>NC_054708.1:70314238-70914238 GCF_016097555.1 Gigantopelta aegis
GACCTGCAAAAAACAATGATCATAGCCATTTAACAATGTTTATCATTGACGAAAGTAAAGAAAGAAATGTTTCATTTAACGACGCACTCAACACATTTTATTTACGGTTATATGGCATCAGACATATGGTTAAAGACCACACAGATTTTGAGAGGAAACCCGCTGTCGCCACTTCAAGAGCTACTCTTCTGATTAGCAGCAAGGGATCTTTTATTTGCGCTTCCCACAGGCAGGATAGCACAAACCATGGCCTTTGTTGAACCAGTTATGGATCACTGGTCGGTGCAAGTGGTTTACACCTACCCATTGAGTCTTGCGGAGCACTCACTCAAGGTTTGGAGTCGGTATCTGGATTAAAAATCCCATGTCTCGACTGGGATCCAAACCCAGTACCTACCAGCCTGTAGACCGATGGCCTAACCACGACGCCATCAAGGCCGGTTTGACGAAAGTAGGTTAGTTTGTAAAAAAATTGAAATTTTAATATTAGTGGTCGGGTACTGGCATCAATCGAAACCAATCTAGATGCCAAATATGGAACTTTTTACAAGGAAAAAAACACCCCAAAACAATTAAGCAAATTATGGTTTGACATTTCTTACACATTTAACAATAATAATTAAAACAAAAATTATTAATGACATTGACTAGGCACAAAAATTTGGATCATAATACCATCTCTGTAACCTGTTTTGCAATTTGGGACACAATACCAAACAATTTCATTCCATATGCAAGTAAATACATGCATATGTGTCACAGTGGTTAAGCAAACATCCAAACAGTCCAACTCCTATGAAATGAATGAATAACCCAGCACGAAAAATACATCAGCTATTGGGTGTCAAACTAAGGTAAATACAATCAACATCAATATAAAAATTCATGCAAAAATTACAAATATCACAGATGGTTAAAATTAAAATTTATAATAAAATTTAGTATTACAGTGAATACACCGCAACATTCGAACCAAAAACGAAGTCCTGAGTTACACTTACACGTTGTTAAGTTGAACTACTCGAAGGGTCGAATCCTTTCTCTAGTACCTACGAGGTACGAGCCAATGGGATTCAACTGTATGTAGACAATGCAACACACTACAGACATATTACCCTGTGTAAAAAAGCCATCAAAGGGAGTATGAAAAAGTGGCCCTTCAAGACAGCAGGGGACAATATTTCGAATTCTGGGGGAACCGGAAGTCGGTTCACGTGGTTTTTACCTAGGTAACCTATTGTTCGGTTACGTGAATTATATTTGCGAAACCCGTGGGTTACTTGATCGATTACCTCAAAATTACGTTGAAATTATATTTTAAATACATAGTTTTTAGCTGAAACATAAAGTTAAAACAAATACAAAAGAAAACATTTGACCAAAAAAACAATTGGCTTTAAAGGAGTGGACAATTAAGGCATTTGGCATTCAACGATATATAATGCACACTATTGCTTAATATCAACAAGTATAATCTTATAGTTGTTAAATGTTACGGCTATTATATATAATGGGCGCAGCCATTTTGTACCATCCTAATGAATACGCCCTCTGGCGAGCGGGTGGTTACGTAATACCTAACGTGTCACGTCAGGAATTTGTCTTCGAACTGAAGAAACAAAACATACCTGATTTTTGGGGATGCATCGCAATGTTATCAGCAACTTCTGTAATAATAGCCATCCCAGTAAGCCAGTAACAATTATATATTATTTTTCAATACAAAATAAACCACCGTTGAAATAACTGTATTATGTTTTGTACATAAATTAACCCATGTACTGAAATAATAATCGGATTGTTTTCTTAGTTAACTGGTCTTTTCTTTCTGTGGCCAGTACCCGTGGTTCCTGATTGGCAGGTGTATATTTAGACGGTCCCCAGACACTGTGTCTAGACGCACTAAAAAGACGTGTCTCTTTTAAGATCACAGGGTATTGTGTTATAACCGCATGGATACCCCTCTATTCGTAATGGACATTACCAGCCGCCCTGCGTTATTACTGTAAGTAATTCTGTAAAACCATTGCTTAAGTAGACTTTTCCATCTAAAATCACAAAACTGACCAATTACGTCGTCTTAAAGAAAAGAAAAGTATCACTTAAGTATCTTGAGTGGTCATTTTTGCTCGAACGTACCCTACCAATAGGCCTAATAATATGCTTTTTTTTCTTGCTTTTTTTTTGGATTTTTCAAAAAAGAAAAATACTATAACTTGATTTCGTTCTATTGATGCAAATTGAAATATATTTAGTTAAATAGTTTATTATACAATCAAGTCATTCATGTTGTTTTACAAGTCAGGTTGATGAAAGCGAAGCGCCTTGCAGTAAATTACCCCTGCGTGTGCTGTAACCTCACTGTGGTGCAGGGGTGTAACATTCTCTTTGAGAATGGCCAATACAGCACAAAAGTGAAGTTTTGAGTAAAATTCAGTATCTGTAAAATTCTGTGATATTTGTGTTTTTGCACAGTTCTTTACACTGTTTTTGTTTAAGTCTTGAATTTTTATATTGATGTTGATCATCACTTTATTTATTTGCATTACCATAGTTTGACACCCAATAGCCGATGTATTTTTCGTGCTGGGGTGTCGTTAAACATTCATTCATTCATTCATTGTAGTAAATTAGAGCATTTGTTTACACTGTGTATAGAGCAGATGGACGGAGCTGACGTCACTTTGCCCCAAGCTATACCACCGGACGTCTCAAAACCGAAACAAAATGGCTGCCCCCAGTTAGCAGGAATAATCTTTCTTTTTTTATTAATTCTAAAGTTACGCGTTTTTCATTTGTTAAAGTGTCAGTATGTGTTGGTGGTATGTGTTGGTGGCATCTTTCCAACACATAAGACTCTTGTTTGAGTTGACCCTACCTTTAATGCTTGCTAAAGCTAACAATATTATAAAAGAACTGAATATCAGCCCCAGTACTGAAACAAAATATAGGGGCGTAGCCAGAAATTTTCTTAGCATTACGCACGCCAAAGGCGTGCCCGAGCGAAGATAAATCGGGGGGCCTCCCCCTGTGAAAAAGTTGAAAATCAGGACGCCTGTAGATCTGAGTCTTTTTGGAGGCTTATTTTTTTTCTTTTTTGTAATCTTTTTGCGAGTCATTTTTAAGAGGATAGTTTATAGAACAATTACAGACAGCCTCGACCTATTACCGGATTTTGTTTTTGCATTAGGCACATGTGTAATGTGCGTAATGGGCGCTACTACGCCTTTGAAATATATACATAATCATTTGGAGGGATTCCTTTTTGCCATTTGCGTTGGCTATGCTACTTTCAATTTATCGATGGTACGTCTATACTACAGTGACGTTCCAAATGTTTTTGTTTTTTTTAAAGCTCATTTTGCGATGTTAGAGTATTTTTAAATTTTTGTGACACTTTTGGATTCCTGTTTACGTTAAAACTGTTTTTAATATATGCAAAATTATAGCCAATCCAATATTATATCTACACATATACCTTAAAGAGATAAAATAGCAGTAGATAATTTAGCCATCCATAGTGGTCTGAGCACATTTCTTTAAAACTTAATTATTTTTTTTTTAGACTGGTCGCAAGTTACAAATGTTGCAATATAATGTAGTTTACTGGTTTGCTGCGCATCAAGTATCTAAAATTCAGCCTAAAACATTTGTCGGAATACTAGTACTAGTAGTAGTATGTCTGGATGAATAAACATCCTGTAAACATCCTGTAATCGTGAAGTTTGCAAGTTTTAGTTTCTGAACGTTTACAGGTCATGACGTAACCAATTTGCTGTTCGTGTAAATTTAATTTTGCGTAACCGACACGCAAACAGAACAGCGGTTCGCGTGAAATATTGTGCCCTGAGACAGGTATCTACTTGATAGGGTCAGTTTATGCTATATTAGGTGATTTGGGAGAATACAAGTATGGCATCACAGGTGGCCTCTGAAGCAGGTTTGAATGTACGTGTTTATACTGATACCAGTCATAAAACACTAATTCTACACAATAACCCTTTGCAGGGATCTCTCCGTCTCTGTCTGTCTCTCTCTCTCTGTGTCTGTCTGTCTGTCTCTCTCTCTCTATCAGCTTTGGGAACATTTGTCATATGTAACAGACATAAAAGAACATATTTTTGGCTTCATACATTCTGCTAAAACAAGCTTTACAATCAGGTTAACATGAAAAGCAAAGTCTGAACCACCTATGTAACAACTAAGATAAATTAGTCTCTTACCTTTAATTACTGGTAAATTTTCTCCACATTTTATCCAGACGCAAATTGTGGAAAAAACAATAACATTACAATGACATAGATTCTGCATACTAAATTGTAACCATGTCACCTACATCAACTTGTTCGAGATATATAAGACAAAAAGCACACAATTTTTCACCATTTGCTTCTTTATGGAATACTTTTCAAAGGGGGTGGAATTTTCACCATTGAAGCCTCCAAGTATGTGACATAATTAATCTGATGTCATAACAATTATATTGTTTGATTACATTGCATAATTCCACTCATTTTGAAGCATATTCCATAAGAAAGCAAAATGGCAGCTGGGGAAAATGGCATGCTTTTAGTCCTAGGAGATTTTAGCTAAGTCAATAGAGGTCACATGGTTACGCTCTAGTATGTGGAACTTGTGTCACTGTAATGGGCTTTTTTTTAATGAAATGTGCCTGGACAAAATGTAATGGTAGGTTGAGAATAATTTATCATGGTTATTATTTTAGGGATATGTGCATTTATATCCAGTGTAATAAAAAATAACTCTACCAAGTGCAAGTCTTTCCTTGGTGTACCATATAGCAAATCCATCTCCAAAAAGGTTTTTTCCCGAACCATGGACTTTAAAATGTACATGCAGCTCCCAATTTCTCACAAAACAAGGCTGAAAATCAAAAATCAAATTAAACACAAGACACGTTAAAAAAAGGTATTTTAGAATTATTAAGAAGCTTAAATAAAAGATGTTAATAAACATTATCATTAGAAAGTAGTAGAATACAAAGCTAAAGAACAATGCATTTTCTTAACAACATTTGACAGATATATGAAATTTATATAGATCTGTAATAGACCTATAGACCTTAAATAATAGCATTAAAACCAAATTTGTACAATGAAAAAAAAAAAAATTCAAGTGCTTGTATGTCAACTGAAATTTTTTTATGAACTTAAAATAGCATTAAACAATTACCGGTAGTATTCAGAAAATGTGCAATTTGTTTTTAGCATTAACTTACCACTGCATTCCAAATAGCACCTTGTTTGCTTTGATGGTCTGAAGTAAGTCGTATGTGTGAAGTTGTTACAAGGGTTGTGCCAACAAAGTCCCACAATGGAACAGACATTCCAGAACCTGAAAGATGAAGGAAGGAAAATGTTTGATTTAACGACGCACTCAACACATTTTATTTACGGTTATATGGTGTCAGACATATGGTTAAGGACCACACAGATATTGAAAGAGGAAACCCGCTGTCGCCATTTCATGGGCTACTCTTTTTGATTGGCAGCAAGGGATCTTTTATATGCACCATCCCATAGACAGGATAGCACATACCATGGCCGTTGATGTACCAGTTGTGGTGCACTGGCTGGAGCGAGAAATAGCCCAATGGGCCCACTGACGTGGGTTTAATCCCAAACCAATTGCGCATCAATCAAGTGCTTTACCACTGGGCTATATCTCACCCCTCTGAAAGATGAATTCATATAAAATGTACATGTATAAGGGAGAATGTTATACAAATGAAAATACTTATTCTGCTATAGTTTCCCATTACATGATTGTATAATATTGTACACGTGGTATGAATAATTGCTATATTTTTCTCACCAACAATTATGTCTGAAGTTGATTAATGTAAATTAAATGATAAGGGTGGGAAAATAATTACCATTTATTTATTATATACTGATTACAATTTTGTACAGTTTCACTCAGAACAAACTTTGTTTTGTTTAACGACATCACCAGAGCACACTGATTAATTAATCATCAGTTATTGCATGCCAAACATTTGGTAATTCAGACAGTTAGTCTTAAAGAGGAAACCCACTACATTTTTCTATTAGTAGCAAGGGATCTTTTATATGCACTTTCCCACAGACAGGAAAGCACACACGGATGTTGTCCAGTGGTGATGCACTGGTTGGAACGAGAGAAAAAAATCAGTTGAAAATGAATCCAGCTAAGATTCATTTAAAAGTGCTTCTATCCTGCGACATCAACGACTAAGCTAAATCCTGCCCCTCAATCAGAACAAGGAAAACACTTTTGTTTGATTTTGAATTCAAAGGATAAACTGCAACCCTACAACAAAGGATAAATCTTTGACATGGTGATTTTTTATAAACTATTTACATATATGTCACCTTAGGTTTACAGATTTCCCATTCCCGGTAACTTTTCTTTTTTCGTTAAAGGTTAACTTTATAATAAAATTATGAACTATATGTTTGAGCTATACCATTTACATTAATTCCCTGTATACTTGCATTTGCTTTCAGAGTGCTGCAAAGCATCTTACTGGGTTTTATCATCCATATTTCTAGACTCCAATAATTGGCATCATTCCCCACCATTCCTCAAAAGCTATGTTGTTTTTCATTCCCAATTTTGGAGTAAAAAATTCACAATCAATATAAATAATTTTTAATTTTTTTATTATATAAAGGCATATTTTGAAAACAATACATAAGACTAGATATTAATATGTACAGTATTAGACTTCGCAATTCTAACAAGGCTTACTAAGATGTTTTTTAAATGAAACTGAAAATTCCCCCCAAAAATTAAAACAACGTTAAAATTCCTTACGTGCATGAAACAGTGGGCAGACCTGGCACTGGCTAGTATGTATTGATGTATGAATATCTATATATTGTATATATGTCGAGGTTGATGGCTACATACATATCAGGGTTAGATCTTCACAATTTTTTCAGGGTGTTAACAGGACTACCTGGCTTTTATTTCAGGTAGTCCCTTGAAGTTTCAGGTGATCCATATTTTGTAATAATTTGAAGTTAAAATAACTGTAAATTTTGTTCGTCCGAGCAACTTTTTACTCGTCTGGGGTGAGCGGACGAGTACTTTTGGCCAGCCCTATAATAAATAGAACATAATAAATATTGTTAAATGATGAAATCTGAGATAAAAAGTTGATTGAAACATGCGTTAAAATGGGAAAAATGACATCTTTGTAACTCTGTAAAAATTAAAATGCATGTATCGGCAATTTCCATAATACTAGGCATTTCTATCAGAACACCTCGCCTAAATTTAACTTTGGTGACGCGTGTGTACACCATTTACGAAAACGTGCGACAATTGCTAATCGATGCATAATTATTTTTTGCTGAGAATGGTCAACTTCGCAGTTCTTTCATTCTGATGTGACGTTGGCAAATTAAACTACCATTCTATGAAAATGTGCAAGGATGTTATGTACCAAATTCAAGATGATTGTATTTTTTTGCAAAAGACAGCATTGACTACAAAATGTGTAACTCGTGCATGCTCAGTTTAATCAGGAGGCGGTAACGTTAAAAAAAAAATGCACCGCGTACTGTAAATGAATATGATATGATGGGGGACCATTTACGTTAATTGCAATAAAAAAAAAATCTGAACAAGCCTCTGTTTCTGCCGTTTGAAAATAGGTTAGTATAGATCCACAAAACGTTTCATTTGTGCTAAATAAATTTTTTAATTACAGGTTGTCCGACGGACTATGTGTTTGCAGCTTCAGGTAGTCCTGTTAACTTTCATGTAGTCGGAGACTACCGGACTACCGTTAAGATCGAACCCTGCATAAATATTAACGCACTGGCACAGGGGATAATTAAATCCTTTCTGGCCTCACAAATTGTCCCATGCCGTTGCTGGGACTCGAACCTGTGGCACCAAATCGCCCGCAAATTGCAAGACTGACTGTATGTATGTATGTACATACAGGGCTGGCCAAAAGTACTCGTTCACTCGCCCAAGACGAGTAAAATTTACTATTCAGTCGTCCGCCAGGCAACCAAAATTTCCGAACACAAACTGCCTCTTTAGCTCTTTTGCATACTTGCTATTTTCATAATTCCATAGTCGGCAGCAAGCATCGTCTGCCATTCCAAAACTTGGTCAAGACCGCAAAGTCATTCACAGACTTCAGTTGGTTGTGCAAGTAAAAAAACTATAACTGACCCACACACCCACCCATCTCTCTCTCTGTCTTCATCCATCCCTTATGTACAGTGTGTGTGTGCGCATGTCATGCCCCTGGATTTCCCATAAACAATACTTTTCGATAAAATCACAGAACCGAGCAGAATTCTAAGTTTGCCGACCTATATTGTGACGTTGCGTCACATGATCACCCACTCAGCCATTCTGTCTACTAGGCGGAATCGCCCAGTGGGCGATCACGTGATCTATGTCACGAAATAGGTCACCGAGTTTTGTAATTCTTGTGACGGAGTGTCACGAAGCTTAGCTGAATGTGGGTGCTGTCGGATTTTTTTCTGTACTATGTCACAGTATGTGTATTAGTGATTAATATGTGGTAGTGATTGTTGTGGTATTAGAGCAAAAATCTTTGTCAACTTTTTGGTTGTCGGGAACTGCCAAAAAAATACATAGCTTGGTCTCGTATTTATGTCCAAATGTCCGTCTAGCTCGAATCCGGGTCGTTTCGCCCTTATTCCTGAAGAAAAAACACAAATGAACGACAATCATAGTCACAATCGGATGACAACAAATCGGATGCTAAATGCGCGAACCGTGTAGTACGAGAAAACAAGCCTAACGTAATATAAAGTCAAACGCAGTTACTGACGATAGTCCGAAGCGACGTAGAGTATTCACATAACGTGCCCCGTGCACTATTACTGACGGTCACGATAGATCATCATGATTTATAGATAATGAAGTTTTGTGGGAGGCTAGGGACGAAATGGCTTGCGAAACCACCCACATTTGTTGATACCAACGAATTACCTTGATATGGCTTTACTAATGTATGTTCCCTTCTAAGGTAGTCTTTTGTATTCCATTCTGTTAACACGGGAATGTAGAAACACGCCCAAATTATAAATGCGCAGACGTCTTTCATGGTCGCAGACATCTTTCTTTACCCAGAATTCCCATTTCTCACTATTAATTTCCGGTGCATTATTGGTCTGCTGCCATAGTTTAAAATCCAGGGACTTGTACTACAAGTTGTAGCGACCTTTACAGCATTTGCTAAATTCATATAAAACATATTATTACGTTTTAAACCCATTACATCTATCATGCCATTTAAACAAACAATTGTGTGTAAATTGAAAAAAGTTTCAAATTGTATCTAGATTATTTAAAGCTTATTTTAGTAGTGATCGACCCAGAAAGAGCCAAAGTAGACAGTTTTACATGCATTGTTACTAGTGATCAATCATTGTAAAGACAATTGCTGTTTAGGCTGCCTTCTCTCTTAACTGTCTGTGTGAAAGTACATATAAAAGATCCCTTGTTGCTATTAGAAAGATGTTGCGTATTTTTTCGTTAGACCACGTATTAATATTATCAAACGTTTGACAGACAACAGCCGATCAGTGTGCTCTTATGGTGTCATTAAACAACAAAAACTTTAACTATAACCCTGTATCAAAAATGAAATTAAATATATGCAATAAATATGTTTTAAATCTTCTGTTAGTTTACAACTTAAAATTATATATTAAATACATGAATTTCTTGTTTAAAATGTCGATGTCTTGTTTTAGACCCAATCTAATTAAAATTAGCTCCACTATTACATGTGGAATTAACACCAGCCAGTTGGAACTCATGTCCACCAATCAAAACCTTACTTGCAGAATCCTGCCAGTGATCTAAAAATTCCGAAAGGGTATACAATATGTTTCATGTGAATTACGAATGCCTTATTTAGACCAGTAGAACTAATTTTAATCGGATTGCTAACAACACTGCGTAGTCCCCAATGTCCAGGTAACATTTCGTCTGTAAATAATAATTTAAATATTGACCAATCACACTTCGCCTTTTATAACGTTATTTGGGAGCATACAAATTCTAAAAATATCGGGCGAGTCTATTTTAGTGGCCGCAGTACAGCGAACCATACCAATACACACGGGGTGGGTTATCAGTCTTCAATTTTACATTAAAAATTATTTATTTATTTATAAAAAAAACCCTAACTAAATCAGTCTTCAGTTTTACATTAAACATTATTTATTTTATAAAATAAAACATGTTTTAAGGCATTCGTAATTCACACGAAACATGTCGTATACCCTCAGGATAATTCGGAATGTTTTCAAATTATTTTTAAATCAATGGCAGGATTCTGCAAGTAAGGTTTTGATTGGTGGACATGAGCTCCAACTGGCTGGTGTTAGATCCACATGTAATAGTGGAGCTAATTTTAATTAGATTGTTTTAGACCGATCTGTATTTTACCTCCAAATAATTTCTATAGACATTCAGACATGCACATGACCCCCGTCAAAAGCAGTAGCGCTTTGGGGATTGGCCAAAATATTGGCCTATATTAAGGCCTCTCCAAACATTTTACTATATGAATATATTACAAGCACTAAAATAAAACATGATTAAACTTGTTCCAAATTTACTAAGAAAAAGGGGAAATAGAAGGAAGAAAAGATAAAGAGGATGAACAGGTTATTACCTTTAAGCATTTTACAATATTTAGAATTAGCTGTCAGAAGAGAGAGAACAAATCTGACTGGTTAATTAATCTCAAAACGTTTGCTATTTATAATGATGTTCTGGACAGATTTGAATATCGCATTATTTTCTAGGAGACTAAATTATAGGTTGGGTCACCAAATAGTAAAATATTACAATTAAGATTATGGTAATCTGACAGAAAGGTATTACGAACTACGTTGTATAGTGAACAAAAGCGTAAGAAATGTTCAGCGTCTTCAGTTTGGTGCCCACAAGCACAATATGGATTGTCACTTGCTTATCGTGAGAATTTATGACCATTTAAATTATTATTGCCAAACGGAGTCGGCTATATAATATCTACCGCATTCTATTGCCAAACAAAATAATTTGAATTTTAAATCCAGTTACTGATGAAGGATTCCTAATATCAGCTGATGTGTTGTTCCATAGTTTAACGGCGGACAGAAAGAAAGAATTTAAAAATAGTTTTGTTTGACAAAAATATGTGTGCAGATGATCTGCACTATGTGTATGATGAGGATTTATTTCAGCAGTAGAAGGCGGTAGTTGTAATGTCAGTGTCAAGAAGGTGGATAGCAGTTTATTATTATTATTATTATTATTATTATTTTTGTACATCATGCACAGTTTGTGACGTTTTCTCCTTGACCACCTTGACCCCCCCCCCCCCCACACACACACACACACGCCCATGTCTGACTAGCCCGAGTACTCTGACTGTAAGAGAGCTAGACGGACATTTGGACATAAACACGCTCTCATTACAGTCAGAGACCAACCTATGTCTTTTTTTGGCAATTCCTGACTACCAGACGGTAGGCAACGAGTCCCGCTCTAATACCACAACAATCCTATGTTTGACGTCAAATACCTTTACATCAATCATTTTCGAGTTAAGTGATACAAAAAAATCCACATATTAATCACTAATACACTTACTACAGAAAGAAACCCGACAGCACCCACATTCAGCTACGCTTCGTGACACTCCGTCGCAACAATTGCAAAGCTCGGCGATCTATTTCGAGACGTAGACCACGTGATCGCGCACTGGGCGATTCCGCCTTGTGCAGCAGTTACAGGGGCCGTCTCATATCAAGCGGTTATTATTTTCATAAACAAATCGTCAGTCAAAAAAGAACTTGTAAATCAGCGACAAATATCATTGTCGTACTGTTAACTGCCAATGCGTATCGATGGGTAATCTCATTAATTGTGGCTACATTCTACGCTGAAAAAAGTTCTAAACCTTTTTTTAAAACTCCCACACACCCTCTCGTTCTGAGTACAGTTTGTGGCACTGATCAGAAATCGTGGTAGCGTACTTGAACATCAAACTGATATAAGCAGGTTAATTCCCGACATCGGACCTGGCAGTCATTTGTGGCCATACATGCATACGGCGAAACTCATCGCCATCGGTCCATAGGCGTCAGCTTGTCTACTATGACGGAACTCCCGTCTACAACTGATCATTGAGTATTGTGTTACAGAATCGGTCTTTGTTCAGTTGTTGAAAACAATTGGGCTGTGTTCTACGTAGGTTAATTCATTGTCAATAATTATTAACTACCATATATATATGTGATTTACATTTGCTTGGATAAAACGATCGTTCATATGAAATTAGTTATTAAGCAAACAGAATACTTACAACCAACCCAAAACAAAATTTGAACTATTTTTATTACTTAATTTACTAGTATCCTACCGCCTTTTTCTTCTTTATTTTTCTTTTTGCTTTTTAATGAGATATTACACCACAGTTTCACATTTGAGTCATTTCCGCATATTTCTTAGGGAGTGGGTTTCAGCTCAGTCGTTTGAGTGTTCGCGTCGCAGAATCGAACAACCTCGATGGATCCATTCAACCAATTGATTTCTTTGTCGTTCCAACTAATGCACCAGAACTGGTCAGTGGCCTGTGGGAAAGTACATATAAAAGATCCATTGCTAATGTAGCGGGTTTCTTCTCCAATACTCATATCAGAGTTACCAAATGTTTGACATCCAATAGCTAGTGATTAATTAATCAATGTGCTCTAGTGGTGTCGTTGAACAAAACAAATTTCAATATTTTTTAGTTTGATCTGAATAGCAAAACAACTATAAGATAAGTTTTAAAGATCGAATGAGCTATGCACCGATTCAATTTTGATTTTGCAGTAACAAGCATTGCCATCCTTCCCCTTAACGCCTCGGAATACATCTTATGATACCCCATCCCCTCAAGAGCGTTACGTAATTGTTGAAGAAAAAAAAAAACCCACACACTACTACTGTACTAATGACTAATTCATAAAACATAAAATAATCAAATTAAATTACTACTTACTTTATCTTTCATAAGAGGAGGCAGTACGTAGCACATACTTTTGCCGTATCCTGTCGATAACACCCAAATGTATCCTTCAAATTCAAAATGGAATCAATAATGTGTAATTGTTTTGGTTTAATGACGTAATGAAATCCAAATTCATCCAAAACGGCATTAGCCAACTCTTCCATGTTGTAACTTCGCTTGATATGAGACGGCCCCTGTAACTGCTGCACAAGGCGGAATCGCCCAGTGCGCGATCACGTGGTCTACGTCTCGAAATAGATCGCCGAGCTTTGCAATTGTTGCGACGGAGTGTCACGAAGCGTAGCTGAATGTGGGTGCTGTCGGGTTTCTTTCTGTAGTAAGTGTATTAGTGATTAATATGTGGATTTTTTTGTATCACTTAACTCGAAAATGATTGATGTAAAGGTATTTGACGTCAAACATAGGATTGTTGTGGTATTAGAGCGGGACTCGTTGCCTACCGTCTGGTAGTCAGGAATTGCCAAAAAAAGATATAGGTTGGTCTCTGACTGTAATGAGAGCGTGTTTATGTCCAAATGTCCGTCTAGCTCTCTTACAGTCAGAGTACTCGGGCTAATGTCTGACCTGCCTTTGAATAGACCCACTTACCCCTCTCTTTCTCTCTCTCTCTCTCTCTCTCTGGTTTAAACATTATTATTATTACAAATACAGACATAGTTTTATTAGCAAAACATTTATCAGACAATAAAAAAAAAGTATGATAGTGTAGCTTTAACAGATCCTCCAAATTCCTTTACATTCCTCACATAACTGGTTATAGGTTGTTGATGACTACCTCTACTTTTTCAAAGAACATCGTAATAGCATTTGGTAGTCAGTCTATTATATTTGCTGTTGTGTCTTTTGGATTACCATTTGTGCTTCGTATTTTGCATTATAAACATCTTTTTTTTTATAAAATATGAATCCATATTTACAAGTATTGTTTATGTAAATCATTGATCGTATTCTAAATTTTTAAAATAGTGTTTTAAAACTTGATATTTTAAAATATATTTTTGAATTCAGTTTCGTTAACGCAGGAGGTTGTTTATTTACTATAATACCGGAAGTAAGCATCTTACTCATCAAAAACTATTTGCTGGTTGGGTCTGGATTAATAACAAGGATTTATTGTCTGCCTGTTTAATTTTTGGGGCCAGGTACGTATTATGAACACATTGTGGATATTTTGTTAGCAAGTGTAATTGTTTTTACATCTGTAATAAGGGAAAGTTACATTAAAGCAAGTTTTGGACATTCTTGGTAGGCCTACATCATGATCATCTTAAAGCCGCACACCCTAGTTCCATCCAGCGAAAATAAATTATAATTTGGTTAATCTACAAACCTGTAACACACTTAGATCACGTTTTTATCAAATGGAGTGAAAAAGCAGGTTTTATATCGATAAATACCATGGGAATCCCCTAGTTCATCAAGATTAACTTTGGCTACAAGTGCAAGCACTACCAAAGGTTAATCCTGGGGACGAACAACGCCATTAGCACCCTTCCGAGCAATTTTGCTTGGAACGGAATTCAATCCGAATTGCGGTCAAACTAAAAGAAAAACGACTGTCATCACGTTTCTCCACCCAAATCGTGTACTGTGATCTATTTGGAGCATATGGACACTAAGAAATACTTACTTTGAAACGATCTTCACTTTGAATTAAAGGAAAAACAACCGACTGTATGACTTGTTTTTAAAACGCGCAGTACATTATGGGAGGAAAATGAAACTCGGAACAATCTTGTATGTGGAAAAGGATCGGTGAAGTCATTTCTCGTTTCATAATGAATAAAACAAAAACCATAAAACTAAAAATTAATTAAAGTTAATAAAATAACTTAAAAGTAAAAATAAATTAAAGTTAATAAATTAAAATAAAATAAATGAAATTAAAGTTAATAAAAAAAACAAAAAAACATTAATTAATAGAAATTAAATAAAAATTATGTTTTACACACACACGCACACATTATATATATCAGGCTTCGAAATTCACGATGGCTCCACAGCATTTGCCGTACTGCCTTGTGCCTTTGCCGTGATGCCTCAAAAATACCAGTTACTTTACGGCTATGAATAACCGTGCCCTTTTAATTACCTGCCGTGGTGCCCCTTTTGTGTATGTTTTTTTTTCTTCAAAACTTGTATAACCCTAACTTTTATTTTAAAACATTAAACACGCACAAATTCGATGTTGCTCGGTAGTGTTTGTATACAGTTTCTTGGTTATGTATTATAATTGCACATCAAACGTAACGAATGATAAATTACGGTTGAAATGTACAGCGTTACGGGAAAAAACCCCACCGTAAATTGCCGAAAGTTTTAACGTCGTACATTTACGAAAACAAAACGTAAATAGCCAAAAAAGAATCCCGGGGAATTTTTTTTTTTCAAAATAGGCTAAACCATGCCTAGAAGAAAAAGAAGAGTAAAGAAGACAAAAATTGTCAAAACTTTTTCATTATTTCAGGTCAAAATTATTATTATTAGCTATTTAAACAATAGCGTTCAACATCCACTGGACTGGTTTGTGCGCTTCACAATAAACCAAATGGCCACGTTGAGAATAAGTCTGTCCCATCATTCTATAAAAAAATGTTTTTTGCTATTAATTTCAGTTTTGTTTGACGTAACAAGAAAAGCAAACGTGTATTGGAAATAACAAAACAATACTAATTTTGTGTGCAATTTACAAATCATTCGGCTTAGAAATTAATAACTTGTAGTAAATTTCATAGTAATAAAAAAGGCGTTCCCTGTCGGACGGACTTATAGTTTTAATGTTCATTAGCCTATTGAACGGACCCATGCTAAAATCACCCAAATTAATTTATTCCCAATTAACTGAAACACTGAAATAAATATGAACTGTTTAATGTTTGTGGTTATTCTTGAATATTCCGTTTATTTAATTATTACCCATGCTCAGCAGTTGATAGGCCTATACGTCACTGGCGTAGGAAGCGAGGAAGGCCGAGGGGGTACTTTGTAGCAGCATCGATGGTTTATATATTAATTTTATACATGTGTCTGTGTACCCATCCACCCCACTTTTTGGTATCTTCCTACAGGCTACACCCGTGTATATTAACAAATTCTGGGTACTAGACCTAAGCAGTAGCCAACAACAAAAATTGTACCATGTCTTCTTCAAATGACCTTCACCTTTGCATGCGGAAATAAACGCGATGACTTGTAGTATGTGCATGTAGTATCGAGAAATCCTTTATTGTTTTGTTGAGATCGCACGTTGTTGTTTTGGGAAAATAAACCTACATTGTATGAGATGACTGGAGTTAGATAATACGATATATTTTCCTCTATAGGCCTACAGTATTTAGCCGTTTGTAATAAAAGCCGTTTAATCACCACACACGTTACCGTACTGTCATGCGATCTCGTGTGTAACCAATTACCATGGTACCTAATAAGAGCATGTGTTAATGATTCCAATTTCAAACAAATTAGTTATGCTCATATCCATTCAACGTCCAGGCATGTCTAGTCTGGGTCCAGTCTCTAACAACGCCAATGATTGGGTCCAGGGCACGGCGTAAGAAAGTGCCAAAAAGTGGGGTGGGGGTGTATAAAAACCATCGCTGCTAAACTTGTAAAAACTTAGTACCTGTATTCTACAGTGATTCTCTGGAGATACCTTCACAAACTAATAGATAAAATTAACATATCTACTTTTATTATAGATTATTTTATTTTATTTCTTTAATGTTAAGACTTTAACATAATTGTCCAGCCATTCAAATATAATGTTCTTTCAGTCATACTCCATCTGCTCAGATGGTCCGAAACCAGTGGATTTTTGATCCATTACCTGCTGTAATGAGATGGAACAGCAGCAGCGTTTGTTCCAGACGACCAAATACGTCATAATCTCTCTCCACCAAAGTTGTCTTTAAAGTTTAAGGACACCACAAAAAAAAAAAAAAACTGTTTTGTTTAATGACACCACTACAATACTTTGATTTATTGATGAATGACCAATTTAACAGAATTATAGATAAAAGTTTTTTTCTGGTTAAATTGACTTCCTAAAAAAGACTGCCTTGGTGCCCTTTGAAAATGTATGAACGTAGCCTTTGTGCCTTTTAGGTTAGCCTTGGTGCCCTTCATTTCCTAGATTTTTAAAGGCTATTATAGCCTGCCCTTTTAACACCGAATTTCGAGGCCTGATATATATATATATATATATATATATATTTTTTAAAAACAGTTCATTGATGTCTCTAAAAATAACTAAAACATAAGTACTAAGTTTTAAACTTACTTACCTGTCTTTTTTCTGAGTTTTCTTCTAAAATCGTCCGGGTGTGTGTGGGGGGGGGGGGGGGGGGGGGGGGGCAATGAAACATATTTCTCTCTTGTTTGCCAGTACGTAAAAACGTTACTGCCACGAGGAGGCCAGAGAGTTGAACAAGATATATACCAAATTTGATGTGTTCAGGATTTTACATACGTTAAACAGAAATGATTCCTCATTAAAAGGAGAGAAATATGTTTCATTGGCAACCCCCCTCCCCACACACAGACACACCCCGACGATTTTAGAAGAAAACTCAGAAAAAAGACAGGTAAGTAAGTTTAAAACTTAGTACTTATGTTTTAGTTATTTTTAGAGACATTAATGAACTGTTTTTTTTTCTTTAAAAAAAATAAAATATATATATATAATATGTGTGTGTGTGTGTGTGTGTAAATCATAATTTTTATTTCATTTCTATTAATTAATGTTTTTTTTGTTTTTTTTATTAACTTTAATTTAATTTATTTTATTTTAATTTATTTTTACTTTTAAGTTATTTTATTAACTTTAATTAATTTTTAGTTTTATGGTTTTTGTTTTATTCATTATGAAACGAGAAATGACTTCACCAATCCTTTTCCACATACAAGATTGTTCCGAGTTTCATTTTCCTCCCATAATGTACCGCGCGTTTTAAAAACAAGTCATACAGTCGGTCGTTTTTCCTTTAATTCAAAGTGAAGATCGTTTCAAAGTAAGTATTTCTTAGTGTCCATATGCTCCAAATAGAGTACAGTACACGATTTGGGTGGACAGTTGTTTTTCTTTTAGTTTGACCGCAATTCGGATTGAATTCCGTTCCGAGCAAAATTGCTCGGAAGGGCGCTAATGGCGTTGTTCGTCCCCAGGATTAACCTTTGGTAGTGCTTGCACTTGTAGCCAAAGTTAATCTTGATGAACTAGGGAATTCCCATGTCCCAATTGCTTGAAATAATTTTGAAAGTTTGTATTCTGATGTCACCGGTAGATGTCGCTCGAAGCACAACAATGCCTACGTCACGACAAATGTCACAGACTTGGGGTGCGTTCTTTTCACCTCTCTTGGACATGTTCCAACTGTTCTGTCCTGGTTGTATCCCCTCTCCAGATATCGTAAGACTTAGCAAAATTATTGGTTTTACGGGTTTGTAACGTTTTGTATTGAGACACTTACTTGTCTGAACTTTATTGTTACTGAAAATGTTCACGAACTGTGAAGAAAAATCTCACAAATGAACAACAACAAATCGGATGTTCATTGCGCGAACCGTCCACGAGAAAACAAACCGAACCAAAATGATAACGGTCACGTGGTATACCAACATCTGTGACGTTTACTTAGGAAGATTCCCTCTAAAAATAGATTGGACCTCGCTTGCTTAACGTTTTTTTCTCGACAGTACGTCTTGTGAAAAAATGCGAAAAATGCATTTCGTAGTTTTACAAACATCAGGATTACCAAAAAGCACTTCAGGTGAATGGAAATGTGTATTCTAAATAATAAAATGTAAGTAAAGTGCAATTTTATTTGTGAAAAATGGGGTTTAATAGCGAAAAACAACGCTGTAATGGTTAACAAATAGCCGTAACTAGGGTGTGTCCCTTTAAAGTTAAAGTTGCAATGTCGGTTCCATGATCGTCATGATTATTTTATATATTATTTATCAGTTTTTTGATAGTCCGATATAATTCCCATAAAACAATTGTATAGATTAGTAGTAGTCCATTTTGGAAAGAGTTCTACCTGTACCCCTCTATATCAAAAGGTAACCAGTCAATTCGTACCATAGTCATTTCGTACCCAATTTTACCATTTCGTACCCAAGTCATTTTGTACCTTGGTCATTTCATACCCAAGTCATTTCGTACCATAGTTATTTCGTACCATGTCTGTTTGGTAATTTCGTACCTTAGTCATTTCGTACCTCAATCATTTATTGTGCAGCTTAGTTGAATGATAGATAGTAAAATGTCGAATTACTAGTTTAAAAAATAAATATTAGGCTAATGCAACTATATTGCAGCCCCACCCCTTAATAAAGAAAGAAAGTAAGAAAAAAAAGATGATATATTACTTTCATCTCCTCACGTTTCTGTTCATCATTATATTAAAGGGACATTCCCGAGTTTTCTGCATTATAAGATGTTTCCGACTAATAAAATATTTCTACGATTAAACCTACATATTAAATATATTTTCTTGTTCAGAATATCAGTGTCTGTATATTCAATGTGTCTCTGGTCGTCTTAATATTTGTAAGAAGCCCAAACTGGATTTTGTCATCAAATCATTTCATACGTACGAAAAAATATATTTTGGGAAATAGGATGAAATTTAACCTAGTACAAATATTAGAACGACCAGAAATACGTTTAATATACAGCCACTAATATGTTATGCAGAAAAATATAGTTGATACGTAATTACAATCATTAATCAGTCTCTGTTAGTTGATAACATCTTTAAAATTACAGCAAACTCAGGAATGTCCCTTTAATTACCAACGAGCACCTTGTGTTAGAATAACATATCATGATCTTCTAAGACAAGCCGATCTCAGAAAAACCTTAATTACCCACGAAGACCATGTGTTACAAGGCATGTTTACACGTCAACGTTTATTCGTCAACAATAAAATTAAGCAGTGGCATACCATGACAAAAATAAGATACCGAGTACGAAATGACTATGGTACGAAATGACCATAAACTATGGTACGAAATGGATGGTACGAAATGACTAGTAACCTATCAAAAGAATCCATGACGTTTCGCCCCCAGTTTGACCTGTTAACCCCATGATCCGGTCCCATGTACCAGTTCGCCCACAAGTCGATTCGCCTCCAACTATTTGTCAGTTCGCCCCCAACTCCCAATTATTTGTTACTTTTAAAGTATTATTGTATTGTTTCTTTAGACTCATTAGAGGTATGTTAAAGTGTGTGTGTGTGTTTGTTAAAGTGTGTGTGTGTGTGTGTGTGTTTGTTTCTTTTCTTAGCGAGATTTGCTGGTCCAATCGTTCATTATTCCTAAGCATTGTTATCACAAGTTGTCATCGCCTGTCCGTGATATAAATAGCAGGCTGTAGTTGTCCTTCTGTTGGTTAACATCACAGAAGGTTTTTGGTGACCGCTGACGTTGTAGTTTGTTGTATTTGTCCGCAGAAAGAACCGGTGCCAGCAGTATATTACTATTAGTAGATTTAAATTATCAGGATGTGTACCACCTCCTTATCGTGGGATAGACCATGGGTTTCGGTTTCAATACGACAGGTGCTCTTTGAATACACCTGAAAAAAGGCTGTTTACCATTCAGGTATGAAGAACCAGCAACATGGCACACCTGACTGAGAATTAAGCATTGATGACATTCATATAATCATAATAACTCAGTTTATTCCGGATTCTTACGAAAGTAAAATTCAGCATGATCTGAAAATGTAAATCATACTTGGATCAAAGTTTGACAGCTGCTGTCGAACCGCGCATCTAAAAATGCACATAGGAGTGCACGAAATCGCCTAAAATAGGGTAGGGTTGCACTAGAGGAAGCTCGGCGCACACAGATGGGTCCAGACCACACATTAACATCGACCAGTTGTATCATTATGGGGGCGAACTGTTACTTTTGTGGGGGAGAACTGGTTATGCACGTGGGGGTGAAGTGACATCCTATTTGAGGGCGAACTGGCATGGGTGCAAAACATCTGGTACACTATCAAAACCTCTAAAGACTAGCCCTAACCCTAATTTTCTCCACATTTTGCCAGACACAAATTGTAAAAAAAACCAACAACCCAAAACATTACATTGACACAGATTCCACATACTACATCAGGGCTCGAACTTAACGGTGGCACCGACAGCAATTGCCGTCGTTGAGAAATAAATTGCCGTAGGTAGAGAGCATCACCGATAGTACTTTTGTGCCGTCGGTAAAGCTCCTCAATAATGGCGAAATTGTATACACTTGGTGTACATTATCTGCCAATATTTAACATTTGCACATTTAAAAGATGTCTACATATAACAAGATAGCCTTTCAGTCAGGTTTATCTGCTGCAAATGTCACTTTAAAAAAAATTGCCATAGGCAGGCCCAAAATTGCCGTCGGTGGACTGTTTAACCCTTTGCAATTCTTTTAAAAATTGCTGTGGGAGACCAATTCTTAAGGTTGAGCCCTGCTACATTGTACCTGTATTGACTTCACTGAGATTTTCAAAGACAATAAGTGTGCAATGTTTGCCACTTGCTATTTTGTTTTTAATGGAAGATTCTTCAAAAGGGTGGAACTTGAAGCATAAAAGGATGCTGACTTTGACAGTCGCATATATTGTCTATACAGGTACATCTTGACAACCCATTGTTATTCAGTATTCTACGTTGGTATGTGGGCAAATTGGCTCCAGGATGAAACGGCCCAGAACATGTCAAGGTATAATCTACCATACATTTTGGTGTGAGTCACAACCGCCCCATTCCAGGGCTCGAACTTAACGACTGAGATATAAATTGCTGTAGGTCAGGAACATCACTGGCCGTCAGTAAACTTATAAGTATAAGTTAAAACATTTGTACATTTAAAATATGTCTACATACAGCAAAATAACCTTTGAGTAATATTTATTTGTTGCAAAAGTTACTTTTATAAAAATTGCTATAGACAAATTGCTGTGGGAGACAAATTCCCAGTCAGATACATGTGATCCCTGTTGCCAAGATCAGTTTCAAAGAACCACTGTGTATATGTAGAATAAGTGGCCTAAGATCGAGGAACACTGATATTCTCTCTCTCTTTCTTTATACACACACATATACACTACAGATATGTTTTCTGATGACGTCAGTTTTACATTTATCGAGAAATGAACAAACACCAATGAGGTGACGTTATGTTGTAATGAATGTAACAGAAATTTAATTTTAAAATGTGGTTCACCAAAGTAGTCAGAACAATGGTTTACAGGAAATATTGAACCCATATTCTATATAGAGCAGAATTATTTTATATTCAAACGAAACTGCACAGGTGTGAACAAAATTCAAGTGTAAATCATTTACATTAATAATTTTTGAACATTTTGAGTTGCTTATTTCCTGACTTTGTATTTTCAAAAAGAAATGCTTTAATAATGAGTTTTGATTGAACAGCCTCATTTTGTATTCTTATTATTGATGTGTAATTTAAAATAATGATTGAGATTTTGCATTTTTAGGGTTTCACCATGACAACCAGCCCAACTCCCTTAACAGGGAGTATCCTGTTGCACTGGGACCCAAAAAACCTGGAGATTCGAACCAAGTCTGTTGAGAAAACACTGGAACCTCTAGTCACTCAGGTTTGACATTTCGTTGAAAACTAAACACTCAGTGTTCTAATTAGGCTACATGAGCTGTAAGTTTAAAATTTCCATTGAATATCAGGGTAAAATTATATGCAGAATATTTAAAATGGGAGGTTGTCAAAGAAGAGATTGTTTGTTCAATAATAGGTTTTATGGACCCATGAAATCTGGACATTTTTACATGTTTATAACTTATATTTAAGCAAGCCAAAAAAGCCAGATGTGATTTGATTGGCTGATAGCTCACGATTTGTCATGCAAAATAGAATGTTCTACCGACACGACTTGTCGTATAAGACAAAAGTTGTTCCGATTTAGGTGTTCTCACAGTACGATTCCATTGCATTCGACAAGTCGGTTCGACTAATCGCATAATGAGAAAGGCCCTTTAGCACTACAATATTGTAAACCCATCATAGTCTATGATGTCACTATGGAGTATGTTTTAATGACATCATCGCTTACACTGGTTTTACGATATCGTAGTGCTCACTAAGAACTGGCCTCGGTGGCGTCGTGGTTAGGCCATCGGTCTACAGGCTGGTAGGTACTGGGTTCGGATCCCAGTCGAGGCATGAGATTTTTAATCCAAATACCGACTCCAAACCATGAGTGAGTGCTCTGCAAGGCTCAATGGGTAGATGTAAACCACTTGCACCGACCAGTGATCCATAACTGGTTCAACAAAGGCCATGGTTTGTGCTATCCTGCCTGTGGGAAGTGCAGACAAAAGATCCCTTGCTGCTAATCGGAAAGAGTAGCCCATGTAGTGGCGACAGCGGGTTTCCTCTCAAAATCTGTGTGGTCCTTAACCATATAACTGTAAATAAAATGTGTTGAGTGCGTCATTAAATAAAACATTTCTTTTTTCGTTTTGTCACTAAGACAGCTTCGGAAATCCATAGCCTGCATTCTTAAAAAAAAAAATTGATTAATCAGTGATGATGTTAAAATTTATTGTGTAGTATAATGTAGTGGTAAGTTCTGAAACTGACAGAAATCAGGCAGCATTTGCCATCTAACATGCGCAGTATGCTTTCTAATAATAATAATTTTCATAAGCAGTTTTTGCTTTTAATTATTTTTGAAAGTATTCCAAATAAGTCTAGAATTCCTCATTTTTAGAAGTAAATATTAATATAAATCATAAGGTTTTATTTGGATTTGTCTCTAGTTGTCCACATTACTGTTGGGAAAAGTATATATATAACTAATTCTGAAATAACTTGAGAAGCAAATATTGCTTTCCAGTTCCGCGAAATTTATTTTGATTTTGAGCCTAGTCAGTTGTGTGTTGATATAGATCACACACACAATGATAACAGCATATTTGTAAAGGAATAATAATGGAAATTGTTAACTTCATAAATATTCATAAATGTATTGTAACATGGATTACCAAACACTATGCTTATTTCTATGCCTGAAAATATATACACCTGTACATGTGAATCAAATGCACAGTCCACCATTGCACATTTGTACATTTTCTAAATGCAGGGCACAATATTTCACGAGAACTGTTGTTCTGTTCTCGTGTCGGTTATGCAACTTTAAAATCACGAGAACCATCAATCGGTTACGTGGTGAACAATTACATTCTAAAATGAAAAGTACCATATATTAGTAATGAAATTGAAAATCAGTTTGTTTTTAACCTTTAGACTACTGGATTAATTTTTAACAAAAACCACGTTGAGTGGGTACAAGTTTATAATTTTTACTCACATATATTCACTTAAATGTTTTATAAATACATGAAATAAAGTTCATATATGAATCGTTAAGTATTATTTTCGTGTCTTTTTTTTGTAATTTTTATTATTTTAGATCGGCTAATGGTGATTAAAATTAGGCAAAAAATCGAAAAAGTTGCGTTTACTTACGGGCATTTGTGGCCAGCTGTCCAGTATTTATGTCCATTATTCCCGTAACAGTGGTTTTCTGACCAGAATTTTTTTTTAAACCCGAACTACGATTCATATTGCAATATTTGGTAATTTTCGTTGTTGGTAAAACGATCAAATTTATTATCAAATTAGCTGTCACAATCAGCTATCGATCCCTGAAAATGACCGCGACATGCCGCCATTGTTGTCAAGCGAAAATACTTGCCGAAATCTTTTTTCTTTAATTATATTTCTGTTTCCGGTGAGTGTCATGTGCAAAACGGCGGGAAATATGAATTGGGGAATGCACTGTATACAGTGTACAGTATATCGACTGACGTGACGTCGGGCGAGATATTTTGCCTGCAGTACTCAGAAGGTTAAATACACCAGTTTAGCACAGAACCATAGTTCAAGTGTTTTAGGATTAGGTAGGCCTAACTCGTAGGTTATGAGAACTATATTCATGTAACCAAACAATCGGTTACCTAAGTAAAATTTACGTGAACTGACTTCCGGTTACCTAAGATTTTGAAATACTGTCCCCTGTAAATGTATTTATATTCAGTCCTGGCTTATGAATTCAAATTCATGTTTCTATGATCTGTATAATTGCTAATTATAGGTGACAACTTTAGTAAATCAGAATGGTCCATCCAGCAAGAAAAAGGGACGATCCAAAAAGGCCCATGTACTTTCTGCAGCAGTTCAAAAGGCCACTGAGAACTTTATTGAACGTGGAGAGGAAATTGCTAATGAGAACCCAGAAGTGCGTAATGACATGATGCAAGCTATCGAGGAGGTCAAAAACACTGGTTAGTTTGTTCAGTAATATAGTCACAAAACCATGTGTTGTGTTCAAATGTGTGAGCCTTAAATCCATAACTTGTGCCTGATCCATTTGTTCTTTAAAAAGCAATAAAATATGTTTCAATCAATCTGCTTTTTCGAAGGAAAGTCACAATTTAAAGTATTGATTGTTACTGATATCTAGATTACATCATATTTATTATTCAGGTTGAATCCTAACAAGAAATCTCTAAATCCATTGCCTGCTATGGAATCTGTAAATGGTATGATGTAATTGAATTTATCACGTCATTTACATAGTCATAATAGGTTACAAAAAAGTATTTCATTGAGGGGAGGGGTATTACCCATAAATGGTTAGATAAACTTTTGAATCTTAAGAGATCTATTTTAAGCCAAATTTTGTGAAAGACATGCCTCAATATGTAGCTCATCTTGTCTGTTATGGCCACATTAATTACACTCTTTTAAACTTTGAATCATCAATTCTAAATATTTTAGGTGATGCTATGAGAGAAGCGTCGAGTGACTTTGCTGCTGATCCATGTTCCTCAATGAAACGAGGTGCCATGGTGCGCGCAGCCAGGGGTCTTCTTTCGGCCGTCACTCGTCTTCTTATTCTAGCTGACATGGTGGACGTACATCTTCTGCTGACAACGCTGCATTCGGTAAGACACCACATATCACTGTGGTGTATAATCATTTTGTGTACAGTTGAACCTGTGTTAAAACAGCAATCTAGAGTGTATTTTTAATATTTAATCAAATTTTAAAATAGATTATTAACTTTTGTTTTCTTCCTGTATCATGGCATTGATATTGTTCGATTTCTGTAGATATTTTTTCTGCAGTCTGTGTCTCTTTCAAAGGAAGTTTAATGAAATTTATATTTCTTAGTATTCTGCTTATCAAGCTGTGGATTTAAGTAAAAATTACGTTTGCTGCACAAAGGAAAGATTTAATACTGTTTTTCTGAATCTTGGAGCCCAGCTTTTTGTGAAAAATCTTTGACATTATAAATTACTTTCACTTTATAAATAAATAAAATGTGTAGAATGCGTCGTCAAATAAATCATTTCCTTCAGTTTATAAAATATAATAGCATATCTGTTGATTTACAGCTTACTGGTGGGTTATTAAACCTAATATATAGTTGTTAAAAAGTTTTGGCTCTGTAAAAATGTTGATGCTTCAGCTTTCCTGTATATTGTGTGTATTGTTTATGTTTTAATTTATAGGTTGAGAGTGATTTAGACCAGATCAAGAATGCCACAAGTCAGCAGGAGTTGATGCAGAGCTTCAAGGAGTTTGGTAAAAGTGTCGTGCAGCTCTCGGACAAAGCAGCACTGAGACAAGCTGTACGTTGAATTGTGTTTCAGCATGATCACTTGTAATTGTTCCAATTTGGCTATTTCTCACTCCAGTCAGTGCACCATGACTGGTACATCAAAGGCAGTGGTATGTGCTATCTTGTCTTTGGGATGGCACATATAAAAGATCCCTTGCTAATAATGGAAAAATGTAGGTTTCCTCTCTAAGACTATATGTCAAAATTTCCAAATGTTTGACATCCAATAGCCGATGATTAATAAATCAATGTGCTCTAGTGGTGTAGTTAAACAAAACAAACTTTAGCATTAGAGGTCTTTTGCTTAACACAAGAATACATTTCAATTAAGTAAAAGTATCAGTTCATAGAAATAGAGAAGAGTACATGAGTGTCCATTAGATACCACTTATCTTGCATCAAGTTATTTTAAAATGTATCTGATGTAAGTTGGGTACATATTTAAATAAGTTGTAAGATAAATGGTATCTAACAGACAAATATTGTATTCTGTTTGTTACATATCTTCAAAAACCAGGTTTAAAACAAATTTTAATATCTTTTCTAACTTAAACTTGTTACACATTAGAATCAGTTTCACGTTAACATATACGTGCCAGAGCTCTCAATTTCTGTTATGCCTATTGGATGGTATGGATGTGGTGACAAGGTCATCATCTAAGAGCAGCCAGTTATGTCTTTAAATCCATGATATATGTATGTATGATATCATAAATAATGAATGATGTTCTCACCAAGGGGTGTGTAAGAAAAGAGGTTTATTTTTGTATTTTGCTTACTGCAGGACTTGAAGGATCCGCGGCGCCGGGATGATTTGGCTGCTGCTCGGGCCGTGCTCAAGAAAAACAGTATGATGCTGCTTACTACATCGAAGGTGGGCATTGTGTTCAGTGGGAAGCATCAAGTTAAATAATAATGTCCATCAGGGTTTGCTAAGTGCTTACATTTCAGGATGATGCTTAAAGTGGTTAAATTTTTATCCTTAATAAGTCCTTGAATTTTACAGGAACCTTCATGAATTTAGAAAAGAAGATAAAAGTATAATCAGTTTAATATATTTCTTTTAAAAAGGTAAACTTTATTTTTTAAAAATTGTCATGATTTGTTGGAAGGGTCTTTTTTCCTCTGTTTTTAATATGTAGAATACTTAAGCCACACCTTTGACACCCTATAGATAACTGATGTGTATTTTTGTGCTGGAGTGTCATTAAATATTTATTTATTCATTCATTGATTGTTTGTATAAAGAACTTTGACAATGATTCTAGGCATATGTCCGTCACCCAGAGCTTGCGGCCGCCCGGGCCAACAGAGACTATGCTTACAAGCAGCTGTGTGATGCTGTGGGAACAATATCGGACATCGCCCAGGCAACGGGTGCTTCCACAGCTCATCCTTACGAGGGCCCTGGCGAGTTGGCTGCTGCCCTTAATGAACTAGATGTATGTTTGTATTTAGGTGGTGGTAATTGTGATGTCTTTTCATGCTGTTTATTCTTGGTTGGGGTTTCAGTCAGTAATTTTAAAATGTATTGAGTGTGTCGGTAAATAAACCATTTCCTTCATTCATTCTATATTATTGGCTAATATAGATTTGAATTTGTACACATTAGGGACTGGGTATCAAATGTGTTTTTGTCCTTTGTGATTTACATACCAATATATTGGAACATGAAAACTGATAAAATGTGTTACGTAATCAGTAATTGTTGGGTAATATAAATTTGAATTTGTACACATTAGGGACTGGGTATCAAACGTTTTTTTCCTTTGTGATTTACATACCAATATATTGTAACATGAAAACTGATAAAATGTGTTATGTAATCAGTAATTGTTGGGTAATATAGATTTGAATTTGTGCTGGCTGGCTACCAACTTCTTTTTCTTTGTGATTTACATACTAATATATTGTAACATGAAAACTGTGATAAAATGTGTTATGCAATCAGGATGTTTCTACTGTCGTAGTTACTCATGTAGCATATCTTATTACAATAATAATCACAATAGCAACGTGTGTCCTTCTGACAGTAGTGATATTCAGTGTTGATCACGGGCAGTTATTTTGTCCACAACATAAACAAATTTATGTTTAGCATACGAGAAATAAAACAGTTGTTACATCTTAAAATGGACCAAGATAGTGACATATTTGTCTTTATTAGCATAGCTCACCCTATCTATTGCCAAATTTACTCATTTTCTTACAAAGTGGTTACACCATTTGGTATGTGGCTACCAAATTTTCTTTAAATTAGCCACTTTTGAACAATTTTCAAATAAGTACTCTACATCTGTAAAAAAAAAAAAAAAGTAGTTCAACCAAAATTCTGTTCATTGTGAGTCCTGCATTAGTATGAGAATACAGGTTCAGGTGATGTTTATAGGAAAACACTTCATAGTATCTGTTTTTTATCAGCAAAAAATCATAATGGATCCTTTGAGCTACAACGAGGTGAGATCACGTCCATCACTGGAAGAGCGTGTTGAAAGTATCATTAGCGGTGCTGCTCTGATGGCCGATTCATCGTGTACGCGGGATGAACGGCGCGAACGCATCGTACAAGAGTGCAACGCAGTCCGACAAGCTTTGCAGGATCTGTTGACTGAATACATGAACAACGTATGTGATCAATTGCTTTGCTTTACTTAATATTCTCTCAAAGTTTCTATTCTTTTCTTTTTTTTCAACTTTTTTGTTTGTTTAATCCTCAATTTAATGATTTGAAGACACATATTTTTGCACATGGGATCCTGTCCAGTTCAATTTTGAATGGGTATTTTAGTTTTAAACCAGGACAATACCTAAATTATATAGGAAAAACAGTAGATCATACTTTAAATGTTAGTTAGAATTGCCGGTGAAAGGTAGTACTGTATCAGTAATGCCTTGCAAGTTTTGAAAGAATAGTCACTGTGGTAATTGTTACTTTTGGCATTCTTACGTATTACAACATAGTGATCTGATCATTAATAGTTCTTTTCTTCAAAGTATAAAAATTAGAACAGATATTTTAATTGTAGGCTTTTGTCGATAATACATTGTAAATTTTGAAAAGATAGAGATAATTGTATCTTTCGCATACTTAGCTATAACATAGTAATTTGATCAGTAGTCTTCTTTTATTTATTTTTTTAGGATAAAATGAGGGCAGATATTTTAATGGTTCCTTCAAGACATATACATGAATCATATCAATATGTCATATATGCTCTTTGATATACCAATAAAAAATCCTTTTAAAAACCATACTCGATTACCAAAAATTACCTCTTGGAACTGCATTTCTTTGACCACTAACAGTGCAGTAAGAAACCGCCATCGACTGAACGTAAGGATCGTATTAAGGTAACTGGTGCATTTGGATGTCCATGAATGCTCATCTACGATTGTTGCATGGCTCTTTTCAGAATTTGCCTTGTTTGTGATAATAACTATTGACCATAATTCAGAGCTTAAAGATCAGTTTGTGGAGATCAGGTTTTTTAATACGAGAATTGGAATTCCTATAATATTCCCATAACTGTTATTTTTACTTAGCAAATTGATGAAATCTTGACATGATTTTTTTTTTGTGTGCCTGTTTCATTTGTGTTATACATATATAAACTACTAATACTTTTATGTATAAAAGGCCAAATTCATAACAGACTTTAAATTACCTGGATATTTCAAGATAGCAAGACTTTTAGTACGGTATCTAATAAAAACCGAAAGCACAAGAAGAAATATGAGCTAGGTTTAGAGGCGTTTTATGAACTTGGCCCCAAGATTACTGGCTTAAAAGACAATGTACGTTTTAGCTTAGACAGTTGCTCAAAGTATGACATTTCCATTATCGGATAGATAGTTATTACATTTTCTTAGTACCAACATATCCTGTTGTTAACATTGAAGTAAAATTTAATGGAATGTAAAGTTTTATGAATGCAGTGGGAGTTTTGTTTAATATTGTGTGTGCAGTTGTACTAGTCTACTTTGAAAAATGACATGTTAAAACTAATACAAATTTAGTATTAATGTAATATAACTGCATGGATGACAGAGTTGTACGAATTTTGACACAGTTACTTAATGGTAAAACCAAATCTGCATGTTTCTTCCCAATAAGGCGTTGTTTTAAAAAAGCAAATGTATATATTCATTTGTTTTGTTGGATTTTAGCTTCAGATAAAAATGTGGGTTTTTGGTGTTTTTTTTGTACAAAATAGGTATGAGTGTGTTTTTAAAATATGCTTAAAAAAACAAACAAAAAGAAGAAAGAGAAACAAATGCCCTCTTATTTTTGTGTTACTTTACTTGAAGTAAACAGAATGAAGCATCTTGCAACCTTAAAAGTTTCTTTCAGTATGCATCTTAGTTGGTTTTGCTTTTTTTTCGGAGAGTTTTGATTCCTTCTGTTTTTATCAGTTCTCAAAATAACAGTATATATTAAGACTCAAAATTGCCAGGAGGCAGGAAGCAAATGCTGCTCAAAATGCACAATATGCTTTCTGATAATATTTTTCACATGCAGCTTTTGCTTTTCAGCTTATTTCAGATATATACAGAATTGCTCATTTCCAAGAGTTGTAATATAAATCATAAATGCATATCCCCATTTTGTCTCAAGTTTACCACATTGCAGTTGAAAAAGATCACACTATAAGTTTAATAAACTGTCTAATTTCCAGACTGCTTTCTTGAAATGCTCTTCAGTTTATAGCATTTGCTTCCAAATTAAAAATTTAATAGCAAAGATTGATTCCCACTTCATAACATGAATGTCGAGTCTTGTATATGAAGTTATATTGCAGTTGAGTTCTTTAATAAAAGTGGAATCAATTCCATGCTGTGAATTTCTTTTTCAGTGTTCAAAAAGCTGGTTCTTCTTGATAACTGAGTGTAGAAATACTGGGCTTTTTTGGAGGGGTGACCTCTTAGCATTTTTAAGTGCTATCTATAGACATTATTAATGAAGGCCATGGTATCTGTTTTGAAGAACTCAAGTTATTAATCAGCACTTAATCTGTACCGGGGACAGAACCTGTAAAAGAAATAACATTTTGGTTTAAAAAAATGTGATGAAAAACTTTTGTAATAGCATTGTTTACATACATTGTAGAGTACATATTTATTATTTAGTTATAAGAGAATATCTCAGATTTGTTTTAGTTGGTGAATAAACTGTTAGAATATGTGCACACAATACAGTTCACATGTTGTATTTACAGGCTGGTCAGAAGGAGCCTAGTGAATCTCTGGAAAAGGCAATAGACAACATGTGTAAGAAAACAAAAGATCTACGTAGACAGGTATTGGTGAAATGTTGTGCTTCTTGTACTGAACGACTGTTAGCCTGACTCATGTGTTATAGGAGACCAGTATTGAGTCAATGTTAGCCTAGTTCCTGTATTGCAGGAGACCAGTATTGAGTGAATGTTAGCCTGGCTCCTGTATTGCAGGAGACCAGTATTGAGTGAATGTTAGCCTGGCTCCTGTATTGCAGGAGACCAGTATTGAGTGAATGTTAGCCTGGCTCCTGCATTGCAAGGTTTAGAAGACCGGTACTAAGTGAATTTTAGCCTGGCTCCTATATTGTAGGAGACCTGTATTGAGTCAATGTTAGCCTGGCACCTGTATTGTAGAAGACCAGTATTGAGTCAATGTTAGCCTGGCTCCTGTATTGCCAGGTTTAGGAGACCAGTATTGAGTCAATGTTAACCTGGCTCCTGCATTGCAAGGTTTAGAAGACCGGTACAAAGTGAATGTTAGCCTGACTCCTGTATTGTAGGAGACCATAACTGAGTGAATGTTAGCCTGGCTCCTGTATTGTAGGAGACCATAACTGAGTGAATGTTAGCCTGACTCCTGTATCGCAGAAGATCGGTATTGAGAGACTGTTCGCTTGGTTCCTGTATTGTATGGTTTAGGAGATGGTATTGAGTGAATGTTTGCCTGGCTCCTGTATTGTAGGAGACCTGTATTAAGTGAATGTTAGCCTGGCTGCTGTATTTTAGGAGACCTGAATTGAGTGACTGTTTGCCTGGCTCCTGTATTGTAGGAGATCGGTATTGAGTTTTGTAAAATCAGTACCAAACACAAGCTCGTATAATAATCTCTATTAATATGTAATAATATATTGGCCTGAGATTATTTAAAGCATCTCTGTTTGTTAATTACAAAACATTTAAATGGAAGTAAAATTAATGTTATAGCCTTTGCTTTGTTTTCACAGTTGCGTAAAGCTGTTGTTGATCATGTGTCTGACACATTTCTGGAAACAAATGTTCCACTTCTCGTACTTATCGAGGCGGCAAAAGCCGGGGACGAGAAAGGTGTGGAGGAATATGCCCAGGTTTTCTCGGAACACGCCAACAAGCTCGTTGAGGTATTTCTTGTTCAAAGCATATTTCTGAAGGTTTCCATCTCGTAAAAGTATTATTAGAGTAGCCAGTTACTTAATTTCAGAAGCAGATGTAGAAATTTTTCATTAAGTGTTTTAAATGAAGTAATTTGGTTAATAATTTTACTTTAAGTCTACTATTACAGATTTTAAAATTAACTAAAACAATAATTTGGGTCCTTGCATTTAAATACACTTTACTGGTTGGAATTTGCTGTTATGTTATTATATGCGCATCGATTTAATGTTTTACAGTATTTATTTTATACCAACTACTAGGTATTTAAATTTTATGTATATAAATGCTTTCAGTATCTTGAAAAAAGCTAATATCAGGCTCCCATCTCAATTGCTAATTTCATTGCTAGATAAAATTTAAATTAATGCACAAACTTTTGAAGGACCTTTTTGCCTTGATTTAGAACACTGTTGGAGCATTATGTTTTTGGCATCAGCGACTGCATCAACTTTGCGTTTAGCTCAACATAAGTCTTAAATCAATGAAATTTTGTTTATAGTTTTGCACCTATCAGTTAGGATGCTCATCACAATACATGTTTATAAATTTAAAAAAAATTATAATAAAAAATTATAATATTTTTTTTTATAGTTATTTAGCATGCATTGACATTAACATCTTATGGATGCAACTATTAGTGACACCCAATAAGCTTTATTTTTATGGTAGGCGAGATATTTAATTCAGTGGTTTTCTTGGTATTTTTAGGTTGCAAATCTAGCATGCTCCATGTCAAATAATGAAGAAGGCGTCAAGATGGTTAGAATGGCAGCCTTTGAAATTGATGCTCTCTGCCCACAGGTTAGATTTATTTTTTTCAGGGTTTTTTTTTTTTTTTGAAAATTATTAACAAGGATTATTGTAGTATTTATCAGTTATTGTTGCATTTTGTTCATCAGTATATCATTGTGTATGTTATTATTAACATATTTGTTTTTGCAGTAAACAATTTACGGTCTGAAAGTGTATGAATTTCAAAGTATCTGTTTCTTTGTCTGCAGTGAAAGTCACATAGAAATATATAATAATAATATTATTTAGATAATAATGTTATACAGCTGTTACTTTTTTATTTTAACATCAGCAAGGTACTTGGGTAAAAAATTTGTCTGAAGTTGTATATTACCCTGTGATCTGCTCACATCAGAGTAATGTAATATTTCACAATTTTGTGTCTTTCTTTATGAATATGGACCGACTTTAAAACATGTTGTTATTACCTTGGTTAGGTTATTAATGCTGCGAGAGTGTTGGCCGCACGTCCACGGTCGAAGGTGGCCCAGGAGAATATGGAGACCGACTTTAAAACATGTTATTACCTTGGTTAGGTTATTAATGCAGCGAGAGTGTTGGCCGCACGTCCACGGTCGAAGGTGGCCCAGGAGAATATGGACCGACTTTAAAACATGTTGTTATTACCTTGGTTAGGTTATTAATGCCGCGAGAGTGTTGGCCGCACGTCCACGGTCGAAGGTGGCCCAGGAGAATATGGAGACCGACTTTAAAACATGTTGTTATTACCTTGGTTAGGTTATTAATGCTGCGAGAGTGTTGGCCGCACGTCCACGGTCGAAGGTGGCCCAGGAGAATATGGAGACCGACTTTAAAACATGTTGTTATTACCTTGGTTAGGTTATTAATGCTGCGAGAGTGTTGGCCGCACGTCCACGGTCGAAGATGGCCCAGGAGAATATGGACCGACTTTAAAACATGTTGTTATTACCTTGGTTAGGTTATTAATGCTGCGAGAGTGTTGTCTGCGGTCGAAGGTGGCCCAGGAGAATATGGAGACCGACTTTAAAACATGTTGTTATTACCTTGGTTAGGTTATTAATGCTGCGAGAGTGTTGTCTGCGGTCGAAGGTGGCCCAGGAGAATATGGAGACCGACTTTAAAACATGTTGTTATTACCTTGGTTAGGTTATTAATGCTGCGAGAGTGTTGTCTGCGGTCGAAGGTGGCCCAGGAGAATATGGAGACCGACTTTAAAACATGTTGTTATTACCTTGGTTAGGTTATTAATGCTGCGAGAGTGTTGTCTGCGGTCGAAGGTGGCCCAGGAGAATATGGAGACCGACTTTAAAACATGTTGTTATTACCTTGGTTAGGTTATTAATGCTGCGAGAGTGTTGTCTGCGGTCGAAGGTGGCCCAGGAGAATATGGAGACCGACTTTAAAACATGTTGTTATTACCTTGGTTAGGTTATTAATGCTGCGAGAGTGTTGGCCGCACGTCCACGGTCGAAGGTGGCCCAGGAGAATATGGAGACCGACTTTAAAATATGTTGTTATTACCTTGTTTAGGTTATTAATGCTGCGAGAGTGTTGGCCGCACGTCCACGGTCAAAGGTGGCCCAGGAGAATATGGACCGACTTTAAAACATGTTGTTATTACCTTGGTTAGGTTATTAATGCTGCGAGAGTGTTGGCCGCACGTCCATGGTCGAAGGTGGCCCAGGAGAATATGGACCGACTTTAAAACATGTTGTTATTACTTTGGTTAGGTTATTAATGTTGCGAGAGTGTTGGCCGCACGTCCACAGTTAAAGGTGGCCCAGAAGAATATGGACCGACTTTAAAACATGTTGTTATTACCTTGGTTAGGTTATTAATGCTGCGAGAGTGTTGGCCGCACGTCCATGGTCGAAGGTGGCCCAGGAGAATATGGACCGACTTTAAAACATGTTGTTATTACCTTGGTTAGGTTATTAATGCTGCGAGGGTGTTGGCCGCACGTCCATGGTCGAAGGTGGCCCAGGAGAATATGGACCGACTTTAAAACATGTTGTTATTACTTTGGTTAGGTTATTAATGTTGCGAGAGTGTTGGCCGCACGTCCACAGTCAAAGGTGGCCCAGAAGAATATGGACCGACTTTAAAACATGTTGTTATTACCTTGGTTAGGTTATTAATGCTGCGAGAGTGTTGGCCGCACGTCCACGGTCGAAGGTGGCCCAGGAGAATATGGACAGACCTTAAAACATGTTGTTATTACCTTGGTTAGGTTATTAATGCTGCGAGAGTGTTGGCCGCACGTCCGCGGTCGAAGGTGGCCCAGGAGAATATGGATGTGTTCAAAGATGCGTGGGAAAAGGAAGTCCGTCTCTTGACAGAAACTGTCGACGACATTACAACAATCCATGATTTCCTCGCTGTTTCGGGTATGTACCATATTGATAAAATTGGTTTGTGCCGCTTTCTGTTAAGATCAGTGCCAGAATGAATTGCATTTAAAAAATGTTATTATTTCTAAAATATTCACATTATGTAGGTTACAAGTCTACTTAAAACATTTATTTGAAGATTGTGGTATTCATGGATCAAGCCCTACAACATTTTCCACTGCATTTGTTTGCTTTGACTATATTCAAGTTTTTTTCCGATGGCATGTTTTTTTGCTGTGGACATTTCCTTAATTGCAGGGGTTGTGGATTGTTTAAGATTAAAGAGCAAACTGTACTAAAATAGTACATAATGAATTTACTGTTGGACTAATTGATCTAATTATTGACATATAACTCTTAAACTAAGTCACGTTTTCACTGTTCAAATGTAATGTTATAGCCATTACTTAAGCTTAAAAGTATCCTTTGTATTTACAGAAAATCATATCCTTGAGGATGTGAATAAGTGTGTGATCGCGCTCCAAGAATCTGATGCAGACACGCTTGACCGCACGGCTGGTGCTATCCGAGGTCGTTCTGCACGCGTGTGTAATGTCGTTCAATTTGAGATGAATAACTACGAGCCAGGACCATACACTGAGCGTGTCATGGAGGCTGTCGTTATGCTACGAGATCAGAGTATGGCTCATTATTTTTATTATTATAGTTTTACTAAATGCCATTCGGGCTGAAATGCAGATAATATGTGAAGGACGTACACTTAACCTGTCAGTTGATTAAAACATGATAAGATTTGTGGATTAGGAGTTAGATAAAACATTTTAAGTGTTATTGTCAGACCTTATAACCAACACACATTTTGCTTACAGGGAATGGTATTTTTCAGTATCTCATCGCGATTCGCTACGCAAGTTTCAGAGATCACTATACAATATTTTAACATTAAATACTAGTTGCTAATCAAAAGTTTGAAAGCACAATGTTCCCTGGCTTACTACACTTCACAATACGTGTATTGTGCTGTGATGTTCTGTTGAGTTGATCTTGAAAATTGATCTTCAAAATTATAATAATAGAAAAAATGCATTTGAAACCTTGTTGAAAACTGAAAACTTTACTTTAGTAAAGATAATTAATCACGCGAACATCGTATAACATGATTTGATTGCATTAGAAATAGTACCCAACATATTTCTGTTTTGTTGTACAGTTATGCCAAATTTTGCTGAGAAGGTTGAACTGGCTGTGGATGGCCTGAGTGCCAACCCGCCACGAGATATTGATGAAAACGACTTCATTGAAGCCAGTCGACTTGTGTATGATGGAGTTCGAGACATCAGACAGGCCGTCTTGATGAACAGGGTGGGTTAATTACTTTACTACTTTGTATCAAGTGAACAGATATTGAAAATTAACTTTTTCTGCCTTGACCTTATTGGGTAATCATTTGTTTGTATTGTTTCAACTAGAATATCAAAGAATTTCAGATGGCATTTATCTTGTCTATATATATATATACTGAACAAAAAAAGAAACTTCCGATTTGTACATATAGTATTTGTTGTGTTAAAGAATTCATTGTGTAATGAAATTATATAGGTAGTATTAGCCTTGAGCTGTATTATCAGGATTCATGAATTTTATCGATTATTTTTGCACTGTTAATCGTCGACAACGTGAAATTCAGTTTGCACGTGCATGCATGGTTCGACATGTCCCGTGTAGTATTCGGTCAATTTGTTTTACTTGTCTTACTGACATTGTTGTCAAGTGAACGAAAACGCTCAAAATTTGTAAAAAAAACACAAAGTTTTTTACATTGTAGCATTTTTAGTATGCCAAGAATACCCAATAATTTACGCGAACGGGCGATTGGCATGCTTGATGCTGGCATGTCGACAGAAGACGTTGCAAGGCATGTTGGGAGTTCTAGTCAAGCGATACGAAATCTTCGCGTAAGATTTTGAACGACAGGAAGCACCAACGACTTGCCACATCGTGGACGTCTGCGTGTTACAACGCGTGGTCAAGACCGCTATATCATGAACACGCATTTGCGCAATCGATTCCAAACTGCCACTGCTACTGCTGCTAACACACCTGGGCTTCATAATAACCGAATCAGTGGGCAAACTGTTTGTAATCGTCTGCGGGAGAACGGTTTACATGCACGACGTCCTTACGTCGGATGCGTTTTAACGCAACGTCATCGTCTAAATCGTCTTAATTGGGCACTTGTACACACTCGTTGGATACGGCGACGTTGGAATACCGTTCTTTTTTCGGATGAATCCAGATTTTCTTTACAACATGGTGATGGCAGGGTGCACATCTACCGTAGGTGAAATGAACGCTATGCTGACTGTTGTGTTCTTGAACGAGATCGTTTTTGGGGTGGGGGTTCTGTCATGGTCTGGGCAGCCATTGCCCATGGTTATCGTTCACCACTAGTCGTCATTGATGGCAATTTAAATGCTCAACGTTACAGCGATGACATTCTCGCTCATCACGTCATTCCTCTGTTCCATAACAATGCCAACATCTCGATTTTTCAGCATGATAATGCCACCTCTCATACAGCTAGAGACACTGTAAATTTTCTTAGGACAAATAACATTGATTTCATTGATGACTGGCCCGCTAAAAGTCCTGATCTCAACCCCATCGAGCATGTCTGGGATATTCTGGACAGACGATTGAGGCGTCATCCAAACCCACCCGCTAACGTCAACGAACTTCGTCAAGCGCTTATTCAGGAATGGAACAATATTCCACAGGCAGAAATCAACACTTTAGTCAATTCTATGTGCCTGCGATGCACTGCAGTGGTCAATTCAAGAGGTGGTCATACCTGTTATTAAGTGGGTGTTTTTATTTTTAACCCTTACCAGACTTGGTCAAAATTTCTCCCAGTTTCTGTTAACTTATGGCCATGATTTTTGCACCAAACGATGCATCATGGAACACTCTTTAAACGCATATATAACAATTATTCCCCCGGTTTGTTTTCATCAAGTTATGTTCAAGCAAAGTTAGCAGAAGTTTCTTATTTTGTTCAGTATATATATATATATTTTTTTTCCTTGTCTGTATATATTGTTTTTGTTTCTCTCTGGAAATGCAATTAGAACATATTTGATAACCTTTCTCAAATTACCTTTTTTCAATTATTGCCAAGGAATTTATAAAAAGTTGTGACCTTTATTATTATTATTTTTTATTATTTAAATTATTTAATTTGATTTTGATATTAGCAATATGTGCAACATGAGAAAAATTTTGGTAATTATTTGTTATTAGTGTCTATTTTTATTCTGACTGGTTACAAAAAATATTTATGTTTATTGGACCTATGTGAATGTGAAAAAAAAACTTTTTTGTTTTCAGAATGTTACGGAGTATGACAGTGACAGTGAAGTGGAGTTTGAAGACGATGGGGCTGAATATTGTAAGTATTCAAGACAAGTGAGGTTTTATTTTCACAATTCACACAGAAAAGTCATGTGTTTGAATTTTTTAATAATGATTTTATGCTTCTTTGTTTTTTTAATTTAGTTTTTAAATTTTACAGAAACTTTGAAGTGAAAAAAATACAAATTCTATAACTTCGACACATTTCTGTGCGAAATTCATAACATTCTGTTTATAAAATTTTGAAAGTGATGGATAATTTCTACAGACACTGAAGTCAAAAAGATACAAATTCTATTAAAACACATTTCTGTGCAAAATTCATAAAATTCTGTTTATTCATAATTTTTTTAAACTGATGGATAACTTCTACAAAAGGGCATTTTGAAGTAAAAAAGAAAGAAATTCTATAAATTTAACACATTCTTTGCAAAATTCTTAAAATTCTATTTATTCAGAAACATTTTTTAAAACTGATTAGACAACTTCTACAAAGGACACGCACACTAACCATCTTACCAACAACTCAGGGTGGACTAATGTTTATGCCCATAACTTTTGTTTTCTGTTTTTCCAGCCAGTATCTCTGGCCATGACTACAACAACGACGCCAGCGAGCGCGGCTTGATGCGCCGTCTGCCGCAGGAGGACCGCGAGAAGATCATGCACCAGGTGGAGCAGTTCCGCGTGGAGAAGGCCAAACTGGACCGCGAGGTTGCCAAGTGGGACGACAGCGGAAACGACATCATCGTGCTCGCCAAGCAGATGTGTATGATTATGATGGAGATGACAGACTTCACCAGGTACGTTCACTTAAACAGAGTATAGGGGAGTTGTAAGCTGTCTTTATATGTATGGAGTTACCTTATACAAACAGATGTGTATGATTATGATGGAGATGACAAGACTTCACCAGGTACATTCACTTACACGGAGTAATGAGGAGGTGTAGATTGTCTTTATATGTGTGAAGCTACCTTGTACAAGCAGATGTGTATGATCATGATGGAGATGACAGACTTCACCATGTTATGGTAAGATAGTGTTTACAAAAAGCAGGATGTGTATTTATTTTATTTGGAGGGAGTAAATGGAAGCCTTGCTGGGGCTGAAACTCAGGGTGGTCCCTTTGAGAAAAAATAAAATAAATAGGAGCTTTGAGAGAGGTTGTGATATGGCACTTGTCATAGGTTTATCTTGTTATATAGTGTGATGGGTCTTATATTTTATATTTTTTGTGTCTGTGAAGTGTGATGTGTTTTATCATGTATATATTGTGTGTGTGTGTGTGAAGTGTGATGTGTTTGTGTGTGTTGTAGAGGGCGAGGTCCACTGAAGAGCACAATGGATGTGATCAATGCTGCCAAGAAAATCTCCGAGGCTGGGTCACGGCTCGACAAACTCTCCAAGACCATAGCAGAACAGGCAAGAGATTTTACATCAGATACTGCACACTTGATTCTTGTTTTTAGCACATTACAGGCAGTTAGGATCGGCTGTTAGTGAGGTTTTATCTGCCTGGTTTCTGCAACAGGTTACTGTTTTCTATACTTTAACAGATTTCATCTGCTGTGTCTTCATGATCAGCTATTTTGGACTTTCAAAACAAGAACTTTCTATGTTTAATTTTGAAAAGAATACTATTTTGCTTGATACTGTAAAGCATATACAGTGAAACCCCTTTAAACTGGACACCCATAGGACCTAGCTAAAAGTCTACTTTTAAGGGGTATCCAGTTTAGAGAGGTTATATTTTGTACTAATTTATAATCAAACTTATTCTATAAACAATTATATTTTAAAAAAGGAAAGACCTATAATGGACATCAAAATGCAGCAATGAAATGCATAGTTGATGAAAAAATTTACATTTAAAAATATTTGCTACATTACCAGAAATGTAAATTATAATAAATTGGATTTTTTCTCATCTTCTGTAATACACAAACGCTTTTAGGAAGATAACAAAATTATCAGCAGTAACAATTTTTCTTAAAGTTACATACATGCATACCTTTTTTTTTCTTCTTTTTTTTTCTTTTTTCCACAGGCCTACTACTGTAATCATAAAATTATTGAATTTAAACAAGTTTCCTCTATTTTGTTCAGTGTCCAGACTCGCAGTCGAAGAAAGATCTTGATGCATACATGCAGCGGATTGCCCTGTATTGTCACCAGCTGAACATCACCAGCAAGGTGAAGGCTGACGTGCAGAATGTCAGCGGGGAACTCATAGTGTGTGGGGTAAGATTGATATCTTCCATTCATTACTAAGGGGACAGTTACAATATGTGTTCGGTCTAGGATTGATCCCATCGGTGGGCTATTTCTGTTTTTTGCCAGTGCAACACGACTGGTATGTCAAAGGCTGTGGTATGTGCTATCCTGTGTGAGGGTAGTGCATTTAAAAAATCCTTTGCTACTAATGAAAAATGTAGCAGGTTTCCTTTCTAAAACTATATATGAAAATGATCAAATGTTTGACATCCAGTGATGATGATCAATGTGCTCTAGTGGTGTCGTTAAACAAAAGAAACTTTAACTTTTATATTTATGGAACTGTTAACTTGACTACCGATGTGCTGTATATCAAGTGTCCAAAAATCATTTGAGAACAGTAGAATAAACAACATACTTTTTATATAGTTTTTTTTTATTTTAAAGTGTTTTATACTGGTATTAACCTCCTTACCCACTGCTACTCTTTGTATTTCTCTTTAAATTATTGACAATTGTGAACAAACACTTACACTGCCTGTATTTGTTTAAAACGTATACAGTCACCAAAGGGGAGTGTCAAAAAGTGGCTTTTTAACACAGGTGGTTGCTTAATACAGGTCAGTTTGTACTATATTAGATGATTTGGGAGAATGAAAATGTGATCTCTTAGCACAGATGGGTGCTGATAGCGCAGTTTTGACTGTATCTGTGATTCTGATTCTGAGTTTGTGATCAAATCAATGAAGTCCTTGTGTCATTCCAGCCTGGTATATCAAAGGCCGTGGAATGTACTATCCTGTCTGTGGGATGGTGCATATAAAAGATTCCTTGCTGCTAATCGAAAAGAGTAGCCCATGAAGTGGCAACAGCGAGTTTCCTCTCTCATTATCTGTGTGGTCTATAACCATATGTTTGACGCCATATAACCGTAAATAAAATGTGTTGAGTGTGTCTTTAAATAAAACATTTCTTTCTTTCTTTTTTCCTTGTGTCGTTTATCAGAGTAGGTCTTGTCCTGATACACCTGAAACAAAAGTCCCAAGCTATATATTGTTCTATCCACACCACCCTTGAAACAAAAGTCCCAAGCTATATAGTGTTCTATCCACACCACCCTTGAAACAAAAGTCCCAAGCTATATATTGTTCTATCCACACCACCCTTGAAACAAAAGTCCCAAGCTATATAGTGTTCTATCCACACCACCCTTGAAACAAAAGTCCCAAGCTATATATTGTTCTATCCACACCACCCTTTGGCTTTTTGCAGCATCATATGGTCTTAATTCATCTTAAACAAATTTCACATCTCAAATTAATTACATTGTTAAATACTACACATAAGCATTCTTACATTTAAAAAATTTACAGGTTCAATTTGAAATGTTAAATTTGAAATGTATATATGAACCTAACATAATTTTATGTTTTATATACAGTGTATAAAAACATGATATTTTTACAAATTGCAATTAAATAATTTCCAAACAAAAAAAAAAGTTTAAAAAATGACATCTCAGTACATTTGTCTGCATCAAGAGGCTTCTCCACCCTTCAAACAATAATTCAAAACCCATTACTGTAATGATTAGAGATAGAAAATTATTAAAATGAATATCACTATGGCATATCCAGTTGTCTCATTTTGCCCCATTTGTAGCCTGTATGTAAAGTTGTTATTTGTTTTAATGTTTCAGCTGGACAGTGCAACTTCGTTAATCCAGGCTGCCAAGAACTTGATGAATGCTGTTGTACTAACTGTCAAGGCCTGTTATGTCGCTTCAACAAAGGTAAAAGCATACCAAGAACCATGTTAAATAGGATGGGCCAAATTTACAAAGCCAGTAACTACATTTATAATACTTGGGGGCGGGACGTGGCCCAGTGGTAAAGCGTTCGCTTGATGCTCGGTCGATCTGGGATCGATCCCCGTCAGTGGACCCATTGGGCTATTTCTCATTCCAGCCAGTGCTCCACAACTGGTTAACAAAGGCCATGATATGTACTATCCTGCCTGTGGGATGGTGCATATAAAAGATCCCTTGCTGCTAATCGAAAAGAGTAGCCCATGAAGTGGCAACAGTGGGTTTCCTCTCTCAATATCTGTGTCGTCCTTAACCATATGTCTGATGCCATATAACTGTAAATAAAATGTGTTGAGTGCATCGTTAAATAAAACATTTCCTTCCTTCCTTCTTATAATTCTTAAACACCTGCGGGTTAACAAAAACAGGCTTCGTAAATTCAGCCCAACACGTTTATGTTATTAATTTTAATTTATAATTATTGCGGTGGTATCAGTTTCTTTTAGATTATATATCTAATAGATTGTTTACTAAATAAATGATCACAACTATTGCTGTTAAGAATAATACAAAACATGTCACTAATTGATCCTAACATTATTAGTTACAGTGAAGAATGATTTTTTTAAAATTATGATCATGGATGTGATAGATTTATTCTTCAATTTTAAAACTTGCTCTGTTCTTATTTTTTTGTTAAATATGAATTGCTTATCAATTGTTGTTTTTATTTCTTTCAGTATCCCAAGAATAACAGATTGCCTGTAAGTAATAATTATTAATTTAATTTCCATATAAACCAGGTTGATTTATTTATACAAGCCAAGTGTTAAAATCTAACCTGATAAATGTGATTAGTAAATGTGTTAGTTTGTCATTATGTTGGACACTGTAGGGTGTGGGATTTGGCTTACGGGTAGTGTGTGCACCAGGGCTGTGTTGGTTCGTAGGTAGGACCAGTTTTAAGTATTCCCATCCCAGCCTCTGCAGGTTTTTCAAAGGCCATGGTATGTGCCGTCTGTGAGAAAGCATATATAAAATATCGCTTACTGCTATTCAGTAGGATAATTGTATGTGGCTGCATCTAGGTCAGTCAGTAGAACACTTGCCTGGGGTGCTTAGGTCGAAGGATCAAACTGCCTTGGTGGACCCATTGATTGGGTTTTTCACATTCCAACTGCCCCCCCCCCCCCCTCCCCTTCCCCGCAACTGGTATATCAAAGGCTGTATGTGCTGTCCAGTATGTGGGAAAGTGCATATAAAAGATCTCTTATAGGGAAAATGTAGCAGGTTTCTTCGAAAGACTGTCGGCAGAGCTCGAACTTAATGACGGCAATTGACGTCGTTGAGATATAAATTGCCGTAGGGCAGGAGCATCACCGACTTCAGTAAAACTCCTCAATGATGGCGAAATGTATACACCTTGTGTACATTGTCAGTTTTACATTTGTATATTTGAAATATGTCTACATACAGAAAAATAACAATTCAGTCATGTTTATTTGCTGCAAATGTCACTTTTTTTAAAATGCCATAGGCAGGGTCAAGATTGCCGACAGTGGGCTGTTTCACACACAGCAAGTGGGAGACAAATTCTTATGTTCAAGACCTGTGGTAGAGCTGAGAAATGTTTGACATCCAATAGTCGATGATAAAAAAATGTGCTTTAGTTGTGTTGTTAAACAAAACAAACTTTAACTTTAAATCTTACTACTTAGACCAAATGTCAAAATAACCTTATGTTAGAAACCACAATATAGCCATATTTTAAAAATGTGCAGAGGTGTAATTAAACAAATATTTCTTTCCTTTCATGATTACATGAAATATTTAATTGCTTTATGTATAGAACAAACAGTTAAGCATGTGGGTTTTTTGCAGTCGTCGGTTGTGCTGTGGAAGATGAAGGCCCCTGCCAAGAAACCGCTGGTGCGACGTGAGGAGACTGACGAACAGAGAGCCAAAATCAGAAAGGGAGCATCCAAGTCGAAGATTGAGCCAATCAGGGCTCTGAGTGAATTCCAGGAAATACAGATGGACAGTTTCTGTTAACTGTGGGACCAAGCTTTCAAGTTGCGGTGTGTGGACTGGTGATGTACAAATATTGGTGGTAGTGGCATGTGCTACTGATATATAGAAAATATCTGACTGTGGAGAAGAAAAACCAGATTTCTAGTTATTATCCACTGGTGTTTTGGAAATACTGATCATAATAGTGTGTAATACATATCAATTCCGGAGGAAATGATGGGGGGTGGGGGTGATTACCCAATTTGCTCCTCTCTTGATAATGTTTTGTTTACCCCAAGTTATTTCATTTCTATTAAAACAGGTTGTAGGATAAAATGAGAAACAGCTTAAATATTAAGTGCTATTACAATAATGAGACAAAACAGATATACTTAATTTTAGTTAACAGTGTATTATGAACGTAAACCTCTTTTTCAGTGATGGACATACTATCTGAAGGTTTACATACATAATTCAGAAGGTGGAATTAAAATGTAAGGGGATGGGGACTTTTTGTGGCAGTTTCCTCCGCATTGTCTGGGACAAAATTTCATAGGTTGTTGGGTTGAGGGGGGAGAGGGGCTGAGATAAAGTTGCCATTACTGGTAAGTGATGTCACTTTTCTGGTCTCTTAGATGTAAACGAAACAGGTAAACATATAACACCTTTCTAGCTCAAAACCTGCTATTGTCAGCAATATAATTGGTTGTGAATTATTTTATGTATCTTTTTGACATTTTATTTAATTTTATGTAGCACATTTTTTGTTGTTTAGCATGCAGGTTTAGTCATGCATTTTATACATATCAGTGATTTTTTTAGATTGTTTATGTAATTATATAAAATGGTAATAAGCTAAATACAACCCGCTATAAATATATATAATTATTTCAATAAAATGTTTTCATCACTTGTTCTGATGTTAGTGTAAATATTACGGTATCGGTATTTAAATCAATACATGAAGCAATTGTAGAAATTTAAAATAAGTTATAACACCAGATAACAACAAAAACAAGGTTATCGTTTTTAAAATAAGTTATAACACCAGATAACAACAAAAACAAGGTTATCGTTTTGACCAACAAAGAAACAAATTAGATGATTGTAAATACACACCTTAATGGTTAGTGACCTTAAAACATTATCAGTCATGAAAATACAAATACAGATAATAATATATGCTAATAAGATACCTTTGATGAGAGCAATATAATTTCATCTAAGCAAATTTACATTGTGATAATGACATCACACAACAGAAATAATGGATATTGTTAAAAGCCGTATCCTAACATTGATCTGAATGTTTTGTCCGATATTATTGCCTTGTTAATTTTTGTGCATCAACATGCATTGTTGACATTATTTTGCTCATCCAAAGAGAGATTTTTGCTTCAGATTGGTTTTTGATTGTATTTTTAGGTTTTTTAATTCAATGTTATAAAAGACATTTCAAATAAATATTCTCCTAATTGTGTACAAATATCAAAATACATTGCCTGCTATGGTTTCTAGTCATATAAATGAATCTGTATTTGACAAATGACTTAATTACATATGCTTCAATTATTGTACTTTTTAGTTGAATACCTTAAAAGTTTACCTATTTTTACTAATGCATTGTACATGAACGTCGGTTTGGGAAATGGAGAATCTCAAAATAATTTATTTTGAATTGTTGATAAACCATGATTTATTTTCCTTAACTTTTCTTTTCAATTGTTAAAGAAATTGTTATAAAATAAATAGAAATGTTCTCTTATTACTAAACTGAAAAATCTATCAAGTTGTTTTAAGTTAATATAACTGAACATTGAAAGTCTATTCTAATAGTCTGTACAACAGATTTGTTTAATGTTGTTTGTATTTGTATAGCATTTATTTTGTATATTTTTGAAAACTGTTATTTTTCATACATAATCTGCACCTATTATTGTCCACTGATTTATAGATTTAATAGCTTGTTCCTATACCGGATTACTTTACTCGACTTTCACTCTGTTACTATATTAATTTCATGCTTCATAATTAGTGATTGTAGTTTACTTATTGTTGGAATAAATTTATATTTATTTTATTTCAATACAAATCATTTTGTATAACCATTTATTATAAGTATCTAGATAACAGTGATTTTTATAGTTTAAACCCAGTGATACAATGGACATCAAGATCAAATCACAGTGTGGGATTAAAAGTAGTTAGAATCATTTATGTCTAATTCTAATAGCACATTTGTACATATTGCTATGAAATATTTAGATTTTAAAAAATATTTGCAAATTCCAAGTAAAATAATTACTATGAATGATTTTGTTCACCCGAAACCTTTTTACATTACTACAACTTAATCTTCATTGATTTTTGCTTGTGAAAATAATTTGAGAAAAACATGTTAACAAAGGAATATAGATCTGGAATACATTTTTTAGTAAGATTAGATAACTGTATTTGATTGTGTATATTATCGGTTTAGAAAACAGTTATGGACAAGGCAATATCACACTGTAAAGGTTATGTGCTTCCATATTTACTGTGATGTTATTATTTTGCATGTGTTCATTATATTAATAAATATAATTATGGCATGTGAACATATATTGTTCATATAATTTTGTAAATTGTATTATCAGCCTTTATATTTTAATCGAGTATCATACATCATTACATAAAAATTTCAATCATCTGGTGTGTGATTGATGGTCAAAGTCCTTTTGTCTCGTAATACAGTGGAATAAATGTAACCAAACATTTTTATGTTTTAGGTTTTTTTTTTTTTCCATCTTTTAATGTTCGTATAAAAAGTATACAGGGCTCGACCTTAGCGGTAGCCCGGGGTGTTTTAGCTACCAATTTCTCACTTGGGCTATCAGATGTCTAAACATGGTAGTCTTCTGGGATACTGGATTTTTTTGGCACATCCAGTTACTACACAATCAACAATTTTTACTGAGGGCTACTAGATTCATAAAAATGTTAAGGTCAATGCCTGGTGTAAGATAGATTAGAGAGCACAGAGCCTCTGTTGCAAGTCACTGGGCTGTCAGGTTGATGATCCCATAATCCCATCAAGGCTAGTACACACTTTCTCACCTGTTACTGTGCTGATCTAATTAACTGTGCTGATCTAATTATCGTAATATACAAGTCGGTGTTAAGATGTAGTCTTGTTTTTTCGTGATATATATGTTTGTGCATTTCTTGATGAACATAAAAAAACAACAACATTTATATCTGATGACTACTTTGTTGTTGGTGGTATTATTAGCAAGTATGTTTCAAATTTAATTATAAGGGATTATCTGTTTTGTCTTTTATTTTCATCGGGGTATGAACAACAAAATCCTGCATAAACTTGTGTCATCAGGTTTTCCTATTCACAGTTTGTAGATGATATTTATAGGATATTAAACAAGCTTCCCTTTCATATCATGTTCATGTCCTGAGGTCCTGAGTAAAATAATTTTCAATTGTCACAAGCTTTAGCAAGTGACAATGAAAATATTTACAAAGGACATAAACACGATGTCTTCTTCTTGTTCAGTTTCATATGCTCACTAAACCCTGAGATGTGCTGCATCAATGAACTGGATCATTGGTTGGAGCTCACCAGGGCTGCCCCATAGCTTTTCTTTGATGCTCTTTTCTTCTGGCCTTTTCTTCTGGCCTTATGTTTTGGAGGAGAGGGCAGCTTTGATATGAAATGGTAGCAAGTTTAATATCCTATTTATTACCCATAATCGATTTTAATTTATATCACTCATCTCATTTGGATGATGTTCTGGTAAGGATAATGTAAGAATGGCAGCAATGGCAATAATGACATCCTGCTCAACTTGGGTACATCGATCAGGAACAGACATAACTGGCACCACAGAGTTCTTACCCTTGAAAAAACATAAAATTCAAGGACATTTCTAGGACATGAAATGTTCAATCAATGAATGTTTATATAACAAATTGTTGTCTGAATTTAGACAGGTTATGAGGAAAACAAAATTTCCAGGACATAATAAAAGTTAATGCTTGTTCCAGGACGAATTTAAAAAATCACAAAATTCAGACATTCCAGGATTTCCAGGACGTGTAAGAACCCTGCACATCTCTCTCAATGCTATTATATATGGTTTTCTTCACATAAGAAAAGTTATCTTTCTAGTAAAAAAAAGACTGCAATAAAACCATATGCAAGTAAATGGTGCACAGAGTATTTTACCATATTCCTAATGCCATATTCCAAATAGTTTAGGATTATAAAAACTAGGGTTACTACAAACTTTTCATGAAAAACCAGCTCACGTTACAATTGCCTCAGTCTAAGCCCACAGCAAAAGCTGATTAGAAATGCCAAGATTGTAGCAATTGATAAAAAAAATCTGATGTGATGAGAGAGACTGGGATGTGGAGGTGGACAGCAAAATGTGAAAGTTTGTTTTGTTTAACACCACTAGAGCATATTGATTTATTAATCATCAGCATTTGGATATTAAACATTTGGTAATGTTGACTGTCTTAGACGAAACCCACTACAGTGAGGGTTCTTTTATATGCACCATCCCACAGATACGATAGCACATACCATGGCCTTTGATATACCTGTCTCTGGAATGAGAAATGGGCCAACGACGGGGATCAATCGTGGACCGACCACACCTCAAACGGCTCAAATAGAAGGTATTGGAAGAAATCAAAGGAAAAAAAGAACAGGTCAGCTGGTTTAAAAAAGTTTTTAAATTTTAAATCTGGAATACAGTAACTGCACATCCGTTAACTTCCGAGAAACCCAATATAATCACCTGATTCGGACAAAAGTAGGCATTTAAAACTTTTTAACAATTTATTGTAAACTTTCATAAAATGGTTATTTAAAAATACATTATATACAATATATTGCCACATACAATCATAATATTGTAAAAGCAAGACAAGTTTGTGACATTTAGGCACCAATTTATTAATTAAAATATAACAAATCTTCCTGTTCTAAAACATGTTTCATGAATAAGATTGAGGTTTTTTTTATTTGACAACAAAAAACCAATTTCGTAACCTGATAAAAAAAAAATAAAGCTTGTAAGATGAAATTCTAGATATTGAGTTCTATAATACATTATCCACTGTAAATCTATACCCTTGACGTTCTGCTATCTAATACAAGGTGAATTTGGTGATTTAAAGCACTAAACAAAAACTATAATTATCACATTTTTACTGATGTTGCAAGAAACAATACTAAATAATTATTATGGAATTTTTAAAGGATGAGGACAATTAAGGCATTTGGCCTGGTATGCATATTCAACGATATATAATGCACATTATAATCGTATAGTTAATTAATAAAACGGTTAAATATGACGGCTATTATATATAACTGGCGCAGCCATTTTGTACCATCCCAGTGAATACGCCCTCTGGCGAGCTGGTGGTTACGTAATACCTAACGTGTCGTGTCAGGAATTAAGTCTTCGAACTGAAGAAACAAAACATACCTGATTTTTGCGAATGCATCGCATTGTTCTGCAATAATAGTCATCCCAGTAAGCCAACAACAACTATATATTATTTTTCAATACAAAATAAACTACCACTGTCAAAGTGTTGAAATAACTGTATTATCATTTTACATAAATTAATCTATGTACTGAAATAATAATCGGAGTGTTTTCTTGGTTAATTGGTCTTTTCTTTCCGTGGCCTGTACCTGTGGTTCCTGATTGGTAGGTGTACATTTAGACGGTCCCCAGACACTGTGTCTAGACACACTAAAAAGACGTGCCTCTTTTATTAAGATCACAGGGTACCGTATATCTTCGCCTATAAGTCGAATTTTTTTCACCCAAAAATTATTTTATAACTTGGGGGGGTCGACTTATAAGAGGGTAAAAAAATTTCCACCAAAAAATACTACTGTTTTGGGGATTATTTTACAAGTTTTATTGTTGAAGTATGCCATGTATTTATACTCAAATATGTTAATTTGACACATTTATTTTTTATAACCTATTTTTTTTGGCATTAGAACGGTTTTGGTTATGCGAAAAGGCATACGATCTCACTCACATGCCAAGACAACAGTCCACTTAGTTAAATTAACAGTCATCACTAATAGTAAAAATGTAAACAATACTAACTACCTGTTGCCTGAGTTTATTTTGAAATCTGGTCACTGGCATTAATGGTTGTTCAAACAATGTTTTGGCGGTGATTAACTTCATGAATATTACTGAGCGTTCCCTTAAAATAGACTGATCTCTACAGTTCACTATCTAGAGCAATAGGGACACACATCATTTGGTACAAAAACCAGTGTACTTTCCAGAGTTATCCTTCTTACATGTATTAATATGGCGGCAAAACGTGATACTTTCAGTTTTATCGTAGTGATCTGTTGTCAGTGTTTATAAATAAAGTTGTTGTCTGTGCACAAAACCATCTGTACAGTACTATACAGTAACAGTCAAACAGCTTTCACTCTCTACTAAGGGAATATTTCGTTTTGATGCTATGTAATAATGATAGTTTGATTGGAATAGTCTTGATTATATTGCGATGTACAAAACGTGAAAACCGAAGTTTGTAAAATAATTTTCTTTTGTTCAAATATTATTGTTCTCATGTGCTGAAAATAAGAAATATTTCAATATTTATAAGTAGTTTTTCATGGGTCGACTTATAAACGGGTCAATAAAAAAATACGTTTTCAGGGCTTGAAATTAGGGACTCGACTTATAGTCGAGATCGACTTACAGGCGAAGATATAGGAGAAGCCACGGTGACGTCACATGTTTTGATCACGTGGTACCGCGTGAGCGCTGGTAGGCAAGAAACCAGTTGACAATACTGGCATTAGTAGTAATGAACAATCGAATGTTTTTCCGTCAATTAAATCAGTGTAGACTAGTTTTGATGAATGGTATTTTGTCATGGTAATTTCATACGTTGTTGTTAGATGCACAAGTCACTGTAGTAAGGATTATGAAATTAGTTTCATCAAATACAGTGGAAGCGAAACGTTGAACAGTTAAAGCTGACAACAATCAACTTTGCCCATCCCACAACGGAGATCGTCATTTTATACAAGGTTTGTTGTATGTTATTCATTCGTAATACTAATACACGTCAGTATTTATTGAAATGAAAATTGAAAAGATAATAAAATAAAAAATAATAATAATAAAAGCCCCCACCAAACTGACATGGAAACAAAGTTACCCTGTGAACAGTAGGCCTACCCAGTCAATCGACAAACAACGTTTTATGTAACTTTTTGTTTGTATTGACAGATCCATTATAGTGGGTAAAACAAAAATCTGAATATATTTTATATTGTATTATGCCATAAAATATGTAGGTGGCTGGAGTATTTATATTTTTAATTAAATAACAGGGAGCTGTGTGTGTGTACGTGTGTGTGTGTGTGTGTGTGCAATCAAGCATATATATATTGTTTCATATGAAAATGGTTGTGAAATATTTCCATTTATTAATTATATTATATGTTAATTATAATGTTTTACTTTTTTTATTGAAGAAGTGATCCACAGGTGTATTTGTAATGTGTAAGTTGATTTTTTAATAATAAAATAAAAGGTATAAACATTTCAGGGTGGGATATCAGGTGTATGAAATCATTTGTTTGGGATTAAAAATAAATAAATACTAATAATAAAACTGGATATTGATCCACAAGTTGGTGATAGCCATTATATTTTATTAAAAACATAAATTATGTTACATGCATTTATTATATAAGTTATCTGAATTTGTTTGCAGGAAATAAAGAAAGAAAAGGGGAGCTGATTGTATTTATAAGTATTATTGTCATCAGTGACAGATGTCAATATGTCTTCACAAATACATTTATGTGTATTCAAATATTTCAATAATATTCAATATACACAATATAAAACTTTCATACTTATATATCATAGAAATTTACCAATTTTCTTATTTTTTTCCTAGGTATCAGTGATCCCTGTTTATGGACAAAAAGAGAACCGGCAACTCTTGGATGAAAAATGGGCCTTTCACGATGAATTAAGGGCGTTTAAGTTTTAGGGTGAATTAAGGGATGCTAAGGAGAACACTGGTATCAGATTCAGCGATTCTTTTCTACAGTATCTCATGTTTCTGTGCATAAGAGGGATACCAGAACTTTTTTTCACTGACTTTCCAAACTACCATGTGCAATATTATTGGGGCTATTCAGTATGTGATGATGACATTGATAACACACTGACTTTCCAAACTACCATATGCAATATTATTGGGGCTATTCAGTATGTGATGATGACATTGATAACACACTGACTTTCCAAACTACCATATGCAATATGATTGGGGCTATTCAGTATGTGATGATGACATTGATAACACTTGGATTTAATCTTTTTTTACCAGGATCTCGATTTTCTAATAAAAACAGACTTTACAAAATCAATAAAATTATATCGAGAAACAGTAGACAACACATATTTATTATTTTCTTTTTCTATTATCATTATAAACCAATGATCAAATGATATTTGCATTGTGTTAATGTGTGTCTTACATTAAAACATTGTATTGTTACCATTTACAGTAATTTGTTGTTTTAACTGGTTTATTAATCAGGTTGAAAGTGATAGCCTTTGAAACTGTGCCTCTTGTCAAAGGTAACTGACACTGTTTTAGATTTGAAAGGAAGGAATCTTTTATTTAACAATGCACTCAAGTCATTTTAATTACGGATATATAGAGTCGGACATGTTTAGGGATCACACAGATAATATTAGGGAGGAAACCTGCTGCTGTCACATAATGGATTACTCTTTCCGATTAACAATAAGGGATCTTTTATATGCATCAGCCCACAGACAGGATAATAAATAGTGTAGCATTTGTTACACCAGTTGTAGAGCACTGGCTGGAATGAGAAATAGCCCTATAGGACCACCAACAGGAATCAATCCTAGATCGACTGCATATTAAACTATGTCCTGGCCTGCATGGGATTAGGTGATTAAAATATTAATGGCAATTTTTATGTATATATATATAAAAAAATAATGCTACAAAATGTTCTGAAGATGGAACCACAAAGGTGAGGGACCAAGTAACTTTGAGATGTATCCGGTTTAAAAGGCTAAGTTCTGTACTAATATTTAAAAAGGGATGCTGTAGCTAGAGGGAGCAATGTATGTGTGGTCATGGAACATGTATGGAAACTAAATTTAGGTTCCTCCATTTTAATACAATGTGTTAATATGTATCCGATATCAGCAAGTTTAAGGAATAAAAAAGGACTTGATAAAATTAATAGTTTTAAAGTTTTTGTAAAGTTTTCTAATAAGATACTTGCTTAAATTTATTGTTGATGAAAAGCCTTACAAATGAACCAGTAGACAAGTCTGATGTGTTATATATATATATAACTACTGTCTATATATTGTCTACTGGTTGTTCATTTGTAACAAATGTTCATATATATATATATATATATATATATGTATGTGTATCTATATGTACATATATATGTATATGTATATATACATATATGCATATATATATATATATATACATATATGCATATATATATATATATATATATATATATATATATATATATATATGGGTTATTTAAATTGTTAAAAGAAATAATTTCCTTTAACAAAGTGTAGGCCAATTATTTCTTTTAAACAGTTTTAAATAAAAAATATAGGCCTACTCGTTTTATTTTATTATTTTTATTTGTGTGTGCGCGCGCTCGTTTGTAATGCTTTACTTGAAATATGGACCAGACGCTTTAAAAATACATGGACTAAAAATATTTATTCAGGTGAAAAGAAAAAAGAAAAAAAAGGAAGTTTGCTATAGTTTTGAACTCGGTCAATCGTCAAATTGTATGGGTGGAAAGAGTACATGTAGCTATGTAGAATAGTGTTCCCGTGCTACAAGCGGTAATTTAAGCACGTGTTGGCCATTCTTTGCTATTCACGCTACGCTAGTTCGCTTTGTTACTAATGGCCATTATGATAGACTTCTGCCTACCAGATGCGCGCGCATGCTGATACGTGACGTCACTTCCCTAAACACATGGCTTCTCCTATACGGTATTGTGAGGTAACCGCATGGATACCCCTCCAATCACAATGGACATTATCAGCCGCCTGCTTTATTACTGTAAGTAATTCTGTAAAACCCTTAATTAAGAAGACTTTCCCCATCTAAAATCACAAAACTGACCAATTACGTCGTCCCAAAGAAAAGTATCACTTGGGTATCGTGAGTGGTCGTTTTCGCTCGAACATACCCTACCAATAGGCCTAAAACTATGCATTTTTTCTTTGGATTTTTTTAAAAAGAAAAATACTATTAACTCCAATTCGTTCTATTGATGCAAATTGAAATATATTTAGTTAAATAGTTTATGATACTATCACGTCATTTATGTTGTTTTACAAATTAGGTTAATGAAAGCGAAGCGCCTTGTCGTAAATTAATGCGTTTGTTTACACTGTGCTTAAGAGGAGATGGATGGAGCCGACGTCACTTCGCCCCAAGCTATACTACCGGTGTCACAAAAACGAAACAAAATGGCTGCCCCCAGTTAGCAGGAATAATCATGGTTTTTTATTAACTCTAAAATTACGCATTTTTCATTTGTTAAAGTGTCAGTATGTGTTGGTGGGCCGGGTATGCATCTTTCCAACATATAATATAAGGCTCTTGTTTGAGTTGACCTTACCTTTAAAGATCTGAGATTAATTTTTTCAGATCTGATTTTGAAAATTCAGTTTATTTTGCTTACTAACTTTTGAAAAACTCGCCAGTGGAATGTAACTGTAATCAATAAAAAGTAATTTGTATCACCAAACCAAAACATAACATAATTTAGTGGCGGTACGGCTGTATCACTTCTTTTTGGGGGGGGGGGGGGTATATTGTCTGTGAAAATGTCCTTCACAGGTGAATTTGAAAGGAGTCTGGCAACTTTGAGCAGTACCACTATTTATTACACTGTACACTGTAATATAAAAATACAATGCATATAAAAAAAATATTTCTTCTTTTAGAGCAACAAGATATAAATTCCCAAGTTTGGATTTGATTAAATAAATTATATTTTTAAATTTAGCACCATAAAATATTATCATTTTGTATGCCTTCACTATATTTGAGAATATTTTATATGTGCTAACATCTGATTTACAGTGATATGAACATTAAAAAAATAAACCAAATAAACATCTGGACAGCAGTTCTTGATATTAATATAGTTATATGATGTCAGGTGAACCCCAAAAAACAACACTACTACTGAATATGGAAATGTATAAAAGAAGTATGGGGACTGTAACTTTGGTAATTCACACACATTACAGTACATGGATATTTACTACCTTCAGTGAACACTTTAAACCCACAGGTCAAATACTGTTAAAATAGCAACAGATTCAAAACTAAGTAAAACCAATGCAACAGTCTTTGAACTTATTGTCCATCTGTTTGGCGTTGCATATTTTTACTTTAATCCGTTGCTATTTTAACAATATTTGACCTATGGGCCTAAAAGTTTCACTGAAGGTGGCAAATATCTATTTATCCTGTAACTTACCCATGATACCCATGTCATAAACCCATGTGATAATTTTAGTGTATTAACCCAGTTGCAAATTTGCAAGGTCTCTAGGTAATGTGTTGGTGTGGATGGGTCTTTTGTTTACAAGCCAAAAAGACCTGTATACCTGAACATAACGTTTTCAAAAATTTAGTTAAAACGCATAACATCAAACTAATTTGTGCTAATCGTGATGACATCATAGAAGTGTTATAGGATAAATAGAATTCGCTACTAATGTTTTTTTAATATGTAAAATATCAACCTCGTCTAGTTAGGTATTTGTCTCAGCAGAACCTCGACAAATAACGATTAACATACTCTCAGTTGATATTTTCCATATTGAAAAATACTTATGATGAATCCTCTATATATTAATGGGTGTGAAATAACAAAGTAACAGTCCCCATACTTTTTAAATAATTCCATAACCAGTAGGGTTATAATTTTTGAGGGGCCACCAATATATATATATATATATATATATATATATATATATATAATACAGCTACAAGCAACAAATTTAGTTTATGAGGTAACTATTAAACATGATAAATTATATTTCAGACATTTGTATTATGACTAAAATGAATGGATAAACTGGTGAAATACACTTAACTCTTTAAAAATAAACTGAAATTAGTATTCAAATATAAAATGTAAAGTAACAAAATCAATTCAAGCAGAATAAACAAATACTTTTTTTTAGCAGATATAATAAATTAGTAAAAGAAAATATCTTTCACTTCTATAAAACAAATAATGTATCAATGTCTCAGAAAAGAAATCTGTTCAATCTCTAAAAATGCATAAAATAATTGTATTTCAAATATTTTGTGATTTTAATTACAAACTGTTGACAATATTGTTATTAAAACCGCTATTAAAAGATAATTAATTCATGTCAAGATGTGTAAAATATGACAACAGATCACAACTTAAATAGAACACCCATTAACTGAACAAAAATAGTAATGGAATGATTAAATGAATGGATTTTTAACACCCTAACCTGCAAAATTTACCGAGTAATTCAAATGCATATCATAGCAGAAAAGTTGGCTTTTTTATTGTCTATTATGCATACTTTTTACACATGATTAGTGTTACAAATCAGACTAAAACATTCTTCTACATGTAAAAATAAAACCAAATACCATTTTCTACACAAATGATTAAAATTGTACAATCACCATTTCCAGAACATTTCAAAGGCACAAAACTAAAAACATCCTGTAATACTAAGATCAACTGACGAACGCAGTGAATTAATATTTCCAGTGTCATATCACAATTTCTGAAATTATACAAAACTAAATAGACATTATTGTCTTAAATTTTCTTCATTAAAATATGTACTGGTAAAACAATGATTAACTTAGAATTAGTTCTTCAGAAATAAATAAATAAGCCATTAGGGACATATGATAATAGGCATTTTCATTTCATTTCAACTTATTTTCGTGCTTAAACCAGCTGCCCTATTCTTTTTTCAAGCATGGTATATTATGCACATACCTCAGCTACCTGGGCTGTCTGTCCAGGACAGTGGGTTAGTTGGTTACTGGTTAGTGAGAAAGAGGGTGTAGTGGCCTTACACCTACTCACTGAGCCCTTAAGAACTCGCTCTGGGTGGGAGCCGGTACCGGGCTGCGAACCCTGTACCTACCAGTCTGTAGTCCGATGGCTTAACCACGATGCCACCGAGGCCAGTTAATAATAGGCAAACGTTCACTTCCATTTAACTAACATGAAGAAACTAGTATGTCTGGTGTCTTAATTTGTCAAACTACTTATTTTTTTAATCCATCTTTAACTATTTTTAATTCTTGTTGTACTTTTTTTTACCCGTTCTTTGTACTTTTAAATTAAATCACAATTCTGGAATATTATGCACAGGCAGAAGTATATTCTTGTAAATTGGATTCTACCATGCTATATATCTTTTGTATAGTTTAATATATCACTTTCTCATACTGAGCATGCAACCTGTACATGTATTTTGTTTTTGAGCATGTTATGAACAGTTAAATCAAACTATCTTTTGAGAATCTACACTCCACATAACATTTTTCTCTTTCAAAACCATTTTTCCTGTGATAGTTTTGTTGTTCACATCCACCTTGTGCATGCTCTGTTTTAACTGTTCTATGAATATGAATATACTTTTTTTTTTCTTTTTCTTTTTTTTAAACTCAGCAATATGACCACTACAGCAGTATCATATCAGTTATTACAATTTAAAATAAGACATCAAACCCAATTTCAGTTTTAAATGTTATTTAAATTCCTGTTAGCATAAAGAATAACAACAATAATAAATAGTATTAAAAAAATATGAAAAAAATAAAAATAAAAATCCAAAAGCTCTTGCACCTTTTCACAAACAAATTGTATGCAATATTCTTATATATACTCTTCAAAAAAAGTAAGGGAACCTAAAATATTAATGTTAATATAAACTATTAGACAGAACATACGTTTTGACCACAGACATCTTAGTAAAGAACACAGTGAAACACATTCCATAGTTTGCACATGCATCACACAGATGCCCCGTACGAGTACTTGGTGTGTCATTTTCGATTTTGACAATTTCCAGGAAGGTCCATTAATCACTGTGGAACATTATTTCTGTCAATCTTTTTCATTCCGTTATTGTTTTGTTTTTAGTCATTTTTATTGTTTGAATTTGCAATTTACTGATAAAAAAACGTCAAATTTCACTTCTGACCCCCAATCGTCCTTCCAAGATCTTTGGTGGTCATAAAACCTACTGTAATACTGAATTACCGGTTGTAATCTTTGCCCAATTAATTCACTATTATCATATAACCATTCCCCACAGCTAATATACGTTACAATTTTGGCAATTGTAAATTGTTATTAGTGTTCCCCTACGTGTTTTTGAAGAGTATAATATTCAACATAAATAATAATGGCACGGGAGTATTATTCATACAGCAGTCGGAGTATATGTTTAGAACATCATGTGCTCTTGTTTTAAACAGTTTTCGTAAAATGTATCAAGAAAAGTCACACTAACACTTCTCCAAATAATCAAAGAAAGAAAGAAAGAAATGTTTTATTTAATGATGCACTCAACACATTTTATTTATAGTTATATGGTGTCAGACATATGGTTAAGGACCACACAGATTTTTGAGAGGAAACCCGCCGTCGCCACTACATGAGCTATTCTTTCCGATTAGCAGCAAGGGATCTTTTATTTGCGCTTCCCACAGGCAGGATAGCACAAACCATGGCCTTTGTTGAACCAGTTATGGATCACTGGTCAGTGCAAGTGGTTTACACCTACCCATTGAGCCTTGTGGAGCACTCACTCAGGGTTTGGAGTTGGTATCTGGATTAAAAAGCCCATGCCTCGACTGGGATCTGAACCCATTACCTACCAGCCTGTAGACCGATGGCCTAACCACGACACCACCGAGGCCGGTCACCAAATAATCAAATGCAGATAAAACTGACTTGTAATAATCATTCGTTAGCCATAACACTGATTTCACGGTACAGGATTGCACTACCGTTGATACATGCACACAAAACAAACTGCACACTACCATATTTCTAATTTGCAACACAGTATCCCACTCGGGCATTACAACCGATTTGGTCGCATATGCGACTACTTTTTTTCATTTGGTGACTGAAATATTTCATACTATCTATATAAAAAATAACAGTAGGCACCATCTGGTTCCTAGATGGAAAAGTTAATGAAGTGGGCTGCAGCCTATTTCAAACTAAATATTACTGAACAATAATCAAGATGTATAACAATGTTAGCACAAAGGCCACATGATTTGTTGAAAATGCTATTTTTGTCTGTTTACAATTCAAAAAGTTACATGATAGGTTACATTCATTCCTGAGATATACTAAATGCATACACAATGACTACACTATATTTTAAAGAGCAAATGATTATACGCTGATCCAATAAATGCAAATATCTCAATAAATATACAATATATTTGATATATACAAGTCAAACTGTATTATTTTGAATTCCAATAGTTTTAATAAACAAACAACACTGTTAAACCATTCTGCATTGCAAATTCCATAAAAAAAATTTTTTTTAAGAAAAGCTAAATCTTTTAATTAATAAATATCTGAGAAAAACACAAACAATGTTAACAAACCAACAAACATTATTTACAAAACTTGAAAACGGGATATGTTATATTAATGCCATCATATATACAAATAATATGGGAAATGTGAACATTTCATTTCAAATTAAAACCAAACAAATGCAAATAAAGTTATTCACCAGACACAAATACTCTGCACACAAATACCCTGTAAATAAATCTCTGTTAATTAATTAGTGTCTAAAGACCGGTCACAGAACACAAACATATCATCTCTTAATATGTAAAGTAATTCCAATACGTCAGTATTAGGAGTATTGGTTGGTCTCACGTGGAATGAATGTCTTCAGTTTTACAATCCCATTTGGTCTCTGATTTGACTCTCCAATTTTCGGGCCAGATAAACAGCAAGTAACTGAAACATGAAAGAACAAAAGGAAAGAAATGTTTCTTTAAGGATACCCAAGCACATTTTAAACTATGGCTATTTGGTCTGTAATATACTTTTATTTTGACACTTGGTTGAGAAAGAATTTGTTTGTTTTGTTTAACGACACTACTAGAGCACACTGATTTTGTTTATCCTCGGCTATTAGATGTCAAACATTTGATAATTCTGACTTGGGATCATCAGAGGAAACCCACATTTTTCCATTAGTAGCAAGGGATCTTTTATATACACCACCCCCAGACAGAATAGCATATACCACAACCTTTGATGTACCAGTCGTGGTGCATTGGCTGGAATGAGAAAGAACCCAATGGGCTCACCAACGGTGATCGATCCTACCATCCTAAACCATCAGTCGAGTGCTTTACCACTGGGCTATGTCCCGTCCCTGGTTGAGAGAGAGAGAGAGAGAGAGAGACACAGAGAGACACAGAGAGAGAGAGAGAGAGAGAGAGAGAGAGAGAGAGAGAGAGAGAGAGAGAGAGAGAGAGAGAGAGAGAGAGAGAGAGAGAGAGAGAGAGAGAGAGAGAGAGACAGAGAGACACAGAGAGACACAGAGAGACAGAGAGAGAGAGAGAGTTCAAACATTTGGTAATTCTGACATAGTCTTATAGAAGAAACGCTACATTATTCCATTATTAGTAGCAAGGGATCTTTTATATGCAACATCCTATAGACAGGATAGCACATACCATGGCCTTTTATGTACCAGTCGTGTTGCACTGGCTGGAACAAAGGAAGGAAATGGTTTATTTAACGACACACTCAACACATTTTATTTACGGTAATATGGTGTCAGACATATGGTTCAGGACCACACAGATATTGAGAGAGGAAACCCGCTGTCGCCACTTCATGGGCTACTCTTTTTGATTAGCAGCAAGGGATCTTTTATATGCACCACCCCCATACAGGATAGCACATACCACAGTCTTTGAAGTACCAGTCGTAGTGAACTGGCTGGAACGAGAACACAAATATGAATAAGAATAGGAAATAAGGTTTAAAAAAACAAAATCAAATTACCTGTGGAAAGATAACAGCTAAAACAATTCCACCCATAAAAGGTAAGTTCTCCTTTCCTAATATCAGCATTTTATCTATACATCCGATTGTATGGATTTGTTTTTTGGCTGCTGAATTCTGCAATAAAGAAATCAGTAATAACAAATGGAGAGGAAGGTTTGAATCAGTTCCTGGATTGGCTTTAAATGTAGTTTTTTTGTTTTTTATTTAATGACGCACTCAACACATTTTATTTACGGTTATATGGCATCAGACATATTGAAGGAGGAAACCTGCTGTCGCCACTTCATGGGCTACTCTTTTCAATTGGCAGCAAGCGATCTTTTATATGCACCATCCCATAGACAGGATAGCACATACCATGGCCTTTGATGTACCAGTCGTGGTGCACTGGTTGAAGCGAGAAATAGCCCAATGGGCCCACTGACGGGGATCGATCCCAAACCAACCGCGCGCTTTACCACAGGGACTACGTCTCGCCCCTGGAAAGGCTTTTATTAAGCCTTGAAAATCAACACTAAGTTTAGTTAAGCTACAAACCTGTAATGCATTTCGATAAAGTTACAATATATACTGAAACAAGTGTCTGTTAATTTAAAATGGGGAATTAACCTCTAAAAATTTACTAGAGCTCATTTCCATAACCGTAACTTCTCAAAGGTTTTAAAATATGAAAAATGCATTACGTAGTATTAGAAACACCAGGAAAAGAAAAAAGAAATGTTTTATTTAACGACGCACTCAACATATTTTATTTACGGTTATATGACGTCAGACATATGGTTAAGGACCACACAGATTTGGAGAGGAAACCCACTGTCACCACTACATGGGCTACTCTTCCGATTAGCAGCAAGGGATCTTTTATTTGCGCTTCCCACAGGCAGGATAGCACAAACCATGGCCTTTGTTGAACCAGTTATGGATCACTGGTCAGTGCAAGCGGTTTACACCTACCCATTGAGCCTTGCGGAGCACTCACTCAGGGTTTGGAGTCGGTATCTGGATTAAAAATCCCATGCCTCGACTGGGATCCGAACCCAGTACCTACCAGCCTGTAGACCGATGGCCTACCACGACGCCACCAAGGCCGGTAGAAATACCAGGATGACCATAAACACTTCGGATGCATGGAAATGGATAATGTAAGCAATAAAATCTAAGTATATGATTTCAATTATCAAAAATGTCTAATAGTGAAAATTATGCTGTAATAATGAGCTAGGGTCTGTCATTTTAAAGACTTTACTCAGTACTTCGGTACACCACAGTGGTGCTTAGCAATTTGGAATTGATATGTGCACCTGTCAAGTAAGGGAAATACAGTGTATTGAATGAAATGCATGGTACCATGGAAATATTGGGGGTTTTGGTGGTGGGTTTTGGGGGAGACTAACATTTTTGAGGTATGGGTCAAGTGGATAAAGACTCAATTCTGTGTTGGGACTCTTGAGAAGATTGTGAGGAATGGTGCAAAATGGCTGCACCCTTTATTTATAATAGCTGCCACATTTTAACCATTTTATTAATTTAATATACCAATATACTTGCTGATATTAAGCAATAATACAGGGCTATCAGCTGCCAGTCATCAGGTCGCCAAATGCGACCTAAGTCCTGTTTGGGCGACTTTAAATATTAAAAAATAATGGCATTAGTTGCCCCAAAAATATTATTTAGGCGATCTTCTTTCTATAACATAGAAGCCACTATAAATAATTATTTTGCATATATTTATTCCACATTAAAATCCTGCTCTTTGTTCATAACACTGAACGTATCAGCTTACCGTAATTTGCCAACATCCATTTCTAAACATTGATTAGGTGTAGTCTTGATAAAACAAAAACATCTGATTTCAATATCATGTATGTTGGTATCTTTGCTATCTAAAAGTGTCTTTTCAAATCAATTTTACTTTACTGTAGCATATTTCATATGTTTATTTATACTTAGTAAATAATAATTAAATGTTTTCAATTATTTAAAACAAACATGAAATAAGAATATTTGTGTTTGGGCTACCTAAAGCAAGTTTGGACCACTACAAAGTTAGTGGCCCAGATATTTTATTTTGGGCTACCATACTTTTCTGATGGGTTTCGAGCTCTGATAATGTGTATTAGATATTGATGAACAAGCATATACCTTTAACAACTTGGATATGCGCAATTTAACACACGTTTTAACAGCAGAAAGCCAGGCAACATTTTGTTAACCGAACACCCCCGTCCGAAACAGACGGGAGGGACGGCGCCCTCGAGCCACCCGACTCACCAAACTGGAGCCGCTCCAGTTGGCTTCCATTCACAGGATGGGAAAAGGGGGGAATCGCGACAGCAGAAGCCACCACAGCCTCCTTGCGCATAACCCGTGTTGATGCCACCTCCGCCGTCGGAGATACAGGTGCCTCCGTCAGAGCAGCCTCCCTGACAGGTAACCGATTCTCTGCTTCAGCCAAAATAAAGAACTTTAATGAACCAATGGTGCCGGCTGGCGTCACCAAACCACTAGCAATGCCATCCAAATGGTGGTATGAAGAGGAGGCGTTCTTACGCCTACCACCCTTCCTCGCACGAACAGTGCCCCCGGACTTATCGGAAGCCAGCGGCACCTCCGATTGGAGGACAACCCCTGAGGTTGCCTCCTTGCTATTCTCTCTCTTTTTTTTCCAAACATCCCTCTTCCTGTCCGCCTCCCGGAACTGGCGACGAAATTTCGTCCAAATGGATGAAGGCCATGTCGCACAGACCTCGCACTGATGGTCAAAAGAACAGGCCCTACAGGATCGACACAATAAGTGCGAGTCGAACCGAAGAAGCCGCTTGCTACAGCCAGCTTCGGTACATACAGTCAACCTCGCGGTTGAGCCTGATGAGGATGTGTTAGATATTAAAAAAAAAAAAAATGCATAACCCCAATTATCCCAAAAACAACATATGTCTTGGTAAGAGCTATGAAAAAGAAATAAACAAAATTACACTTTAATAAAACGTTTCACGTGGTACAAAAAACAGAGCTCGTTAAAAGTACGTCCACAATGGAGGACTGCAGAATTGAGAACAATGGTCTGCCCATGCACGGATATGGATATACATCCGGCAAGGGAAGACAATTCTGCAGTGGAGGAGATGACTCAGGTTGTATAGCATAGTTGTTGTGCTAGTACATTAAGTTGAATAAGACTATAATTAAATGTTTTTAATTATTTAAAATAAACCTGAAATAAGAATATTTGTGTTTGGGCTACCTAAAGATATTTATTTTGGGCTACCATACTTTTCTGATGGGTTTCAAGCTCTGATAATGTGTATTAGATATTGATGAACAAGCATATACCTTTAACAACTTGGATATGCGCAATTTAACACACGTTTTAACTGCAGAAGGCCAGGCAACATTTTGTTTGGTATCACGATGTGATTCGCTACACAAATTTCAGCGATTGCTACACAAACACAAAAATTGTAATTGCTACTCAGTTTTCAACTGATCAACAACTGTCACAAACCGAAATTTAAAAAACATAATGTTCCCTGATAGCAACTGTGTAATGAGACCAACCTAACTTATTTTTGAGGGTTCAGTGTTAATGAAATATTAGCTATTCATTTCTTAAAGTTTTAAGCTAAAAACAACAATCCTTACCGATAAGTCTAGCACTTGTCCAGAACAAAACAGGTTTGTTGTTCCTTCCTGAAAAACCCAAAAAAAACCAACCAGAAATGCACATTAGATAAATATTTCACCACCGTATGCATACTTTTTAAATGACCTAACTTTTACCAGGTTCTGCATTTGCTTAATTTTAAGAGCCAAAATTAGATATTATAATTTAATTTAAATTTAATACAAACTTTAATCCAAGCTAAACTGGTTTACACCCCATTCTAACTTCCAAAAATACTTTTTTTTTTTTTTTTTTTTTTTTTAAGTTTAAAAATAAAAATAAACACTTTTTATGTTAAATTTTTATTTTATATTTTTCTATTTAATAGCAATTCACAGATTCAAAATTTCCTAAGTATTTCTCTATTAGTTTGTAAAGACTGACCCAGAGAGTCAAAGTAAGAAGTTTAGGAATTATTAAATCAAAACTCTAGGAGACGTAGACTTTTAAAATTAAAATTTTTAAACATTTATGGTTTAAAAATCTTTTTCCCCCTGAAATAACCCATTATTAATTTGTGAAAAATACAGGATCAATGTACCAAATTTCAGGACATTCAAATCAAACATTTAGAAGAAAAAAAAGTCTTCAAAGGAAAAGTTAACAAACTGATGATGAGGGATGCCAGACAAATCAGTATTAGAAACGTCCCACCAATGAACATCATAGCAGTGCTAAAAAAGCTATACTCGGATTTCCCATACTTAAGACCATACTTAACTGCCCCTCCTCTAAGGGCCCTATGGCTATGGGCAACCTAGGGAGACACCACAGCATCGTAAAGGTCTAAAATTAACGAGCTACTCTCGATTCACTAATATCAAAACCTACATCAGCTCGGCCATTTACCTTTCGACCGACCGTTCAAAATTGCGCCAAATTCCCTCAATCAAAATTGTGCACCCTTTTCTCTTTGGCATTTAACTGCTCCATTCAAATTCCATAGCACCACCACCACCACCACCCGCCTGCTACCGATTTGATCGGGCTGCTGCTGCTCCTCCCTTGCACCTGCCAGTGCAGGCGGTCCCTCCTCTCCCCTCCCCCCACCTTTCCTGTCATTGGTGGGCCCATTGGGCTATTTCTTATTCCAGCCAGTGCATCACGACTGGTATATCAACGGTTGTGGTATGCGATATCCTGTGTGTGGGATGGTGCATATAAAAGAAGGAAGGAAGGAAATGTTTTATTTAACGACACACTCGACACATTTTATTTATTTACGGTTATATGGTTAAGGACCACACAGATATAGAGAGGAAACCAACTGTCGCGCCTTCATGGGCTACTCTTTCTGATAAGCAGCAAGGGATCTTTTATATGCATCATCCCACAGACAGGATAGTACATACCACAGCCTTTGTTACACCAGTTGTGGAGCACTGGCTGGAACGAGAAACAGCCCAATGGGGCTACCAGCTGGGATTGATCCTAAACTGACCGTGCATCAAGCGAGTGCTTTACTACTGGGCTACATCCCGCCCCTCATATAAAAGAGCCCTTGCTACTAATGGAAAAATGTAGCGGGTTTCCTCTCTATGACTGTGTCAAAATGACCATGTTTGACATCCAATAGTCGACGATTAACAAATCAATGTTCTCTAGTGGTGTCATTCAACAAAACAAACTTTCTTCATATCTGATTGGCTTTTTTTTTAAATTTCAAATAAAACTTTGTCTTCTCCAAAGAGGTATTTTCCGTATTTAAGTCTGGGGCTTAAATACGAAAAATCCCGATAATAGGCAAACATATTTTACACTTGGTAATATAAAGTTGCTATAATGGTCAATCGCTACACTTACACTGATTGTAAACTGGTTAATGCAGCAGGAATGTGGAACCATACACTTGAGAGCACTTCTGTTTTTCTCTGTACAGTTGTAGTATTTGTTTGTATTCCAGTCTAAGTAACCCTCTTCAGTGACACCACAACATTCTATCTGCAGTACAAACAGAAATTACACCAGTGAGTATTTTTTACCCCATTCCACCCCCAACTGCCATCTCTCCCAAATTGTTCTGTAACCTAAGGTACGGTAATATATTAGTCCAGGAACTAAAAACAAATGTATTGTTACTACATAATTTAATTATTTTATTTTTATTTTTTATTAGCAGCATGAGGTAGCTTAGGGGATACATGACTTAAAGAGGACTGGCTGAGTGGTAAAGAGCACATATCTGAGGGGGTCAAATGAACATGACTTAAAGAGGACTGGCCAAGTGGTAGAGAGCACTTATCTGAGGGGGTCAAATGAACAGGACTTAAAGAGGACTGGCTGAGTTGTAGAGAGCACTTATCTGAGGGGGTCAAATGAACATGACTTAAAGTGGACTGGCTGAGTTGTAGAGAGCACTTATCTGAGGGGGTCAAATGAACATGACTTAAAGTGGACTGGCTGAGTTGTAGAGAGCACTTACCTGAGGGGGTCAAAAGAACATGACTGGCTGAGTGGTAAAGACAACACTTAAAGTCATCTAAGGGGATCAAATGAACAAAACTGAAAAGAGGACTGACTCCTTACATTATAATATTCTCTTTAGATGAATTTGTATTGAGTTACAGTCAATGACATGTGCCTAGGATATCATGGAAAGCAGTCACATTGTTTTTTAATGCCTCCCATCTTATACTCACATTTTCTTGGATAAAGTCAATAAAATCCTTGACGTCTGGATCCTCTTTGTCATATCGTGAAATTAAATTTTTATTCAATCCACCAGTAACTATCTCCTTGGTCTTGCTGCGGAACAAAAATGCCATAATACAAACAGTCAATTCCAGGAAAAGTATGATGAAGATGATGATATAGTACTGCAAGAGAAGGAAGTTAGTGTTCAAATTTTAAGAAAAATAAATACAACACTGCCTTAGTCTATAATACTAGCATGTATGAAAATCAAAACTGACTCAAAATTAATATTTTCTTTTTAAATCAGATCTACAGTCTTGACATACAGCTTTTTCACAATAAAAGGACCAAATCGTGATTTGGTATGTTATGCTATCCTCCATCAAAAATATTGTGGCCCTGCAACACATCACTGTTTGGCTTGTGTTGGTTCATATGGGTCACCCCTAACTGTGTAGAGTAGTCGGAGTATTTCAAGTCTCTCATTTCAGTAAAAAGTGTACATTAGTGGGTCAAATTATGGTACTTTTTGTCACCATAGATTTCCATTTTAATTTTCACTGAAATCATCCCTTTGTTGCAAAAATGTATTGAACATGTTTTATGTTAAAATGACAGTGGTTTGCAGACAATTCATTTCTTTATAAATGGACAGTTATTTTATAAAAATTGGTCATTAGGTTCAAACGTTATTGCAATTTATGTAAATGTACTAGTGTTTTGCTTTTTTCAAATTCCATCGATATATACGTTATATGGACCTAGTCTTCAAAAACACCCACATTCATGATATATAAAATAAACATAAACATAAACAAGTTCTAATTCTTCCAAAATAACTAAACAAGCCATCAAAATGCACATAGCCAAGATTAGTGGAAATGGTGTTGCTTATCAAAATTACATAATTTAGCAAGACGTCATTAGGCAATTACCGGATTCAAATAATTGTGAATGAATGTAAAAACATTAAGTTTATAACATGCATTAAGATACACATCTACGGATTCAACTATAAATCAGGTTTCAATAACTTTTAGACTTAAAAGGTTTGTGAAAAAAAATATTACCTTTAGTGCAAAAGTTGAAGCTGTCACGACCACTGGCAGGAAAATAACGCTTACATCTCATCTTCTGACTTTGTCGACCCACAACAAAAATATCCATGGTATTAAGAATAGCATATTTTTAATATTATTTATACTTACAAATTTTAAAAGGCATATGTTTTCCCGTAAAGCACCAAGACATCCAGCAAATCCAAGGATCCAAATAGTTAATCCCAAGACGAGGAAAATGATAGACAGATCAAAGAAGACATCGTAGATGTGCTGGATCTGCACGTGGTAGTATTTATTCTTCTCTATATATGCCCAAATCCCAGTACCAACCATGACACCACCAATTAACTGCAAGATTAAAGTACACATCATGCAGTTTATGTCACAAAAACAGTAATCAGACTAACAGGGTTTCTGCCAGAGGATAAGCGGGGTAAAATTAAGTACACTAAAATCTTGGAAGTTAATGGAAGGAAATGATTTATTTAACGACACACTCAACACATTTTATTAGGAAATGTTTTATTTAATGACACACTCAACACATTTTATTTACGGTTATATGGCATCGGACATATGGTTAAGGACCACACAGGTATTGAGAGAGGAAATCCGCTGTTGCCACTTCATGGACTACTCTTTTCGATCAGCAGCAAGAGATCTTTTATATGCACCATCCCACAGACAGGATAGTACATACCAAGGCCTTTGTTACACCAGTCGTGGAGCACTGGCTGGAACGAGAAACAGCCCAATGGGGTAATAATATTTAGAAAGATTATAGTGAGAGAACTGCTGTTGAAAATTTATCAAAATACATGAAATGCAGTGTCCAATTTCACTAGATTTATTAGGCTCTCTCTTTGTTTTTATTTAACGACCCTCAAATGATTTTCTGTCAGAAAGCCTGATTAGTGGTGCTCCAGTGACCAATTATAATCAAAAACTGATTGGTTTGGCTCAACCAATTTGATAATTGATTATAAAAATCTGTTATCGATTGTGCATAAAAATGTTAACTGTCCAGGGCATCTAGAATTTTATTTTTTAAATCCACTAGCCATGGGATCAGTAATTAATTTTTTTTAGTAGCCACAATAAAAAATTCACTAGCCCTACTTTACTTAAGTTTATACAATTTTACTAAATAATAGTAATAATAAGATGTATTGCCTAAAGGAGATAGAGCTTAAACACATTAACATTAGGGGTTGGAGTGGGTTCAGTATATTAATATTTACAAAATAGACTTAACAGCAACATTTGACAATTTAGTTTTTTGCTAGCCGTCAGGTATTTACTAGATCTATTCTAGATCCCGGTGAACACAACAACAGGAAGGAAATGTTTTATTTAACGACGCACTCAACACATTTTAATTACAGTTATATGGCGTCAGACATTTTGTTAAGGACCACACATATACTGAGAGAGGATACCCCCTGTCGCCACTTCATAGGCTACTCTTTTCAATTAGCAGCATGGGATCTTTTATATGTACCATCCCACAGACAGGACAGTACATACCACAGCCTTTGTTACACCAGTTGTGGAGCACTGGCTGGAGCGAGAAATAGCCCAATGGGTCAAAATTCAAATCCTTGTTATGTTTATAACATTCTAACTTATTGTGTAATCGAAAGTTGATTTGTTGGTCGGATTTCATCCAATTATTAATCAATGATTGATGATGACATTCTAACTGATTTCCAACACTTAAATCACAGTTACTTACAAGCTTATGAAATTGGCAAGCACCATGTACACTGAACAACAAAGGCAATGTGAAAATTAATTTTATTTTATTTTATTATTTTAAAAATTTCAGTTTCAATTTCATACGGCCTAAAAAAAATATGTATTGTGTGTTTCCTAATTTTATGTAGTGACCCTGAAATTTTTTTATGCAAAAAACACAACCAAAAACCCATCTAAAATCACAATCCCTGATTTTTTTTGGCAATTAGCAAACTAAATTCGGAACACCTTGGTCGATTAAATTTTTTTTTTTTTAGCACCGTTAGCGATGCGGACCATCACGCATGTATCGTCACACCGCGTGTTCGTGACAGCAGCTGCGATCTGGACGATGGCACGCGCACAGCTGCTGCAGACTGGTTTTTATTGTCACTCCGCAGATAGCGCGGCTCATTGAGTGGTGTGGAGAGCGTTGGAAAATTGTGGACATGACACCGTTCAGATAGCGCATTTTTTTCAAGGATGTAACCTGAAACACACATATTTGGTTTTAGGCCTAACTTTTGTCTCTGTTAAAATTAACAATAATTTGCAGACATTTTAGGTTTATTTTGATGGTCTATTTAAGGAATTAATATTAACATAAAAAAAAAATATATATATATATATATATATATATATATATATATATATATATATATATATATATATATAACTGTTTTTGTTTTTTAAATTCACATGTTTTTTTGTTATTCAGTTCACTTGGAGTAAAGTCAAAACAAATACAATATTACACTTTATGACCATTGACCATGACAGGCCTAGCAGTATCTGGTGCTCTATAATGTCTCTAATGGCAGGCCTAGCAGTATCTGGTGCTCTATAATGTTTCTAATGGCAGGCCTAGCAGTATCTGGTGCTCTATAATGTTTCTAATGGCAGGCCTAGCAGTATCTGGTGCTCTATAATGTCTCTAATGGCAGGCCTAGCAGTATCTGGTGCTCTATAATGTCTCTAATGGCAGGCCCGGCAGTATCTGGTGCTCTATAATGTCTCTAATGGCAGGCCCGGCAGTATCTGGTGATCTATAATGCCTCTAATGGCAGGTCCGGCAGTATCTGGTGCTCTATAATGCCTCTAATGGCAGGCCCGGCAGTATCTGGTGCTCTATAATGCCTGTAATGGCAGGCCCGGCAGTATTTTGTGATCTATAATGCCTCTAATGGTAGGCGTAGCAGTATTTGGTGATCTATAATGCCTCTAATGGCAGGCCCGGCAGTATTTGGTGATCTATAATGCCTCTAATGGCAGGCGTAGCAGTATTTGGTGATCTATAATGCCTCTAATAATAGGCCTAGCAGTATTTGGTGATCTATAATGCCTCTAATGGCAGGTGTAGCAGTATTTGGTGATCTATAATGCCTCTAATAATAGGCCTAACAGTATTTGGTGATCTATAATGCCTCTAATGGCAGGCGTAGCAGTATTTGGTGATCTATAATGTCTCTAATAACAGGCCTAGCAGTATTTGGTGATCTATAATGCCTCTAATGGCAGGCGTAGCAGTATTTGGTGCTCTATAATGCCTCTAATGGCAGGTGTAGCAGTATTTGGTGATCTATAATGTCTCTAACAACAGGCCTAGCAGTATTTGGTGATCTATAATGCCTCTAATGGCAGGCGTAGCAGTATTTGGTGATCTATAATGTCTCTAATGGCAGGCGTAGCAGTATTTGGTGATCTATAATGCCTCTAATGGCAGGCGTAGCAGTATTTGGTGATCTATAATGCCTCTAATGGCAGGCATAGCAGTATTTGGTGATCTATAATGCCTCTAATAACAGGCGTAGCAGTATTTGGTGATCTATAATGCCTCTAATAACAGGCCTAGCAGTATTTGGTGATCTATAATGCCTCTAATGGCAGGTGTAGCAGTATTTGGTGCTCTATAATGCCTCTAATGGCAGGCCCAGCAGTATTTGGTGATCTATAATGTCTCTAATGGCAGGCGTAGCAGTATTTGGTGATCTATAATGCCTCTAATGGCAGGCGTAGCAGTATTTGGTGATCTATAATGCCTCTAATGGCAGGCGTAGCAGTATTTGGTGATCTATAATGCCTCTAATGGCAGGTGTAGCAGTATTTGGTGCTCTATAATGCCTCTAATGGCAGGTGTAGCAGTATTTGGTGATCTATAATGCCTCTAATAACAGGCCTAGCAGTATTTGGTGATCTATAATGCCTCTAATGGCAGGCGTAGCAGTATTTGGTGATCTATAATGCCTCTAATGGCAGGCGTAGCAGTATTTGGTGCTCTATAATGCCTCTAATGGCAGGCCCGGCAGTATTTGGTGCTCTATAATGCCTCTAATGGCAGGCCCGGCAGTATTTGGTGATCTATAATGCCTCTAATGGCAGGCCCGGCAGTATTTGGTTCTCTATAATGCCTCTAATGGCAGGCCCGGCAGTATTTGGTGATCTATAATGCCTCTAATGGCAGGCCCGGCAGTATTTGGTTCTCTATAATGTCTCTAATGGCAGGCGTAGCAGTATTTGGTGCTCTATAATGTCTCTAATGGCAGGCGTAGCAGTATTTGGTGATCTATAATGCCTCTAATAACAGGCCTAGCAGTATTTGGTGATCTATAATGCCTCTAATGGCAGGTGTAGCAGTATTTGGTGCTCTATAATGCCTCTAATGGCAGGTGTAGCAGTATTTGGTGATCTATAATGCCTTTAATAACAGGCCTAGCAGTATTTGGTGATCTATAATGCCTCTAATGGCAGTATTTGGTGATCTATAATGCCTCTAATGGCAGGCGTAGCAGTATTTGGTGCTCTATAATGCCTCTAATGGCAGGCCCGGCAGTATTTGGTGATCTATAATGCCTCTAATGGCAGGCCCGGCAGTATTTGGTTCTCTATAATGTCTCTAATGGCAGGCGTAGCAGTATTTGGTGCTCTATAATGTCTCTAATGGCAGGCGTAGCAGTATTTGGTGCTCTATAATGCCTCTAATAACAGGCCTAGCAGTATTTGGTGATCTTTAATGTGTCTAATGGCAGGCCCAGCAGTATTCGGTTCTCTATCAATGCCTCTAATGGCAGGCCTAGCAGTATTTGGTGCTCTTTAATGCCTCTAATGGCACGCCTAGCAGCATTCGGATCTCTATCAATTCCTTTAAAGTCAGCTGAACTCTAAACTTTGAATTTTAACCCAGTGAGATGCTTTCTGGTTATTAGTAAAAGCTTACACACATTAAAAAATAATATTCTGGTTACAAAATTGGTAAATTGTGTTTGAAAATGTGTTAAAATATTGGCTCATAGCATTCACATGTAGTTGTGAAAATAGCATTTTCAGAGCTAGTTCTGGGTTAGCACAAGGTTTCCCCAAATTAGCTATTGAACTTCAAAAATGGCAGAAAACCAGCTATTTTCTAATAAAATGTAATTAAAATTCGCAATTGTTTTTTGTTTTTTTTTTTTTTAAATCCCACTGCCCCCTTTCCTTTCTCTCCTTTGAATTCCATCTCATTTGAACATTTCTTCTCGATCTGGCAACTCCTCCTATCTTTCAACTTCTTTCGCTGTCCACCTCCACATCCCAGTCTTTGTTTCTCCAACCGCAACAGGTGCTTGTTTCTTGTGGCTATCTGTGCTACACACCTGCCATTCCCCATCAGCTTTTAGCTGTGGACTTAGTCTGACCACTTCGGGGAGTGTTCAGTAGTTACTTCTGGCATTGTTAAGAGGCACTTGTAACCACTTACTATGCACCCCTACTACCGGCGGTTGTTAGTGCTGTGGGTCAGACCAGCTTTATTAGTGGCAGAGGACGAGGATGCCAGGTGGGTGCAGGGAAATACACAGACTGCACCTGTGGAGGTAGTTGAGACAGGTAGGTGATGGTGTGGACAGATCAAAAGACAAAGTCGGAGGAAACTGACAAAAAGGGTCGAAACAGATTAAAATCGTGGGTGAAATTGGAAAGTTTTTTTATATTAAGATAATGAGAATGATAGGCTCCAGTGAGGTACATTATATACCCATCAAAAGTAGGTCATGGTGACCTAGTTATGATATGCAACAAATCACCATCCCAAATTGTACTTGCATGTAAGGTTTGCTGATAAGGAAGATATGGCCTGGACAAAGATTTCCGTTAATGTGCAGTAATGCATAAAACGTAGGTGATGGTGAGCTAGTTATGGTACGCGACATACCGCCATCCCATGTTGTACTTGCATGCAAGGTTTGATGTGTTGATAAAGAAGGTATGGCCTGGATAAAGATTTCCATTCATTATGTGCAGTAATGCATTAAGCAAGGAAATGTTTTATTTAACGATGCACTCAACATATTTTATTTACGGTTATATGGCGTCAGACATGGTTAAGGACCACACAGGTATTGAGAGGAAACCTGCTGTCGCCACTTCATAGACTACTCTTTTCAATTAGCAGCAAGGGATCTTTTATATGCACCATCCCCCTGAAAAGTAGATGGTGGTGAGCTAGTTATCAGAGGCGGATCTAGGGGTTTCACTGTATCTAGGTAATACAGTGAAACCTCTCAAAATGGGACCCTCTGTAAACTGGAATTCCCTCAAAACCGGACATTTTTCATGGTCCTTTTTAAAATATATGTGCAGAAGAGAACCTCTCTAAACTGGATACCTCTTAAAACCAGACATTTTACTTGGTCCAGATGGTGTCCGGTTTAGAGAAGTTTCACACTATGTAACACATTAGCAATTTGTAAGAATTTAAAGTAGCATCACTGACATGCAAACATGATGATGGTTTGCATGTAACTGTATATATCATTCCACTTGGTTCCAGTTATTTTTAAAAAAATGAAATATAGCACTTTTTAATAAATATGACAAATATAATAATTAACGTTTTAAAAATTATTTTTCTGTTAAAATTGGTGGAAAAAAACTGCATAACTTTATAAATTAATTATCAAGTTGTGGGATGGAAAAGAATATGTTTTACTAACAAACGTAGCAGAATAAATTACAATGTTTGTACTGGCATAGTTTTAATTTGTTGAGTAAAATGATAAATTATAAGATATCTTATTAATTGAAGTATTACTTCAAATGGCCCATGCATGCATGATAACAAGATTTATGTACCGGTACATCAAAATAATGTGATGAAAATTATTTGTTTTATGATAAAATTTATTAATTAAGCACAATTCATGTTTGTGAGGATTATTTTGTGTTAAAAATTTTTCAACAAAAAGTCTTCATTTTTATGAATGGACACTAAACTTCTCTAAAACAAGCAGTAAAACATTTATTGAAGTTACCAGTAAATTACTAGCGGTTAAAGGAACAGTCCTGAGTTTACAACCATTGTAAAATGTTTCCGACCAATAGAGCCTTTTTGATGATGTAACATACAAATTAAATATATTTTCTTATTTAAAATATCAGTATTGTATTTACAAGGTGTTTGTTGTTGTCCTAATGCTTGTAGTAACCCAGACGAGATTTTACCTCCCAATAATTTCGTACGTACGAAAAAATATATATCACAAATTTCGTATGTACGAAAAAATATATATCACAAAATATACGATCACAAACACATTCGATATACAGACACTGGTATTCTAAACAAGAAAATGTATTAAGTATGAAATAGTAGTCTCCAATAAGGCTCTGTTATCCAGGGCATAAAATTTGGCATGAACGATTTTGTCGTTTGTCTGTCGGTTATGCAAAACCAATATCAACATAAACGATGGATCGTTCATGCAAAAGCTGTAATCGTTCATCAGAAAATCTTTAACAAAAATTATCTTTGTTTTTGGAAAAAAATAAACCTACATTTCCGGTGTGCGAAAGATACAATGTATCCATGTACTTTCCTTATAAAATGCTACCTGCGTTAACACGCCACTGACATATTTACAATTAACGGTAGTGTGCTGAAATTCTCAGTCTTGATGTCCCGATATTCAATGCTTGAAGCACGTCACAGAACATTTATGGGTAGTTTCTTAAAATATTATATTATATTATATACCGATGCAATTTAATGACACTGATGAAAACAAAATATGTTAAACAAATTAGAGACGGGTGTCATGAAAATTATATCTATTAATAGCAAACACGATGTTATTCTAGCGACTATACATAGTGTCGGAAAAAATTACCGCTAATATTAACTTTGTGACTGTCAAAGCATACCCGGACATAGCCTCATCTGGCTCACGCGAAGGTACCTGTGCAGCTACCATTAGATTGATTTAGTTTAAAACCCATTTTACCTCTCACAAGAGCATGTACCATGCATTACGAAAATGCACCGCAGTGCGTGAGATCTTGTGCCACAGTCACGGGAAAATCGTGTTCTCATTACTATGAAGAGCATTTTACAGAATTTTTAACTTCTAACGAATCGAAACTGACGTTGATAAATTTTGGCTAAATTACAACAGATAATACTTGTTTAAGCCTAAATTGAAATTGATTAAATATGTTTGGGTTTTTTTAAATAATTAAAATCTTCTCCAAAAGAGGTCAAAAAAGATTCTGCCATGGGTCAATTTTCGTGGGTGTCGGGTTAGGACAAACAAACTAATTTTTATTTTCGCCTGGTAGCTTTTAAGTTTGTCCTTGCATATAAAAAGTATATTTTCATATTTATGATAGGAGAAAAGCTACGAAATTGCACTCTTCAAATGCTTATGGGGGGGGGGAGGAGAGGAGGAGGGAGAGAATCGCACCCCTCAAAAAATGCAGAGGGGGAAATCGCACCCCTCAAAATAATCAGAATTAGAGGCAAGAGACCGAGAGGAATTGCACCCATGAACATGATTAAGTTTGAGGAGTAATTTAGATATCTTATAGTCCATGGGCCAGATACCGACCCCCCCCCCCCCCCCCCCCCCAAGGGATTTTTGGAGACAAGTATTTTTAGATACCTCATTATATATGAATTTAATACTTGCTTGTCTGCAGCAAAAAATTTGGCGGATTAAAAAAATATCCCCATTTGAATAGGGGATAGTGTGTCCAAAAAACACTATATTGAAAAATTAAATATAGTGATAAAGTTGTCATCCATATAAATTGTTAACAGATATAAGGCCAAAATTAACTATATTCATCCTATACTAGATGTTAATAGTAACAAACCAAATAACAATGCAATATGTGGTATGAATAATGATATACTCATTGGCAAAAGTTAAGCAATGCCTGAAATGCATTATTTTCTATAATTACACATATTTTGGGCTGCTTGAACCTTTTACTATTAAAAATTGCACTGTATTTAATATATTGAGGCAGCATTATTCAAATATGGTTCAGTATATCTGCCTATACTATACTCAACAAAATTAGTTAAGGTCCAATAGATATTTTATATGGGGAAAATACAACTTCTTCCGTTGAAAGTTGTCAGCATTGTGGCATGTTCTTAAACTTAATGACTTAAATAACAATTTTGAGGGAACACAATGATAAAAAACATTCTGAACAAATGTATAACAAATACTTGCCTAATGCTCATTTCAATATTTTTCATAAGTATGTGAAATCCCAGTGTTTTTTGCGTGTATAACCAGTAAAAGTTTACTGAAACAATGTATAGAAGCCATATATATGACCAAAACATGCTAAAATAATATGACAGTAACTAAGAATTATATTATAATATAAGAAAGTTTACTAGCCCTTAATTAATTTTGTTGAGTATACATGTATGTGCATCAATATTATGAATATGTCCCTCTTTACTAAACACCAGTGTTAAAAATTTAAAGCATCAGTTTTGTGTACCTACCATAATTTCTTTTGCATTACATGTACAAGTCATCTATCTCACACAGAAGTTCATCTTATACTAGTCTGTGTTTGTAATATTTTTAGATTTGCCTTTATATTTACATTGTGCTTAACTTATGCTCAAGTGTATATAATTAGTTTCTACATCAAATATTGTCTAGGAAAGTTTTGACTTCCTTTCATATTCCTTTGCATTTTCATGCAATTAAAGTATGTCTGTCATGTTCACAATTTCTGGTATTCTCCTTCTCCAGGCTCTGCTCTGGTTCCCCCATCAGTATGTCCATCAGCTCTCATGGTATCATATCACTATTTCATCTCTGTGTGCCTTCTAAAATTTCTCAGCCATATGACAATTTGGTTGTGGAATAGCCTGGTATGCCTGGCATGACTGATACCAAACAACAACTTAGCAATTTGTTCTCTTTATGTGCATTCTCAGAGCATTCTCAGTGAATACATACATGTAGAGTGGAGAAGGCTGATTTATACTCTACTGTAGTTCAATATTATCATCCTTGGTTTGGCAACAAACATTTCCAGATATTTCTCAAGTCATGATCTTTTTGTATGTTATTCGCACCTGCACTCCCATAGAGAAGGTATATGAAATGATCTGCTTCTTAAATATATGAACATCAATTTTTGCTGAACTTCCATGAGCTAACAAGATTTCAAGGAAGTCTTGGTGTTGCTTGAGAATGTTCAAAACCTCCACTTTTCCATTCTGCATAAAAGCACTGTTGGTATCATAGCCAGTAATGGCAAGCACAGCTGGAATTGCTAGTTGGTGTCTTCCCTACATCCTTAATGATGCTGTGCACATCTATAAGATGCCTCTTGTTGCCAAATTGAGTGTATACAAATGTCTGTATCTGGAATGGTGAACTGGCAGCAATGTACAGACATTGAAGTATAATCTTTGTTTCTGCATTTTCTTGTGCACTTTACAACACCTTCAGACATGGTTTGCGTTTGAAACATGTACTTTGTCTCACAAATAGAATCCTCTTCCCAAGAAGCTGAGGGCAGAGTTTTCTTTTTTTTCATTTAAATGGTCTTCTAGTCTCTTAAGACCTTTGTAGGGATTCCTTAGATCAAGTGTGGCTTGGAAGAACCCCTTTCACATGAGAAATTTAGTGCCAAACCACGAATGCTGTTGTTATGCTACTGTGGATTAGTTGCAAACCTTCCATCCAGTAGATATTCCCTGAAAATATGCTGTACCAATAGATCAAACTGGAAGAGAGCAAATTGCCATGGTCTCATATGGTATTAGTCATATCACGAAGTCCAGGGTATTCCTCAACCACATAGAAATGGCTGAGAAATGTCCAAAGAAATACTGAAGCTGAACTGGATGGTTTGTGATCTGATAACAAGAGCTGTTGACATACTGAGGGAGAAACAAGAGCAAAGGCCCAGAGGACAAAATAAGTATTACAGATATTGTTAACATAATAGACATTATATCTGAGTCAGATGATAAGACTGAAATAGGAAAGAAAGTCAAGTACTAGATATGCCTGATGACTATATCTGATGTCAATTATATAAACCTAAGCATAAATTAAACACAATTTAAATACAAATATGTTTTTAAAAATAGTACAAGCTTCTGTGAGATAGATGAATTGTAAATGTTTTAACACACGTCGAGGAAAGGTATTTATAATTGGTTGGTATTAAGAACAGAGGGACATCTTCATAAATTTGTGAACATAGTATATAAACTCCATATACTTAACCATATTTGAATAATGAAGCCTCAATATGTTATAGAAAAAAGCCAGGTCAATTTGTTTTTTTAATAATAAAAGCTTCAGGCAATCCTAAGTATGTGTATACATAGAAATTAATACATTTCTGGCATTGCTTACTAGTAACTTATTTTGAGAAGTATATAATTATTCATACCTCATATTATATGGTTTTGTAATTGTTATTAACATCAAGGATGTAGAAATAGAAAATTGTAAACTTCACATATATCATATTTGGGTCACATAAAATGATTGAGAATTGGGAATGAAAGTTAGATTTTTATAGTGCTAGATATTTGCCTGATGACAATATTCTATGTAGATATCAAATATATACACCAAAACATAAGTTAAGCATAATATAAATAGAACTGCAATTCTAAAATATTACAAAAAGCAACAAAAAACCTAGCTATTGTAAGATGAACTGTTGTGAGACAGATAAATTGTATATGTAATGCAGACTTGCCTAGAATGGTACATGTATATGTAAATTCACGTTTTATGTTTGTAAGATGTGTGTAAAATAAAAATATTCAAAATATCCATGTAAATGGTTTATACAGCATGTACTGCACCATATTTAAGTAATGCTGCCTTCAGATATTAAATACAATACAATAATAAAAGGATCAGAATGTTTTAGGTACGGTATGTATATATACACACAAGTAGATAGAGAATTACGTATATCGGGAACTGTGTAACTTTTGCTGGTGAGTATACCCCCGGTACTATATCCATACCACATATATTGCATTGCTTTGTGGTTTGTTGTTATGAACATGTAATTTAGCATGAATAGCATTCATAATTTGGTCTTAAACCTGTTCAAAATATGTCTGGATGTTAACTTGAACATTGCCATGCAGTTTTTTCATATACTATGTTTGTAATACTCAGGATATTTCAAATTCATTGACTCACTATGCTTAGTCAGATGCCAAAAATGTATTATTTTTTGGTGGAATACATTCACCAGTAAGCTTTAAAGTAAAAGCAGTGATATAGTCCAGAATTATTTTCAAATATTTTTGAAAATTATGTGGAACATTCACCTTGATCAGAAATTTGCCCTGTTAAAAATAAATATGGTGCCTACACTCAAACGTGCCCTACAGGCACACTCACCAACAGATTGCCTGCAGACAAGCTGATTTGAATACGTCTATGGATAGGCTTCAAAGATATACTCATCTTGAAAAATCCCTGGGGGGAGGGGGGGCAATAGTGGGCCCACAGTCTATTAAGGGTTAATGTTTTGTGTTTTCAAAATAAATATCCCAATTTAACTAATATGATGGTGATTCTCAAAGATGAAGGAATGGGCCATTGCAGTCTTACACAAGAAAAAGAAATACCATGAACACAATATTTATCGATTTCTTATGTATTATATGCATACCATGTTGCATTACAATTCTGAATCATGATTGCCCATTGGACTACTTCTCGTTCCAGCCAGTGCACCACGACTGGTATATCAAAGGCTGTGGTATGTACTACCCTGTCTGTGGGATGGTGCATATAAAAGATCCCTTGCTGCTAATCAAAAAGAGTAGCCCATGAAGTGGCGACAGCGGGTTTCCTCTCTCAATATTTGTGTGGTCCTTAACCATATACATGTAACCGTAAATAAAATGTGCTGTGTGCATCGTTAAATAAAACCTTTCTTTCTTTCTTTTTTTCTGAATCATGATAATCTGTTGACTATTTATGAATAAGGAATTGAAACTGATTTGTTTGTGCTTATTTTGTTTTATTTAAAACAAGTACAATAATTTTGGTTTTCATCGCAGAATGATATGATTTCTCCATGGACACAAACCTGTAAACTGAATGTAAAAGTGTAACAACCACATGGCACAGGGTTATCACATTTATCATGATATCATAATATACACGTTATGTACATGTACCTGCAAATTCTTTATTTAAAAAAAAAAAAAAAAAAAAAAACCCCGTCATAACAGAGAAAATGTCAACATCTACTGTTTTCTACCCAAATATATCTTACTACAATTTTTATAAATATATTTTTTTACAAACAGCATTAGCTTTCATTTTCGGTGTACTGTAGTTAACATGTCATTTATTATACACTTGAATCATAGCAACCCATTAAACAAAACAAAAAAACAAACAAAAACAAACCTAATGTAAATTTAATTTTAAAATATACATGCTTTACACTCGGTAAATTGGAATTACCGAGTTGAAATTAAATCGGTGTGTTTGTTTCAGGTGCCCGTCAACCGATCACATGTACTTCAAATCTGACTCTACCAAGGTCAATCTTCTTGGCTTTAAATCATGTGGCAGTATCGTGAAACAAAGTAGAAATGTCTGGAGTACATCGCTATGCTATTAACAAAAACAAAACCTGCTTTCCTAAATTTGTTTGTTGTTGGTGTACGCGTTTACTGTGATATCAACATGTATAAACATTATACACATCATTGAATTATCAGTGTAAAATAAATTTTGCGATCATTACCTGCCTTGTACGAAATTAAACAAAACAAAACAAAACCGACGAGATCTTAATAATAAGTGAACTCCTAGCTGATTGGCTCAGTGTAAAGATAACCAACCAATCGTGTTTCAATTTATAAAATGTATTCTAGGAAGTTCATTGTGAACAGAATGGAAAGGTTTGTGGCATTGTGGATTGGATTCAATAAACAATTAAAATGGCAGAGTTAAAAAAAAAAAAATACAAGCGTGATTTGTTCAATTTAGGGGTGCATTATTTCGTGCCCATCAGATTGAGTTGACGGGGGTTGATGGGCATGTTAGCGCTCGCGCCCATCAAAAACAAAGGTCTGTTGCTCGTTTGAATATCGTTGCCCATTAACCTTTTCATTTGTATCTGAATTACTGAAGAAAATCATTCATGTAAACATTAAAACCACACGAACAACATATTGGTTATCTAAAACTTTAAAATGTCATGCCCCGTTATCGCAAACATTTTACAATGGCTGCAAACTCAGGACAGTACCTTTAATTAAATCAAATGTTTCTAGATCTAAAAATAAAAAATAAATAGATCTAGATATTTTAAAATATATATAGTTCATGTAAAACATTATATAGAATTAGTTCACTAAGGATAATACAGAAACAAGTAAAGATCCAATCTAGTGAATTACCTATAGTCCTTCCCATCAGAAAATGTTGTTTTCGTATTGTAGTATGTTACATACTACATGTATGTACTACAACCTATTTATTTCTGAACGGATTGTTTTCTAAATTGCATACAAAAATAGTAGGGGTTTTAAATTGTATTTCCAAAACATTTTTACTTTTTTTCTTACCGAAAAATAAACTAAAATTATTTACAAAACCCCCCAATGTTAATGGAGCTGTTAAGAAACAAAGGATATAAGATCTTTCTGATTTTTAATGTGATCTACACATGGTAACTGACGCCACATGGTAACAAAGTTCAGACCCTCTCAAAACAATAAAAAAAAATAAAAAATTAACTTTCAAATTCCAGCTGAAATATCCCTCATGCCATTGCACACACCCTGCACACACAGTCTACGGAATGAATAAATGTTTAACACACCCCAGCATCAAAATTACAAATTGGCTACTGGGTGTCAAACAAAGGTAAGTATATTAATATCATACAGTATATGGATGCTAAACTGTTGTACTTGGGTTGCGGACATGGTCTATAATCGTACCCATAAAAACAAGGTTTGCTAAAATACTGGGCTAAACAGTTCTGAATGGGCCTTGCATTAGCTGTGACTCAGGTGTGAGCTGTACCACTATATAGTTCATAAATAAATAGCTTGTAGTAAATTCCACAGTATGAATTTTTTTTTATATTGGATGGACTATAGGCTAAATCACAGGCATTGGAAGGTGCCAAAATGGGGGGGGGGGGGGGACGGCCCACACATACACATATGTAAATACATGTATAAATATATTTAAAAAACCCATTGCTGCTGCTAAAAAGTGGGGGGGGGGGCACATACCCTTCCCCCTCCGCTTCCTACGCCAGTGATAAATGTGTCACCCACTGAAACAGAATGACAACACTTTGGTAGGACTTTCCTTTCGCTCTGTCACCTATAAAGAACATTATAAATATTTATCATAAATAGAGTTTAGGGTTAAGGTTAGTGACAGTGCCAACGGAAAGTCCTTCCGTTTAGTGTTCATTTAAAACACATGAAAATGTGTGACGCTTAAAATAAACGTCAAGTAGGGCCTCTAATGACCATGACACCCACACTGCTTCAATTTCATAGGTCGCAACTTACCCAACACAAAAAGTTCATTGCAAATAATAAATATTTTACAACAAGACTGACGACAGAATCCTCGGGGCGTTTATTCTCCCTCGCCCGCGTAATCATTGTTCTTGCTCTCTGTGACCCCCGTTGCACCATAGACATCGTGAAAGTTTTTTTTATAGGTTTTTTTCCCACTTGAACTCACAACACGTCGCGGGAGTTTTCAAACATGCGCATATGTAACCTAACGTGACGCATGTCCGTCTTCTCTCCTGAGTGTAGAGTGGAATGTTTGTACAATACTCGGAAAACTAAAAGTTAAAAAGTTAGTTTGTATTTAACGACATCACTATAGAGTACAGTTGTTTGTTAAAAAATCTGACACTGAATGTCAGACATTTAGTAAAACACATTTTGTAACACGAAAAATTAGAGGGAACTCGCAAATTATTTCCATTAGCAGCGAGATATCTTTTATTGCTCTTTCCAATATACATGATAGCACAGCCTTTGACATAGAAAGAAATGTGAACTATTTAACGATGCACTCAACACATTTTATTTACGGCGTCAGACATGGTTAAGGACCACACAAATATTGAGAGAGGAAACCCGCTGTCGCCACTTCATGGGCTACTCTTTTCGATTAGCAGCGAGGGATCTTTTATATGCGCCATCCCACAGACAGGATAGTACATACCACGGCCTTTGTTCGTGGTGCACTGGCTGGAAATAGCCCAATGGGCCCACCGAGGGGGATCGATCCTAGACCGACCGCGCATTGAGCGAGCGCTGTACCACTGGGTTACGTCCACCCCTCTCCCCAACCCCTCCTCCCTTTGATATAGATTCTATATGTCGTGGAACGTGAAAAAACCCAGTCAAAGAATGGGTCCACCGAGGTGGTTCGATCCTACGACGAAAGCACCTATAACAAGGTCTGTATTACGTTTACTCGAGGGTTTAGTGTGTGTGTGTGTGTGTTTGTCGAAACAGTAGGCACTTTTCTTTTATAGCTAATTTATTTTTTGTTTTTTATAAAAAAATTTTTTTTTACATGAATTAGGCCTACAACTAATTTTAAGGGTAGAATGATGGTAAAAAGGCACATTTTCCCCGAATATCTCCGTTGTTTTTGCCTGAATTGAGAATTTGCTTCAGTACTAGGGTTGCCCACCCTGGCCCCCTGCCTCGTACGGTTATGGTTACGGATCGTTACAGGGGGAGGGTGTCTAATTTTGTCCAAAATAGTGTTACGTAATATTTGAACGGCCCATAGTACCGCATACGAGGAGGGGAGGGGGGTCAGGGAAAATCCTCAAATTCGGACAAAAACAATATAGGGACCTAGTGATATTAGGGCAAAATTAGTGAATGGGGCACATTCAGTCAATACTTTTCTTACCGTGCACGGCGAGTTGCTTCCCTCTATTTAGCAAATTTAAAATGGCGCGGAAATGTTTTATGTTGTTGGAATATTTTTTTTTTTTAATAATGATGCACGTTCTTCAATCAACATTTAGCGAGGACGGTAGGTTATACATTTTTTGTTTGCACTATTTCGGTTGAGAAACTGTTGAAACATGGTGCCATAAGTTTTGAATACAAGCTATATATAGGGTATATAACAAGATCCGGACGTAGAAAAAAACACATTTTCTACGTCCGTCCGGACTAGGGCAAAATTAGCTGGCCTGAAACTATTTCACCATGTATTTCCATCATTCTATCCACAATATTAGTTGTAAGCTGGGAATCCATGTGTATGTATGGGCCTATTGTGTGCGTAATGCGCAATCAATGTGTAGGCCTAGGCCTACGTATTATGCGTGATTGAAATGATCATTGAAGAGTTCGTCACGCATTGCGTAGGCCTACTTATGAAAGTGCTTCAACTATACATAACTCACTACGTAGGCTTATAGATAAGGCCTATTCTGCTCGTGATACGTATTGGAACGCGTGACATCATTCATTATCTATTTATCTGTGTATCCAAGCTATTTATCTATTTATGCGTTTTAAAGTTTTGTAACATAAATCTAAAGGACGTTTTGTGCGTTTGTACGCCTCTTCATATTTTATAAGATGTCCATCTTGATACTGCGTAAACCAATAAACCAATATATTATATACTAAAACGCAAAAGAAACGCAGGTCCTGAAAATGCGAAAGAATTGCACTTTGTAAAGCAGTATCTTTGGTGGAATTGAACCTCAACTGTGTTAAAGGACATGGCACACACCCACACCGCAGTCCCACCTGCGTGTCAATTTCATTACCTGTGTGACGTCACGAATTCTCAAAACACGTTGTTTGCACGTGCTGGATCATCCGTATCATGAATCCAGTGCAAACACACTCATTGAAATGCTTATAAAGCCTACACACCTGGGGATTTAATCGCATAAATTCAATTTGAGTAGTGACAGACAACAGAATCACATTTTAAAAATGCCGCGACTGACGCAACTCCAGCGAGGGATGGCCATCGGGATGTTGCAAGCCGGACAGACCCGTACTGCTGTAGCCAGACAATTGGGATGTCATGTTTCGACAATCGCACGCCTTTCTCAACGTCACCAAATCACTGGATCTGTGAACGATCGACCACGCACCGGCCGCCCGAGGGTGACAACCGCAGCCCTAGACCGGTACATCCGGGTGACCCACCTTAGGAATCGGATGCTGCCAGCAGCTAACACCGCTCACCAGGTGCGTGGTCCACGTGGTCCACGTGGTCCAGTGTCCGCCGATACAGTCCGACGCCGTCTGAGGGCAGCAGGACTCCGTAACCGCCGTCCTTATGTGGGACCAATATTGACCCCTCGGCACCGCCAACAACGTCAACAGTGGGCGCAACAACATCAAAGATGGCGACGTGGCCAGTGGCAACAAGTTCTGTTTACTGATGAGAGCCGTTACAATCTTTCCAACGCTGATGGCCGAATCCGAGTATGGCGACGTCGACATGAACGTTACTCCGACTGCTGCGTTCTGCAGGCCGACCGATGGGGCGGGGGTAGTGTGATGGTGTGGGGTGGGTTCTCATTCAACCACAGAACACAACTTCATGTGTTCAGACAACGCGTTAATGCCGCCGTGTACCAAAATGACGTCATCAACAATCACGTCGTTCCCTTCTTTGCCGCTCACCCACGTGTGCGCTTGCTGCAGCAAGACAATGCCAGGCCGCACACTGCCAGGGCAACACAGGCGTTGCTGGCTCAGCACAACATCCCAACGTTGCCGTGGCCAGCCTTATCTCGGACATGGCGCCTATCGAACACGTCTGGGATGAAATCGGACGTCGCCTTCAGGCTCGCGGACAACCTCAGAATATGCAGGCGCTGGAGGCAGCATTGGTCCATGAATGGAACTCACTCCCTCAGGCATTCTTTCAACGGCTTGTCAACTCAATGAGGAGACGTTGCACTGCCTGTTTGAATGCCCAGGGTGGTCACACGCGATACTGACTTTGACAATGCTACAGGTCGTCTCTTTCACATTTTTAACATGGACCCCCACCCTACTTTATGACATGAAACAATAGCCAAAAAGGAATTCAATCAAAAATTTCCAACACCAATGTGTGCCGAATTGGTGTAGCTCCAAAATAAATGTTGAAATCTTCATTTCGTTTTGTTTTTTTAATATTTTATATCCAATTTAATGAGAACCTGCGTTTCTTTTGCGTTTTAGTATATGTAGCCTACGGTACGAGATACTTAACATTTACAGTCCAAAGAAAGAATTGTGAGTTTTGTTTCCACTGGCATGTTATTGTCATTAGAGAAATATTTACGCTGTCATTAGCGAAATATTTCCGCTCAACCAGAGCACGCGTAGACAACATTATTTTGCACATTGTTTCAACACAGACATGTTGCCTATGTTTACTAATAAACAAGTCCTACTTGTAAACAACGTTCGCCTAATAATAGCAGTCCGAATATGAAAACAGCGGAAGGGGTATTCCTTTCTAACGGAGTTGGGGTATTATCTTCAGAGTTGGGGTGGTTGTGCAGCAATAATAAAATACGTGAAAACACAAATCACGAAAACTATCATTAGCTAAAGAAAGAACATGAAAAATAAGAAAAAATAAAATAAAATAATAAATTTAAGAAAAAAGAAGACAAAGAAATGAAAAGGAAAATAAACTGCTACTCCAGATAATAAGATATTTTTGGGCACCGTACATAGGAATTACTACAGAAATTGCCATTTAGGCTATTACTCGTTCCAGCCAGTGCACCACGACTGGTATATCATATACCGTGGTATGTGCTATCCTTTCTATGGGATAGTACATATAAAAGATCCTTTGCTACTAATGAAAACATGTAGTGGGTTTCTTTTCGAAATTTGTCATCCAGTAGCCGATGATTAACAGTTTTAGTGGTTCGTTGAACAAAACAAACATTTATTAAAAAATTGCTACATAATAGGATGGAAGAACGCAATTTTGTTCATGCTTAAAGTGGGAGATTAGTTTTTAAATGTTTATTTTGATTTACTTTCACATACAACGCATACAGTTATGTTATTACAAAATCTGGGTTATGCACTTGTACTTGGTAATGGTTTACAGTGTAAAATTCCTATCTTACTTCACAAGTGACTGCCGTGAAATAAAAATGTCTTTAGGCGTTCGAGAACGGGAAGAAAACACTTGAATGGATGTGTTAACAAGTCGGCGAGGTTTTACTCTAACTATTTGATCGTCGTATTTGGTTAGGAGGAGTTGCCAGCAGTTCACCGCCAAACAATGACCGCGTTGTTACAATCACTGGACAGACATGCAGAGCACGATATTGTCTCAGGTGCGGATCCAAAGAGAAGGTGCGGGTGGTGCGGCGCGTCTCCGAACTCCAAAGTGGCCGAAAATCATATACATTGTGTATATTTAATGAACGAATGAATAAAATTAATTTATTTATTTTTAGTGGGGAAGACATAATATATGAGTTGGCAGTGTGTTTTAGAGGGGAGATTGTCTATACAGGCCTGTCATACGTTAGTTGCACCTACTCTAGAAAAAGAATGAGAGTAGAATAGAACGAACGAATTGATGCTTAACAACACCACAGCACAAAAATGCATCTCTTGGATATACCAGTCGTACTGCATTTGCTGGAACGAGAAGAGTCCGATAGACTCCCCGACGGGGATCGATTCCAGACTGACCGCGCACCAAGCGAGCACTTTACTACTGGGCTGCATCTCCCCCCCCCCCCCCAATTTTTTTTTTTTTAAATAAATAAATAATTAATTAAAAAATAAATTAAAAAAAAATACATATATATATATATATATATATATATATATATATATATATACATTAATGAACTGATGATCAACATAATAATAAAAATTCTTTTTTTGTTGTTCTATGATAACGTGTTTTGTAAGTACGTTTTAGAAATACATTATTTTGAATCCTAAAGATGAATAGCACATAACATAAGACAATCCGAATGATTCACTCAACTTCAGCTAAGGTTTGAAAATATTGGGTTGGTCAGGAAAATGTGCAAGTGATTAAAGGCATACTGTCGCGGATTTAAGGACCTTATTTCTCTAAAAATGGATAATAAATAAAAATTACATTAATTATTGGAAACCAAATCTAGCTATCGCATCAACTTAACTGAACCATGATGAAGTGAAACCCATGTCATCCCTCTCGGCAATTTTAGTTTTTGAATTATGGACCATTGCCATAATTCAATTATTTTTATAAAATGTCATTAATAAATGGAATATGGTGGTTATGAAGATGGTTGAATAAAGTACATTTAGGGACAAATCAAATTATTTTTGTTCAGGTAATACTCTGTTAGACCATTAAATAGGACCGTGGTCTGTGACAGTATGCCTTTAATTGCAGGATTTGAAACATACTGCACCGATTAGTCATATTGGCGGATCCAGGGAGGTCATAAGAGTCCCGTGACACCTCCTCCCCCCCCCCCCCCCTAATTTCAATTGTCTTTTTTAATGACTTTTTAAATTCATCATCCAGAATATACAACACTAAACTGTCCTAAAAACGCGTTCTGATAGCATGCCCTCATAACGAACATCAGGGCGCGTTCAGCCAGACCGAGCAGAAAAACGTCAACTAGACTAGTTTATGCTGAATTTCAGCCAGCAAACGTTTTGCTAACGTTCGCGAAATGTTTGATTGGCTCCCAACGTGGTAATTTGGTTTACCGTGAAGGGCATAAACCAGTCTATTTTCTGGTTTTCTGCTCGGTTTGGCTGAACTCAGACCTGATGTCACTCCGTTTAGGAGCTCGGCTCATTTGTCTGCGGAAAAATTGCCCGTTTTAAAATTGTCTCTCCCCCCCCCCCCCCCCCCCCCCCCCCCCCCCCCCCTCCCCCCCCCCCCTCTCCCATTGCAAACTTCTTGATCCACCTCCGATTCATATGGCCCGTCGGCTGTAGGTCATCTATCAGGAATATGTTAAATACTTCCTATGCTGTTACCGGCCTCGGTGGCGTCGTGGTTAGGCCATCGGTCTACAGACTGGTAGGTACTGGATTCGGATCCCAGTCGAGGCATGTGATTTTTAATCCAAATACCGACTCCAAACTCTGAGTGCTCCACAAGGCTCAATGGGTAGGTGTAAACCACTTGCACCGACCAGTGATCCACAACTGGTTCAACAAATTCCATGGTTTGTGCTATCCTGCCTGTGGGAAGCGCAAATAAAAGATCCCTTGCTGCCTGTCGTAAAAGAGTAGCCTATGTGGCGATAGCGGGTTTCCTCTAAAAAATAGTGTCAAAATGACCATATGTTTGACGTCCAATAGCCGATGATAAGATAAAAAATCAATGTGCTCTAGTGGCGTCGTTAAATAAAACAAACTTTACTTTTTTCCTATGCTGTTGTGATGTTTCTTTATCATATTCATTGTCAAATGTTCATTGCATAACAAGCCTCTTGGAGCCAATATTGAACTTACAACCGGCCTCGGTGGTGTAGTGGTTTGGCCTAAGCCATCGGACATAAGGCTGGTAGGCACTGGGTTCGCAGCTTGGTACTGGCTCACTCAGAATGAGTTTTAACGACTCAATGGGTAGGTGTAAGACCACTACACCGACTTCTCTATCAAGAACAACTAACCACTAACCCACTGTCCTGGACAGACAGCCTAGATAGCTGAGGTGTGTGCCCAGGACAGCGTGCTTGAACCTTATATGGATATATTATAAGCACAAAAATAATTTGAAATAAATTAAGTGAAATTACAAACGTATCAATTAATGGCTGGTTTTCAGTGTTTATTAGGCATTCATATTAATCATACACAATACAACACGTCAAGCTATATCGAGGAAAGCAACTGAACCATAACGAAAGGCAGGTGTGTGTGCAGGGGAAGAGTTTCGGGGCTTAAAACCCCTCCCTGCTCAACAATCTTTGTTTTTTCATAATGTTGTTTTCTGGGAGATCATGGCTCGACCCTCTATAAAGTCCGGTCGTCACAATCTAGACCCCTCCCTGCTAAACTGTCTGTACACGCGCCTGAAAGGCGTGATATGATATTTAGCCTCATCACTGTTGTCGTTGCATTTGTTGAATATGATTCTGCCAGAGCAGATTTAAGGATCCGCGGGCCCTGTAGCACAAATAACAGCCAAGACCCCTTCCCAGAATATATATTTTGCAATCCCCTCGGGGAGAGGGTAAAAATTATCTGGGAAAAAATAAATGTACACATCACCGCGAGGCCCCCAGAAATGCGGGGCCCGTAGCACATGCCTGGATTCTGCCTGTTAGTTTTATTAAACATTATGTCAGTTTTTCCAGTTATGCTAGAGTTCTCTCTTAGCATCCACGCTTGTCTGCATGATTACCGTTCTCGTTTTTCCGATGTCGGGCAGAACGTTTGAAAGAGCGATATAAAATCTGAAAGGACTATGAGAAATACTATTGCAGAGAAGACGAAGATGCCAAGGAAACCAATTCTTCTTGCGGAAACTCTCTCGTCTGTAGCTGAAACCCGATTGCGACGGAACTTGGACGTCTCGTTTCGTCGCACCAGCAACAGGTTTCGTATCATATCAAGAATACGCTGAAGTTCAATGGCAGACGGCTGTTCGCGAACCCACGTGTAGCACGGGCACATGCACATGCTGGACTCGTTAGCAACTACTGTGGAGTTATAAGAAGGAACTGATGTGATGTCAGGTGCAGTTTCATTTCTCTCTGTGCTGTTACCTATTGGCTTCATTCTCAGAATTATTTTCGGCAGATCAACTAGAATTTAAAAAAGAAAAAAAAATCACAAAAGTAAGATACTGAACATTTTCTGTATCAATTCAGAACCTGACCATTTGACGTTTTGAGCATATTCTAATCAAGTTTTATAACGCTTTTAGATAACTGTTTAACCTTTACGTTTGTTTCTGTTCCTTCTCATTATTAGAAAATTGAATATTGGTTTTTTTAAATGTGAGAATCCCCATCCAAGATTTTTACTATGTATTCTTATTTTGGGACCCACTGCTATGGCCAAAATCACTGTTCAAGAACAGCCGGGTACAGAAACACAGAAATGTTGGAAAATATTATACTGTTGCCACATAATGACAATCACTTTACAACTAATATGTCTTATCGACAATATTATTATGTAGTCTTTGCATTTATTAATATAAAATACAACAGACCCGTAGGAACTGGGGAGGGGTGGGCCTAGGGGCTTGTTCACCACCACACACTCTTAGGATGATAATGTATGTTTTAAGTTTTCACTACTTTGCATAAATAAAGATGATATAAAGATAAAAATCTAGTTTGCATCCCTCACTAGAGACTGTATTCCCCCTCCCCACTCCCCCCACTTCAAATATCGTTCCTACAGGCCTATACAAATGTAGATACTATGTAGAGGGTGAGGTTAGGAACCAGTTCCTTTTATCTTTAGGATTTTGTAATCATGATTTCAAACCAACTGTTTCAGGTAATTTGCTCCACATACTGACATAAAACACGTTTGTTATGTATTGAAATAAAATAAAAATAATTACAATATATCCAGTGTTATTTTCTTTAATCATTCATGGAGGAAGAAGGAAGTCCTGATGAAAATATATTACAGGTAAAATATATTACAGGTAAAACAAAATAATATATGATGCTTATTCCATGTGGTAACTATTGTTAATTTTGGTTTAAATTGCTAGATGCCAAAAGTGATTAATTATATTATTTTATGGTAACAGTCGAAAATTAGACGACCAATTGTTTCAACCTCTGCCAAAGGTACCAGGTTTTCTGCCAGAAAATAAGTTGAGGGTACGTAATAAAACAGGCCCGTAGGAACAGGGGGGGGGGTGGGTGCCCCCCCCCCCCCCCCCCCCCCCAATTGTGAGCTTTTTTTATCACATTAATTTTTGCCATTGTAACCAAAATCTGATGTAGAGTTTATACCCGGTCCGTCAGTGCCCCACCTCCCAAAGTCGTTCCTACGGGCCTGTAAAAACTAAATATATTCAAAGGAGTATATTGGGTGGTTATTGGTTTGAATTGTTTTTTTTATATTATTGAACATTTTATTTCACGCACTTTTAAAAATTTTAAACAGCAATTATGTTATGTTATCGAAAAAATAAAACATTATATATATACATTAATTTCTGAGATTTCTTAGTACATACATGTAAGTTTACCCTCCGCACCCTCTGGCAGAAACCCAGGGTAGGTATTAAAACAATTATTTGGTGTAGAGTATTTTTAATATGACATACAGAAAGCATTGAAAAGTACAATTTTATTATGCTTTAATAATCGACATTAGCTTTAAAACTAATTAACCATCATTCCTTCTGGCCAGAATACATATGTTGTTCCTGCCAAAGTGTTAGCATTTTAATTTTAATGACAATATACTGAACTGACGATAAACATTGTTAACTCACGTAATAATTCACGTTTTGAAGGTGTTTTGTTATGAGGTTAACAAACCAACTAGATCAAGAGACATTAATTAGTATGGAGTCGTTATGGGCTATCGGTAAAAATTAATTTGATAATTATAGGTAAATAAATGTGAAGTTTAAATATTTGTATGTGAACAAATTGCAATACCTTTATGTAATGTATATCTTAAGTACATACTTGTTTTAATTTTCGCATTGTAAATGTACCATAACCTGCTGTATTTAGTTGGTGTAAAGCCCGTTCGACGACAATAATGCGTCCATGTTTTAAAGTGACACACCCTAGTTACGGCTAGTTGTTAACCATTACGGCGTTGTTTTTCACTATTAAACCCCATTTTTCACAAATAAAATTGCACTTTACTTACATTTTATTATTTAGAATACACATTCCATTCACATGAAGTGCTTTTTGGTAATCCTGATGTTTGTAAAACCACGAAATGCATTTTTTTGCATTTTTTCACAAGACGTGCTGTCGAGAAAAAACCGTTAAGCAAGCGAGGTCCAATCTATTTTTAGAGAGAATATTTCCATTTCAATGTCACAGACGTTGGTATATCACGTGACCGTTATCATTTTGGTTCGGTTTGTTTTCTCGTGCACGGTTCGCGCAACCAACATCCGATTTGTTGTTGTTCATTTGTGAGATTTTTCTTCACAGTTCGTGAACATTTTCAGTAACAATAAAGTTCAGACAAGTAAGTGTCTCAATACAAACATTACAAACCTTTAAAACCAATAATTTTGCTAAGTCTTACGATATCGGGAGAGGGGATACAACCAGGACAGAACAGTTGGAACATGTCCAGGAGAGGTGAAACGAACGCACCCCAAGTCTGTGAAATTTGTCGTGACGTAGGCATTGTTGTGCTTCGAGCGACATCTACCGGTGACATCAGAATACAAACTTTCAAAATTATTTCAAGCAATTGGGACATGGGGATACATGGTATTTATCGATATAAAACCTGCTTTTTCACTCCATTTGATAAAAACGTGATCTAAGTGTGTTACAGGTTTGTAGATTAACCAAATTATAATTTATTTTCGCTGGATGGAACTAGGATGTGCGGCTTTAAAACAACTTTCGTTTTTTTGGAAATCGAAACCATGATGTTGGCCGTTTCTTGGGATGCATTGCTGTTACTGTTGCAGTTAAACACTGCGCAGTTAACCAACGTCGACAGTAAATAATAACACTAATTATCTTGTAAATTAAATTTCCATAAACCTGGAGACCAAAAAAGAAAAGAAAAGGCGACTAAAAGGCACAACCAATGAATCAACACGTGTACCGGTATTGCTTGGTAACTCTCACCGATGACGTATTGCCTCGCTTTCGTTCAGATCTATGCATAATCCCGCCCACTTCTGTTTTTACCCCAAACCTAAGACGCGCAGCTGACCGGTGCCTCGCAGAGAGCCGGGCGTTAGAGTAATGCGGTCTTTGACGCTAACTTAATCCATTACACACTACATGTCTTTTGGTGTCCGGTCTCCTTTAAAGAGCACTGAAGAAAATTGCTCAAATATTTCCTCTCAAAACCATTTACCAAAATAAAATATTGAAGAAAGTCTTTCTGTAGTGAAGTTCTTGTCTAAGTTAATATATTCTACTTTACCCGAGAAATAGAAGTAAAAACATCCTGCCCGCCGAGATTTGTGAATGAAAAGGACGCTCAATCGACAACTGATTTTACTTTATTCTTGTTATATACAATGTATACTAGATGTCAAAAAAGAAACGCATAGGCGAAATATTCATGGAATTGTCTCTTTAATAGAAAGTGGCATAATTTTGTTATTTGTGATCGTATCACAGTCAAATTTGACATGAGTATGTGACAATGTTCCTGCTATGGACTGACGGCAGTGGAGGTGTTTTCGTCACCAAACAGCGTCGCACGAGGGCGCTGAAATCAGTATCAGCAGCAGCAATCACTGCGCGACATCTCCTTGACATAGACTGAATGGAACGTGGTAACTTCGGACTTTGGTAACTTCGGCCTAGTACCTTCGGACCCGAGTAATCTCGGCCCCAGGTAATTTCGGACCGGTAATCTCGGCCTCCGTATTAATGAACGCAACTTATATCTGGGTTATACGCAAACGAAACTTTGTTGTTAAATAACCTGATATTATTATTTTAAGATGAGTCTTTTTATTTAATTAAACATTATTATATATTCATTGTACATTTTGTTATGTATATTTTGTTTATTAACTTTTAAACATTTATTCTGCTCATACCCCGTCCCCTTCTTAATATGGTTTGATTTGGTAGGTGTTCCTGATTTTAATCATATGTTATGTCCACATTAAGCATGTTTGAATCCTTGGCATATAAGCATTTTAATACCTATCAAACAATCCGAATTTAGCCATTGGTGAAAATGCATTGAGAGGCCATTTAGTGTATGTGAACTGTAATTTAAAAGCCCTGTTTGAATAAAGAAAGAAAGAAATGTTTTATTTAACGACGCACTCAACACATTTTATTTACGGTTATATGGCGTCAGACATATGGTTAAGGACCACATAGATTTTAAGAGGAAACCCGCTGTCGTCACTACATGGGCTACTCTTCCGATTAGCAGCAAGGGATCTTCCCACAGGCAGGATAGCACAAACCATGGCCTTTGTTGAACCAGTTATGGATCACTGGTCGGTGCAAGTGGTTTACACCTACCCATTGAGCCTTGCGGAGCACTCACTCAGGGTTTGGAGTCGGTATCTGGATTAAAAATCCCATGCCTCGACTGGGATCCGAACCCAGTACCTACCAGCCTGTAGATCGATGGCCTACCACGACGCCACCGAGGCCGGTCCCTGTTTGAATATGTCGGCAATACCTGGATCACGAGCGCTGTTTGGCCACCATCATCTTGGAGCGTCTACGGACTCGGTATCCGTACAAATAATGATGTTGAAGGGTGGCACAACAGACTAAATAAACGTGGTCGCCCACATATGCCATTTTATATGCTGATTACCCTGCTTGGTACCCTTGCAAGTTTGATTGGTGAGCGAGTCAAAACTGAAACGTCACCAAGAAAAAAAATACCGGGATCTTCAAAGAAAAATCTTTAAGTACTGGGGAGAATATGTGGCAGGCTCACGTAGTGCGCTGCAGCTTCTACGTTCATGTTCCAAATTAAATGGACCCGTTCGGTAGAATGAGACGTGGTCTACAATTCTCTGACATCTGTGACCTTTCAGTTTACTTTTAGAAACTGTATGCCTAGATTACTGATTAATTAAAATAGTGCTTAATCGTTTATATAATATTTGATGTTATCACAAATTGTTTTAGTTTATTGATGTAAGCATATAGATATAGATATATATAGATACACACACACACACACACACACACACACACACACACACACCACACACACTAGTAGTTGGTTAGTATATATTTTATATTCACGACGCGTAAAGTATGATGATAATTGTCCCTCAGATATATCTAGAGTATGTACTATTAAACTGGATTTTAAATACAACTGGTAAAAACTGTCTTAACAAAATATTTTAAAATGTTTAGAAAATAAAGATATATATGAAATTGAAACTTCTTGTTTTATTTACTAGAAATAAAATATATGTACAACTGGGTATATATCCCATACTTTTGGAGAAATATGCGTATTGAAATGAACGTTTGAACTGCATATGCCATAAAATGAAAAAACGTATTTCATTTCAACTATGTTCGTGCTTATATTCAATTAAGGTTCAAGCACACTTGTTATGGCACACACCTCAGTGGTTAATTGTTAATAGATATATGTTATTGAGAGTGTTAATGAGAAAAAAAGGAGGGTGTAGTGGCCTTACCCGTTGTGCCCTTAAGAACTCACTCTGGGCTGGAGCCGGTACCGGGATGCAAACCCTGTACCTGTCATCCTTGTAAGACCGACGTTTGCTTAGGCACTGCGCCGTCGAGACCAGTAGAAAAATGTCATCGGAATTCCACTTAACTAAGCCGATGGGGTCCGAGATTACCTGGGGCCGAGATTACTCGGGTCCGAAGTTACCAGGCCGAAGTTACCAAAGTCCGAAGTTACGCCTATTCAGACTGAATGAGTCTCTGAATCCGGGCACGTGGAATTCTAGCCCATTCTTCCTGATGTGCATGTGACAGTTGCGGAAGCATCTGAGGCTCCGGGTCACGCTGAGGTACACGTCTGTCCAGTTCGTTCCATAGATGTTCAATGGGGTTGTGATCTGGCGATCTTGATGGCCATGGCAGCACATTAATGTTCTCATTCTGTAGGAAATCCATTGTTACACGTGCCGTATGCGGCCTGGCATTGTCCTGCTGAAAGAGTTCTCTCTATCGATCCAAAATGGGAAGCGTGTGACAGCGAACAATTTTATCCCGGTAGCGTACAGCTGTCAGGTTGCCTTGTACGAACACAAGTTCACTTTTGCCGGTGTTATGAGATGGCTCATCACATCATGACACTCCCTCCACCGAATCTGTGAACTTTAAATTCCCATCACTATCCCAATCTTTTCCCCGAGTTTCACGTGCATTCCCCAAAATCTGACCATTTCACGCCGATTTCCTGCAATTGTCGCACAACGTGCGTTAAATTTGTTTTAGGGTGCATTTTGGCATGCTGTCACATCCCAGGAACATTAACAAACATGGTCATTCAGCAACATTGTAAGCAAAAACGATATTTGGTAAAATCAAACACTTTTCTTCTTTCCCTATCACCTATGCGTTTCTTTTTTGACAGAGTATATATATATATATATATATATATATATATATATATATATATATATATATATAATGTACCAAATGGACGATTTTTAAAGTTTGTCTTCAATGAGTCTTACCCTGTGTACCATACACCTGCACTTCGCAAAGACTCAGCATATCGTTGTTGGTAAGTCTGATGGTCACGTATCTTCCCTCATTGGACTGGTTGCAGACGACATTCACTGTAGCTCCCTCACTTATTAAGCCATAGTAATGCATGCACAACGATGTGGTTGTATTGGCGTAGTCGGTAAGTAAAACATCGAAGTCCTTTAGTGCTTGTCCTACAGAAGTAAAAAGCATAGTATCAACACCACATGACTAGAGCACAATGATTTATTAATCGTCGGCTATTGGACGTCAAACATTTGGTAATTTTCACATATAGTCTTAGAGAGAAACCCTACTACATTTTTCCACTAGTAGCAAAGGATCTTTATATACACCATCACACAGACATGACCACCTCATCTATGTAGATGTATTATGTCCGACCACAAACGAACAATATGTGGGGAGAGGTTATTGAGCCCTTTTTGAGGTGCAATAGGTTGCCGGGTCGACCTCTCGGTGGTGAATCCATTCGATTATTCAAAGTTCCAATTTGTGCTCCACGACTGACATATTAAATGAATATATAAAACAAGAAGAAAGATGTATTATGCCTACATTTACGAACCGGTGTCGTTTCTAAACACGTATTTGACACGGCTATAGTAGGCCTACTCATGTGAGGAAAAAGTTGCATAATCTTCAGTCGTGTAATTAATTAATTAATTAATTAATAATTATCTATTTCTTTTCCAGGAACTTACCTCGATAGTCTCCGATGTTTGTTATTTTGATCAAAGAGATCCTGTACAGGTGGCCCAAGTCGACCGTCCACCAGGGAGGCTCCCGTGAGTTGACATCGGTGTGGGAGCACGACCCGTGAGTGTATGCCGTGTCTGTGCTGTTGTTCACCGCCAGCCCCGCGGCGCCGAGCATCGAACTCTGGGAAGCTGACTTCCCCAAGGCTACGTTGTTTGCTTCTGTTGGAGAAAAACAAAACAAAAAATACCAGTAGTCGAAATATTGCCGTCCCGACTGGTTTTCGCCGGTCATTATCACCACGGGCCAGGAGGATCAAAATCTAGACAGCTAACCTTCCCTACGTTGTTTAGTTCTGTAGGAGAAAAAAACCCCAAAACATCAGTTGTCGAAATATTATCGTCCCGACTGGGTTTTGCCGGTAATCGTCACTACGGCACGGGAGATAATTTTGTCAGCCATTCAGTCGAACTGGCAAGTATTTTGCGTTTATACTTTATGATAATATTTGATCCAGAAGGTTTTGATTCGGTCCAGCAGAATGTGTAGTTTGTTGGACCGAATATCCAGATATCGGCTTCACCCACCCAAACCCCCAATACTTGCTGCTGGTAATAACTTGGTACTTGGAGATGCCTCGACCAGAAGCGGTCAGGCCCTTTATAAGGGCCCTATGGGCAACCTAGGGAGACACCACAGCATCGTAGAGGTCTAAAATTAACGAGCTACTCTCGATTCACTAATATCAAAACCTATATTAGCTCGGCCAGTTACCTTTCGACCGACCGTTCAAAATTGCGCCAAATTCCCTCGATCAAAATTGCGCACCCTTTTCTCTTTGGCATTTAACTGCTCCATTCAAATTCCATAGCACCCCCACCACCCCCACCCGCCTGCTTGATCGAGCTGCAGGTGCTCCCTTGCACCTGCCAGTGCAGGCGGTCCCTCCTCTCCCCTCCCCCACCTTTCCTGTCATGGACGGAGGAACCGGCCAAGGCCGACTCTTGTGACCACGACAGGCGTGCGCTACAACAGCTTGTTCTGAATGTGCACGTAAAACCCTATGACATGACATGACATGACATGAATATCCGGTAGGAACTTTAACCAATTTCGACCCATGATAACATTTACTGAAATAGTGTTGATGAAAAATTAAACTGTCATGTAAATCAAAACAAATTTATTGATACAGAGGAGGATGAGGAAACGATTTAACGTGCATGTTCAGAGCACGCCGTTTTAGCGTAAGTTTGGAAAATGTCAGTTCTTTCGTCCAAGATAGTCTGTAGAAAGAAATGTTTTATTTAACGACGCACTCAATACATTTTATTTACGGTTATATGGCGTCATACATATTGTCAAGGATCACACAGATATTGAGAGAGGAAACCCGCTGTCGTCACTTCATGGGCTACTCTTTTCGATTAGCAGCAAGGGATCTTTTATATGCACCATCCCTCAGACAAGGCAGTACATACCACGGCCTTTGATATACCAGTCGCGGTGCACTGGCTGGAACGAGAAATAGCCCAATGGGCCCACTGATGGGGATCGATCCCACACCGACCACGCATCGAGCGAGCGCCTTGTCACTGGGCTACATGCCGCCCCAAGATAGTCTATAGAATGAATGAATGAATGAATGAATGAATGTTTAACGACACCCCAGCACGAAAAATACATCGGCTATTGGGTGTCAAACTATGGTAATGCAAATAAATAAAGTGATGATCAACATCAATATAAAAATTCAAGGTTTAAACAAAAACAGTGTAAAGAACAGTGTAAAGAACTGTGCAAAAACACAAATATCACAGAATTTTACGGATACTGAATTTTACTCAAAACTTCAATTTTGTGCTGTATTGGCCATTCTCAAAGAAAATGTTACACCCCTGCACCACGGTGAGGTTACAGCACGCGCAGGGGAAGACAGTCTATAGAGTCCGTGAGTGAATGTTACATTTACATGTCAAATTTCGAAATAACATATGGACAGAAAATTAATATATTGACTTCACAGAGTGGTGAGGGCAAGATGAATTTTATCTTTATACTTAATCGAAATTAAAATGAAATCTAAGCCAGAAATTAATGTGGGTTTCACCTTTATTGGTGGTCATTTGACATTACTTAATAGATCTGTAAAAAAAAAAAAGGGTGGGGGCATGCTATAGTGGCAGAGGGGAAGGAGGGGGTGGGTGGGTGGCACAAACATGAATTTGTAATCTATGGTATAGGCCTACATAGTAGATAGGTCGATCTCAATTTCCAGAAGTAAAATTTAATTTGTCTGTTTCAACCAATATTCTTTCTGCACCAGTATCACTGGGTCTACATTAAATTCACAAAATACGCAGATGATTTGTCCACACACAAATTGTTTTTTAACATAGAATGACATGTGTCAACAACTTGAAACAATGAAGCACAGGTATCCATGAACACCTGTATTTCACATATTACCCACCGGAATCCACGAACACCTGTATTTCAAATATTACCCACCGGAATCCACGAACACCTGTACTTCACAGAGAGTCAGAGCCTGGTTGCTGTTCAGCTGGATCTTAATAAACCTGCTCACGCTCGTCCTTGTACAGGTGATGCTGATAGTGGCGCCATCTGGTACTGTTCCGCCATAGTACACGCAGAGCGAAGTATCTGCGTTGCTGTCGTTGCCAAGGAAGATGAAGAAGTTTTGCAGACGACTGCCTGTTTAAAGTATAATATATTTCAAGTCTACCATTTTCAATTTAAAATAGAGATTGTCTGGAAATCATATTTCAAGTATTCATTCTCTGAAAACTGCTCACGAGTTAAAGAATCAATAGGAGTCTCTGAAACCTTGTTCCACCAAAAATATTATATACTACTATAATATATTACATTAGGACAATGGTTCAAGACTGTCACCCCATCGTTAATATTGTAATTATTATTATTATTATTTTTTTTAAATTTTTTTTGAGGTGATAATGTTTAAAATTTTAATAATAATTAAAAAAAAATAATACAAAATTTTAAAAAATCGACTGATCTTAATTAATTATTTTTTAACTTTTCAAAACAGAGAGTATTTATAAATTATTTAGTAATGACATACCACAGCAGTCTCCTCTGTTGGTTAAACGTATCTCGGTGATGTTGTAGACGTCGCCCAAATCCACAGACCACCATGGGATGCCGTCGTCATAGAAGGCGGTGTGTGAACACGTTCCCTGGAGGAAGTCCGTAGACAGATTGCCGTCCAGTGCAGACTCGGCCAGCCCCAGGCTAGAACTCTGAAAGGCCTTCTTCCCAACAGCAATGTTAGTCTGATCTGTTAAAAAAACGTGTAATACTGTATCTTAGTATCATACGTCTGATCTGTTAGAAAAAACGTGTAATACTGTATCTTAGTATGATATGTCTGATCTGTTAGAAAAAACGTGTAATACTGTATCTTAGTATGATATGTCTGATCTGTTAGAAAAACGTGTAATACTGTATCTTAGTATGCTGTATCTTAGTATGATCTGATCTGTTAAAAAAACGTATCTTAGTAATACTATCTTAGTATCATACGTCTGATCTGTTAGAAAAACGTGTAATGCTGTATCTTAGTATGATACGTCTGATCTGTTAGAAAAACGTGTAATGCTGTATCTTAGTATCATACGTCTGATCTGTTAGAAAAACGTGTAATGCTGTATCTTAGTATGATACGTCTGATCTGTTAGAAAAACGCGTAATGCTGTATCTTAGTATGATACGTCTGATCTGTTAGAAAAACGCGTAATACTGTATCTTAGTATGATACGTCTGTCTGATCTGTTAGTAATACTGTAAAAACGTCTGATCTGTTGTAATACTGTATCTTAGTATGATACGTCTGATCTGTTAGAAAAACGCGTAATACTGTATCTTAGTATGATACGTCTGATCTGTTTAATGCTGTATCTTAGTATGATACGTCTGATCTGTAATACTGTATCTTAGTATGATACGTCTGATCTGTTAGAAAAACGCGTAATACTGTATCTTAGTATGATACGTCTGATCTGTTAGAAAAAATACTGTATCTTAGTATGAACGTCTGATCTGTTAGAAAAACGCGTGTATGATACTGTATCTGATCTGTTAGAAAAACGCGTAATACTGTATCTTAGTATGATACGTCTGATCTGTTAGAAAAACGCGTAATACTGTATCTTAGTATGATACGTCTGATCTGTTAGAAAAACGCGTAATACTGTATCTTAGTATGATACGTCTGATCTGTTAGAAAAACGCGTAATACTGTATCTTAGTATGATACGTCTGATCTGTTAGAAAAACGCGTAATACTGTATCTTAGTATGATACGTCTGATCTGATCTGTTAGAAAAACGTGTAATACTGTATCTTAGTATGATACGTCTGATCTGTTAGAAAAACGTGTAATACTGTATCTTAGTATGATACGTCTGATCTGTTAGAAAAACGTGTAATACTGTATCTTAGTATGATACGTCTGATCTGTTAGAAAAACGTGTAATACTGTATCTTAGTATGATACGTCTGATCTGTTAGAAAAACGTGTAATACTGTATCTTAGTATGATATGTCTGATCTGTTAGAAAAACGTGTAATACTGTATCTTAGTATGATATGTCCATGTCCATTGGAAGCGATATATAGCAGCATCTCTATTCAGGTTGGGATCGATCCCCGTCGGTGGGTCCATTGGGCTATTTTTCGTTTCAGCCAGTGCTCCACGACTGGTATATCAAAGACCGTGGTATGTGTTATCCTGTCTGTGGGACGGTGCATATAAAAGATCCCTTGCTGCATTAGGAAAAATGTAGCAGGTTTCCACTGATGACTACGTGTCAGAATGACCAAATGTTCAGTGACATCCAATAGCCAATGATTATTTAATCAATGTGCCCGAGTGGTGTCGTTAAACAAAACAAACAAACTCTATTCAGGAGTAGAATATAGTATCATGTCCAGTCCTTTTTGGAATGAATGAATGAATGTTTAACGACAACCCAGCACGAAAAATACATCGGCTAATGGGTGTCAAAACTGTGGTAAATGAAAACAGTAAGTGATGATCAACATCAATACAAGAATTCAAAATTTAAATAAAAACAGTGTAAAGAACTGTGCAAAAATACAAATATCACAGATAGATACTGACTTTTACTCAAAATTTAAATTTTGTGCTGTATTGGCCATTCTCAAAGAATGTTACACCCCTGCACCACGGTGAGGTTACAGCACGCGCAGGGGAGTCCTTTTTGGAGTCAGGAGAAGCACCACGTCCGGTCAGTTTTATAAAAAAAAGAAGATGAAATGTTTTTTTAATTTTTTTCAATTCAACTCACGTTTTATTTAATGACGCACTTATTAAGTGTTAAACACATTTTAACTATGGTTATGTGGCATCGAACAAATTGTTAAAGGTAATTAGAAAGGAAACCTGCTGCTTTTTCGATCAGCAGACCTTTTTGTGTTTTTTTTAGAGTATTCTGTGTTTAGGATATAGATTTATGCTAGAGAGAGATTAATGTTCAAAACCTACGAGAGTCGCAGCAACATTTTCTTATTTAACATTCCAATGGATGTAAAATGTGTTTCAGGTCGTCCTCACATTTGATGTAACTCGAACTGGATTCTATCTACTAATACTCATTATCATTGTCCCATTTTAAATACATGCCCATTGCCCGATGCTTGGTTCACGAAATCACATGTATGCATGCAGATATTTTTTTAATTAACCTAAACGTTCATATTAATATAACATGAATTATGAAAAACAAGTTTTATCTCATCACTTGTATTTTAAAAGTTTAGTTTTCTATTTACAAAGAGAGAGAGAGAGAGAGAGAGAGAGAGAGAGAGAGAGAGAGAGAGAGAGAGAGAGAGAGAGGGAGGGGGGGGGGGGGAGGACAATACTTACTTTGATAAATATCTGTTATCTGTCCCACGAGTCCACAAGATATTTGAAAAATATATAAATATATACACGTAAACAACCCTGAGAGGAATCTGGCCATGTTCCACTCTTCATGTAGGTCTATGGGTAAATGATACAATGTACCTGCAAAATAACTATGCTGAGATGGTAAAAAAGAAATAAACGCGGGCCATACCCTGATGGCACGAAGAGAGAGAGGTAGGGAAAGCGCTCAACTACACCTGAAAGTTGGAGTTTGGTCTAATTACTGCAAAATATTCACACTAAATGTTCATGCTAAAACATATATATACTAAATGATACATAAATGTCCCAAAGAAACCCAGAAAAGGTTTCAGCCTATATGACCATCACTTACAAAGATATATATTTTTCGAGTAACTCGACCATTTTCCGTCCCTACCCATATGGCATTCTGCTTTGGCCCTTCAAATGCTATTCAGAATACAATTGATTAGTTTTAATTGTTCGAGTCTTTGCTAAAATGGCTTCTTTACTACAAGTCTAGAAAACTATCAATAACTGGCATCGTATTACAAACAGAAATCACGTAGTACACGGATGACATTTAAATTAGCAGACATGTTTTTTACGTTCCGTATATCCATGAATACGCAAGTTAAACTGAAATAATAAATCGTATAGGCCTAATAGAAGGACGTGAGATAAAAGAAAATAATGAAATAGATTTTATTTGTTTGTTATATTGATGACAAGTGTAAATAGGAGTGATATTTCCTAATTACCACAACGTTTTATGTCATTAGTTTGCGATTTGTCCCGTAAATACTATATCTCGTTCTGTGAAACAAGCTAACACGTTCTGTCAGAATACGAATTACATTTGACAAAACAACCATTGTTTGACAATTCAAAACCCCACAATCCTTGGTGACAGAAACACACCTGTCAGACGCCATCTTACATAAAGTGTGATTCTCTCACCCGATATTTCGTACCGTGATTTTCGAGAGGTTGTCGAATTGACATGTATCCGAAGAGACAAGTTTATACTTGCTTATTAGCTAATAAGATCGTACAGAAACAAATCGAAGTCATAACTCTGACGCCAGATAACCGTAAGGGCGAGACGTAGCCCAGTGGGGTTTTTTTTAAGCTCTCGCTTGATGCGCGGTCGGTTTGGGATCGATCCCCGTCAGTGGGCCCATTGGGATATTTTTCGCTCCAGCCAGTGCACCACGACTGGCACATCAAAGGCCATAGTATGTGCTATCCTGTCTATGGGTTGGTGCATATAAAAGATCCCTTGCTGCTAATCGAAAAGAGTAGCCCATGAAGTGGCGACAGCGGGTTTCCTCCCTCAATATCTGTGTAGTTCTTAACCATATGTCCGACGCCATATAACCGTAAATAAAATGTGTTGAGTGCGTCGTTAAATAACACATTTCCTTCCTTCCCAAATCATCACAGGAGATATATTAATTTATATTACACCAGATGTATATTAAAAATAATAATTTAATTATAGATGATAATCGGCATTAAAGTAAAACAAATGGTAAAATATATGCTAAATTACACAAACGAATAACTACGAAGACAGTGTTAAGTAGCCATATGTTTACCAGTATAACAAATCTAGGAGTGATGAAAGAACCGCGTTTTTACGTGTGTACACAATATAGCAAAATTTAGTACCGACGTTACAAATATGCGCATTGCCATAAATACAGTCTTTGATCACTCCCAAACTTGTCCTTTACCAGGGCCGTAGCTAGGATTTTTTGTTGGGAGGGGGGGGGGGGGGGGACTGAGTAGTTATTAGTCTAAAACTCCTTAAACGGTTAAGAAGAGAATTTTCTTCAAGTTTCTATATTCCCCCCCCCCCCCTCCCCCCTCCTGGCGATACCTTGTTGTCTGAGAAAGTCCGTTACCACCCTGGCTCGGTGGGGTCTGGCATTGTAATCCTGCAGAACTGCCCCGCCGCCAATCTGCTGAGGGCCTGGGAGAACCAACGGCCGGATAATCTCATTCAGATAGCCGATTCCATTCAGATTGCCATCCACCACATAGAGGGGGGGGGGGGGGGTCCTGTGGTGGATAGAGATGCCGCCCCACACCATGACGCTGCCACCACCTAACCGGTGACGTTGTCTAACGTTAACGTCAGCGAAGCGCTCCCCAGGACGTCTGTAGACACGAACCCGACCGTCGTTGAACTGGAGACTAAACCTGGACTCATCAGTGAACATCACTCGACCCCACTGAACACGTTGCCACCGCAGATGAAGCGTGCACCAGTGACGTCTGGCCGTTCTGTGACGTGGTAGGAGTGGTGGTCTAACAGCCTGGCGACGGCAGCGTAGATTATTGGCTCTCAGACGATTGCGTATGGTTTGATCAGACACTCGAGTTCCAGTCGCAGTCCGCAGATTGTCACGTAATCGGCGTGCAGTGGTTGTGCGTTGACGTAGAGCCATATTGGTGATGTAGCGGTCCTCTCTATTTGTAGTGCTTCGGGGTCTTCCCGAACGTGGACGATTTCGAACAGAATTCGTTGCTTGGTACCGTTGCCACAGTCGGCCAACGACACTCTGACTGACACCAAGTCTCAGAGCAACATTTCTTTGCGTATTGCCATCCTGAAGCCAAGCAATAGCCCTTCCTCGATCTTCGATAGTCAGTTGAAGTCGTACCATTGTCGAATTTGGAGTGTGCACCGTACACGAACGCAAGCTCCAATTATACGGAAATTCAGCATTGGGAACATGGAATACTCGTGCAAAGCGTGCAAATGAAGCGCTTTGTGAAAAAGCAAGTTATGGGCACTTAGCAGACCTTTCGCTTTCGCCCTAATTTACGTGCAAATGTAAGCATGTTTTCGCCATTAGAACTAGTCGACAGTGTCAATGACAGTGGATTTTAATTCATTTATGGGTCGCTTAGACCCACTTTTGTCAAAATGGAACAATACCATGCGTGACATTATGGTCTAGCTAATATAATTGACATTCAGAAAATAATGTCGAAAATATCGTCTGACCTTTAAATTCTTTTGAGTAGTATATATACTCAGAAGAGTATATTTACTTATGTGAGTAAATATACTTACATGAACAAACAGCTGTATACGTTTGGGGTAGGGGCGGGATGTAGCCCAGTGGTAAAGCGCACGCGTGATTCGCGATCGGTCTAGAATCGATCCCTGTCATTGGACTATTTCTTGTTCCTGCCAGTGCAACGCAACTGGTATATCAAATACCGTGGTATGTGCTATACTGTCTGTGGGATGGTGCATATAAAAGATCCCCTGCTACTAATGGAAAAATGTAGCGGGTTTCCTCTCTATGACTGTGTCAAAAACACCATGTTTGATATCCAATAGCCGATGATTAATAAATCATTATACTCTAGTGGTATCGTTAAACAAAACAAACAAACGTTTGGGATATTAATTATTGTTTTGTGACTTTTAGCATTTATTTTATAATTAAATTGCAAACCTATATGTCATCTTTTGTTTTACTTTAAGGCCGATTATCATACAAAATTAAACAATTATTTTTAATAAAACTGGTGTACATTTATTCATTTTAGCTTTTCTGTCAAACAGCTATATAGGGTTGCAAACGAATCACTTGGTATTTTTACATGGATTACAACTAATGTTGTGGGTAGAATTATGGAAATACATGGTGAAAAGGTTTCTGGCCAGCTCATTTGGCCAGAATAGCGCTATCATTTTTACCCGAATTTGAAGATTTGCTACATCACTAGGGGCGCATTGTCCACCCGTCTCGTATGCTTATGACTGACGCTTTAATTCTGAAAATAATGCATTGCCCCACCCGATGAAAATAAAATTACACGTAATCTATAACGTTCCTTACCCCCCCCCCCCCCCCCCCCCCCCCGTTTCTATCATCATAGATGTACGGGCTCGCATTTTTGTAAGGGCGGGGGTACAGGGTGGTTTTTGCCCGAATTAAATGAAAATTCCCGAATATGGAAAACATTAATTTTATTCATATTAGCATTACTGCCAAACAGCTATATAGGGTTGTAAACGAATCACTTTGCAATTGTACATGGATTACAACTAATTTGGAAGATAGAATGATAGGAATACATGGTAAAAAGGTATGAGGGGCCTAATTCACAAAACTCTCTTAGGCTCTGCTAGACAACAAAGTATCCTCTTTGCAAGTCTTTTAACATTGCACTGCGAGATCGCAAAGCTGCGCGAGTTTAGTGAATTAGTCCCCAGGGGCCTAATTCACAAAGCTCTCTTAGGTTCTGCTAAATAAAGCATCCTCTTCAAGTCTTTTAGCATTGCACTGCGAGATCGCAAAATTGCGAGACTTTGGTGAATTAGGCCCCTGGTTAGCACATTGTGCTAGAATATTTCTATAATTTTTACCCGAAATAAGGTTTTGTTCCAGCACTGGGTGGGGTGTGCGTGTGTGTTGGGCAACTCCCCCTTGTCTTGTACGCTTATGGTTGTCATCTTCCTATGCATATAACCAAGTACCCTGTTCTTGGACCACACAAACATCCTAGTTCAGTTACAACACTATCATATAATTTTAGTGGCAAACCAAACCTTTCAAGCACAATATGCAGTATTATACCAGTTTCAAGTTTATGGCCAGTACAAAATGTCAACCTACTCTTTCACAATTAAAAGAAACAAAAAAGAAGAAAAGATTCTGGGCAGTGACAAGTAATAACAGCAGGTTACAGACGTGGTCAATTCATTGCAAACTGCATTGCATTGCATCAGCCTTTTACTGCCGACTGCAAACAATATTTTGCTGACGAAGCAGGAAACCTGCCTGAACACTAAAAAACCGCATGCTAATTCCTTTTTCACGAGATAAACGTCACTGCGTCAACAATCGCAGCAGTCATAATTCCTTCTACTCCCTTCAACGTTAGGAGAGAGATAGCCCAATTACTCTCGACTGTCATAGGGCTTTACGTGCACATTCAGCCCAATTACTCTCGACTGTCATAGGGCTTTACGTGCACATTCAGCCCAATTACTCTCGACTGTCATAGGGCTTTACGTGCACATTCAGCCCAATTACTCTCGACTGTCATAGGGCTTTACGTGCACATTCAGCCCAATTACTCTCGACTGTCATAGGGCTTTACGTGCACATTCAGCCCAATTACTCTCGACTGTCATAGGGCTTTACGTGCACATTCAGCCCAATTACTCTCGACTGTCATAGGGCTTTACGTGCACATTCAGAGCAAGCTGTTGTAGCGCACGCCTATCCGAGGCCGGCTCCTCTGTCCAGGACAGGAAAGGTGGGGGAGGGGGGGGGAGGAGGGACCGCCTGCACTGGCAGGTGTAAGGGAGCACCAGCAGCCCGACGGTGGTCGGTAGCAGGCGGAGGCGGGGGGGTGATGGTGCTATTGAATTTGGAATGGAGCAAAGTATTATGCCAAAGAGAAAAGGTGCGCAATTTGGGTTGAGAAAATTGGGCGCAATTTTGAACGGTCGGCCAAAAAGAAAGTTCCAGAGCTAATATAGGTTTTGACATTAGTGAATCGAGAGTAGCTCGTTAATTTTAGACCTCTATGATGCTGTGGTGTCTCCCTAGGTTGCCCATATTGACCTTAAAAAGGGCCTGACCGCTTCTGGCCGTGGCATGACAACCCGGGGGAGGCAAGGCGCTGTTCTTCCGGGGTTTTCCCCGATCCTCTTGACTGTAAGAGAGCTAGAGGGTCATTAGTGCGTCCAAATTTCCGTCTAGCTCTCTTACAGTCGGGGTGGAGGGGGGGGGGGGGGGGGGGGGGTTAGAGAGCGAGCGAGTGCGTGCGTGTTTATGAGGTCGATCACTACAGAGGCGAAAAAGTAATTGTGTGGGGCGACATCCATCCCTGTACGTGTCAATCAGGGCTCCCTAACTAGCCTAGGTAGTGCACATTTTTATCCAATCTGCTCTGCAAGCCATGGACCGGGTGTTACTTTGCAGGATAACAATAGCACTCCTCACAGAACTCAGTTCAACACAGCATCACTGGAAGCCCAGGATTGACTTTCCAGTGCTCTTCCAATTTAACACCCATCAACATGATCAAGTATGTTTGTGCCATTATTGGACAGGTGGCTGAAACCACCCCTACCCCACCCTAACCTGTTATATGAACCAACTCAATCATTTCCTGCAGGACGAGTGGCAGAACATCCCCCAACAAACTCAGGAAATGTAGACACATGCACTGTACTTTTTTTCTTTTTTTAAAAACATCAACATCATTGTTAATTTACTAACCCAAAAGGCAAAATATATGATGTAAAATTTAGTGGGTCACTGTATAATATCAATGTCATGAGTGGTAAACATTTAATACCCAGTAAGTTTATCAGACGAACATGTTTTCAGACATGTCTATGATCAGCCATAGCAGCTACAAATGGAATACAATTTTTTTTTTTAAAAGAAGGGAAAACATTTGTGCTTCTAAATTTCATGTCATTTATGCCCAACCTCTAGTTGTGAAATTTAGACACATGCATTATTTTTATTGCAGAGATGCCATTTAGATAGCGATAATAGTTGCGAAAAATGTATGTGTCATGAAACACACACACACCCCCACCCCCCCAAAAAGTGACAATATTAATCTGGATTACAGTGGTCATCCAGGTTTTTCCATCAGAGAATCGGATCAAGCGAGGTTAACATGAATATTCTAGTCCACCTGATCTATACAAACACAAAACATCAAATGAAGTAAATCAATTTTATTCCTTACAAAAATCATTATCTTCGAAACAATTTGACCAATCAGTCTGTTGCAATGAGATCAAGTCCTTCCTGTATGATTTTTGGTCGCTACTACTTTGTTACATACCAGCTATGTTTAGGAACTCGTCTAATGCCCTGATCACACCAGCCAATGATCACTCATTATAGATCGATAACACACACTCCATTTTGTTGTACCGCCAATCAGCAAGCAGACATCTAAAAGCCGATAAATGTCCGATTACCAATTAACAAACAAAATTATATGGGAGCATACACCATGATTGAATGTAAAAATATAAGCGGTGTCGTCTCAAAGACTATGTCAGAATTACCAAATGTTTGACATCCAATGGCTGATGATTGACAAATCGGTGTACTCTAGTGGTGTCATTAAACATAAAATTTAATTTGTAACCCCATGATTGAACGAGATATGTACTGTGTTGTTTTACACCCCTCTTAACTAAAATAGTAAACTAAAAATCCTTGACACCCCTTTTAACAAACATTACTAAACACTATGGTCCGACTGACTGAAAGAACTGTGGCAGGTACTGTGCACAGACACCAACCATTAAGAGTCATTGCCTATTTATTTTTTAAATACTGATTATACATCGTTGATCTTTTTGTTTTTGTCTTACAACTACACAAACACCAGATGAACAGTGATTAACATTCCTATCACCGATTTACAACAGATGAGTCCATGAGAAAAAACGGACAACTTGTGATCATTGATGTACAATATCAGTGGACACTGTTGGTTGGTCTTTTGGCCAATATGACCAGTGTTTTTGTTAAATAAATTTATTCTCTATGCTAGCATATCAATAGTGCCAATATTTTGCCATAGTTACCATTTGTCTTACATGAAGGACTACTCTAAAAACAAAGTGCTCCTTAAGGGGCGTTATCATTATGGATAAGTACTGTGAGAACACCTAAATAGAAACAACATTAGTTTTATATGTTCCGATTTTTGTAGAACCGACAAATTGCATGTAACAAGTCGTTGCGACTAATAGCATAATGAGAACATCACTTTACTCAATTGTTTTCAACAGTGACTAGTGTGGCAAGATTAACTGCAATAATAGGTGGATAACCGTGTACAGATGACGGATATTGTGTTCCTCGTTTCAAAGTATTCAGACAAAAACTGTGCTAAACCAGACATCCCCTCCCCCCCCATTCACACCAGGATCCGTATTCATAAACGTACTTAAGTCAATGTATGATACCTAAATACATACTTAAAGTACATAGATAAGTATCATACATTGACTTAAGTACGTTTATGAATACGGAGCCCGACCTTTGAGAATTGAAAAGTAGTGTAATCATTTTAGGGTTACACAAAATCAAATCTAGTAACACATTTCATTTTTGCATAACCTTTCATGACCATGTAAAATAATGTCCTATATTTAAGGGGCAATTGCAAAATAAATTTTGCAAGACTAATTTTCAGGGGCCTACACACACACACACACACACACACACACACACACACACAATTCAGTAACCATAATGTCCTAAATAAATGCATCATAATTGAAAAAACTATTAATATCCTGAACATCTTATATTGCACCAATTGATTTTAACAAGTTATAATTTGGGACTGTACAACAGGCTACCTCAAGCACATGCATTTAAGACCTCTTCATATATACCTGAATACAATAGGCGATAGAAAGGATGTTTGCTAACAAACGTATCTGGTCAGAAACTATCGTTTTCATATAAAATGGATTTACAGCATTTTTGAAAACTTAATAAAACAGCATTAAAATGGAACAAGTTCTCGCATGGAATGTCTAAGTTAAACGAAAATACAGTATTAGCATTTCAACGGACTTCTGCACCGACTCTCGTACGATGAAGTTGTGTTTGGAGAACGTGGAGATTACTCTCCCCCCCACCCTAGGGGCTGTGCTGCGATCGCTTGGGCCATTGTCCAAGTATCGGATCGAGCACAATGGCGACTCGGCGACCGTCACGCTTATTTACGGTAGTGACAGGAAGAACCGCGCACCTAGCAGAAGACCCAAGACTTCGCAGGGGGGACCAAACTTGGCGGCTCAACCGCCAGGGGCGGTCCCACCTGTTCCAAAGAGGAGGACGGGATTAGGAGTGGCGCAGGGTGATTCAAACTCGGTGGCTAAACCACCGGGGGCGGTTCAGTCTGCGCAGCCTAAATCACCAACTCGGCCGAAGCACTCGCCAGGAACCACCCAGGGGGGACCAAAGCTGTCAGCTCCACTGACAGTGGCGGCCCCTCCTGTTGAGGAACCTTTGAAGATGGACACGGGCCACGTGGTCACTCATGACCCACCGGCGAGCCCACCACCACCTCCGGTAGTTCTTGTTGTAGACACGGCGGCAGACCAGCGAGAATTCAAGAAGAGGAAGATGTCATCGACCACCATACCGATGACGTCTGATGAATCCGATTGGATTCTCGTTTGCGACAAACTGCCAACCAAGTATACAGGGGCGGTTATCAGTGACTTCACCGATAACAAACACCTCAAGGGACCTTGGAACGACAAGCACTGGCGCCAACTTCCAACCGGACAAGGGAAGTACCAGCTACAAGGTGCCCTAAACTCCGACAAACTTTACGTGACAGCCCAGCAGGAAGGACTGTACAGGCAGGGGCTCCTGATGCCATCGATGTCAAATGGGACCATACACCGCATCCTAAAGATGGTTCTACGAGACATCTACCCAGGAGCCATCGACCGCAACATCCAGGTCTTGACCGAAGGACTCCCCAACTTCAAGCCTGAACAGTCCATCAACTCGCCATGAGTCCTGCTGCGCCAACCTTAACTAGGACAGGTAACCTCCTTTTTGGGCTTAGTTGGACTTTAAACATTTTTCGATCGAGCTTCCAAATTCTTATGTTTATTTTTTTTAATAAATAGTCCAACGCATTTTACTTTGGCGCCCGCTCAATTGCTCAAATCACCTTAAAACCTTTTCGGCCGAGCTGTCAAACTTATTTTTGGGTTTAAATTCTAGTCCGGACATGATGCTAGGTGCAGTTATTCTCCGTAGATTTAGGTTTTTCTAGTTAGATCCGAAGGAATCGAAATTCAGCCAGTCAGAACACGGCCCATTTTCGGTGTTTACTAGTCGGTCCGCGCAGTCGCTGGACGCTACTAAATACTTATTCAAAATTCTGCCCACTTCAAACTCATCCCTCCCCCCCCCCCCCCCCCCCTGTCCTGGACTTAGTCACTAGCAAAGGCCAGAGATTAAGCCCAGGACAGGCGTGCGTGAAACCTTCGTGGTATATATGCACGTTAAAATGTTTACAACAACAGCCTTTCAACTGTAGTTGTTTGGTCAGTAAACACTAATATTGCCATGAGACTATTTTACAACTGCTGATACTGATACCACATTAAAAACAATTATAATGGATGCACAAAAATCACACAAGTTCAAAATAGAGCACTCCCACAACTACCAACACAATGTACTCAAACAAGATAGTTTTTTGTCTTATTACTTCGGTCACTCACAATACAGAACAAACAATACATGTCCCCTACCTGGCCCAACAAATTTTCATATCTCACAAGTTCAAGGGCCATAATTTTGTGAACAATTGGTAAATCGCCATGCAAGTTAAACGTGATCTGTAAAGCTATACACAATATTTCAATTCTGTAGGAACGGCAAAAACAAAAATTTGAAGAAAAAAAAAAAGGTTTTGAATCTAACATCAATGGCCATAACTGTCAAAAATAGGTAAAAAATAGTTTGTTTTGTTTAACAACACCACTAGAGCACAATGATTTATTAACCATCGGCTATTGGATGTCAAACATATGGTCATTTTTACAGTCATAGAGGGGGAAACCCACTACATTTTTTCATTAGTAGCAAGGGATCTTTTATATGCACAAACCCACAGACAGGATAGCACATACCATGGCCGTTGATATACCAGTCGTGGTACACTAACCGGAATGAAAAATAACCGATGGGGATTGATCCCAAACCGAATTGCCATGAAAGTCAACCTGATCTGTAACAGTACATTTTAAAGCTATACACACAATGTCATCTCAATATCTTGAGGCATTGCGAAAAAACAAAAAGGTTTTGAAAACTGTATGTGGGACAGAAAGCCACAGAAGGATGGAACTGACAGCTATAGTCCCCTCTGGTTGAACCGGTAGGGGACTAATACGATATACTGATATGAACAGCTTGTGGTAGGAACACAACACAGTGAATAATATTGTTAGGAAGATAATTATCTCTTGTGTATATACTGCTGGATCCAGGGCTGGATTTAGACCTTGGGGTCCCGGGGCACTTCAGGTTCGGGGCCCCCTCAACATAGAAATTAAATTACATGACAAATAAAAAAAATGAACTAATTTTATAATTATTAAATTTTTTTTATAAAGGAAGTCCTTAGTTTGGGGACCCCTCTGGCAGGGGGGCCCGGAGCAATTGCCCCCTTTTCCGCCTTATAAATGGACAGTCAATTCCGACCATTCGTCAAAGTATTTAAACAACTTTTTGTTATACCAAAATCACCATCTTAAATACAGACACCAGCATAAATACATAAATTATTTTCAATCACTGCAAAAGATTAGATATGTTAAACATGAGTCAGTCTTGTCACATAGCAAGCTACATACAGGTATGTATGACATTAACAAGTGCATGAAATGTCTTGCACAAATCAACTTATTTTGCACCAATTTAAAAAGCGGTACCTTACAGAGGTAATGTCTACAGAGGGGATTGTTGAATTAACTGGGGTTTTAATAGTAATAATACTCATATCACATACAAAACAAAAATAAAGACAAGAGAAATACTTTGGCTATTTCTGCATTATTAACATTCTAAAACTATAATCAGTCTTCCCTCCCAACATTCATTGAATATGATCATGTTTGATATAGCTCATCGTTTGTACTGGACATTACAAAATCAAACCCTTATCACAGTCAACAATATACACTAACAAACTGGAAATACACTCTGACATATATACAATAAACTACCTCCCATATAGGATACACAGTTATCAGCACACTTAAACAACATAATTATATAAACATACAAAGTATGCTGAAATTCCATATTAAACAGTAAAGCAGTGTCTGTTTTAAAAATATATTTCAAACTAAACTCTTGGATAAGTAAAAATCATATTTAAACAAGTCTCTCTCTGGTTATTTTTTCCACTGTAGTATACTTTCATTTCAAATGTTCTTATCAAGAAATGAATTCACTAAAGCTAAGCAGAGTCCCATGTAGCATATGTTTTCATAGGTAAATCAACATGTCTTTGTCATATTTTAACACGTTAATGGAAATTTCAGTCTAATGTTGAAATCATGACACAGGACTCATAATTATACCTTTAACGAAAAACAAAAATTCATTCATTGTCAGCATTAAAAATATATATTTCAATATAAGCATTATAATTGATATGCAATGTCATGATTAAAAAAATTGATATGCAACGTCATTCATTAAAAAAACTGACACCCAATTCAGTGTTTAATACACAATTCAGTGTTTAATACCCATAGATTAATTGTCAGATTTAACCCGACCTCACCATGTACGGTAATCAACAGTGGCCCAGTACTCGCACTGGAACAAATTTTGGTTTAGCCAATGTTTGAAATTGTAGAATATATCGACGAAAATCATAAAACTGTGGTTAATTTCAGGAATATTTTATTAGCAAAAGTCTAAATTTTATAGCCATAATGTACCAAAATTAGCAATTGGTTAATTTCGCCATGTAAAAGGGTGAGCCCTGGACTGGCCTGGAAATCAATTCACACACACACATTCATGAAAAATAATGTTTAAGGCACATACATCTTTGTGTTAATATCAACATACTGTCGACAATAATGAGTGATGTCACAACACTGTCTTTATGTACATGACATCTCAATACCTCTACACTCATTTTTCAATTATATAGTTGTAGTTGTCAGTATAGATTCATCACCTGACTAGTTCCAAGTACATATAGGTTAATAATATTGAGGCAATAGATCCATACAGTTATCAGAGATCATCAGTATTTCTTCCAGAAAGAAATGTTTGGGTATGGCTCTATGAAATTGAATATTTACAATGTGTGTAATAAATGCAACCACAGCCAACTGAGGATATTGGGGGGGGTCTCCCTCAGAAAGAAAATGGGTTAGGTTTAAGGTTAGAGTTTAAAAAACATAATTGTATCATTAGATTCATAAAAAAAAAAAAAATATGCAAAAAATGTGGGTATAGCGCCTTACCCATTTTACCCTCTGGCAGAAACCCTGATCATGGTTTAAAATGCAACTCTTAAAACGTGGTCTTAGCATATCACAGCAGCTATGAAAACTGAGACAAGTTAATATGTATATTATTGTGGCAGGTGAAAGAACAGGAATATCAAGTAATGACTATACATAATTCTTTGACCGGTTAGTACTAAAACATAAATGGTAATTAATTATTATTAAAACGGAACATCAAAACTATTAAACTTTTAGATGTGGTCTTCAAACTGGATATCGAAAATTGTTAAAGATAATATATCCTCAAATGGTTTGAAAAGTTTCAAGTATACAGAATCGTGTTATATCTTGATCACAGAAATAGTATTGATTTTGAGACGGACATTTCACATCTTTGGATTTTACACAGACATTGTGATACTATTCAATTAAATTTGATGTATAATACCAAGTCTTCCCTTATTTTCTCTCTTTCAGTATACAATAAAACTGTCAAAGTCATATTCTTTAACTACAGCCTACAGACGACCTATTAAGCACAGTGACTGATCGTCAAACGTTGTTCGAGTCTGTGTCCTGATCAGCCTTGATGGGTTCCTGACTGGCCATGAACATGCGTAGTTTCTGAATGATGTCGGTGGGTGTCGAGGCCGTTGTGGTGGGTGAGGACGGACCACCACTGGAGTTGCTGGACGATGGCAGACTGTTCCAGGGGTGGGCTGAAAATACACACCAACAATTGAGTGATATTTGCTAAACACGTCAAAAACCGTTATCTCTTTAAAGCCACAGCCTCTTGTTTGAACCGTGGCTCTACTGACATCTTAAGGTCACTTATAATGTACATGTAGCTAGCTTTGGTACAAAATGTCCTAATACTATTTTGATTTGTAAAAAACCAATGTCTCTTATAAGTTTTAATTAATATACATGTAGCTAGTTTTGGTACAAAATGTTCTAATAGTATTTTGATTATCTAATACTATTTTGATTATTTAATACTATTTTGATTAGTAAAAAACCAATGTCTCTTATAAGTTTTAATTAATGCACATGTAGTTAGTTTTGGTACAAAATATTCTATTACTATTTTGATTTGTAAACAACTGATGTCTTTCAATTAATACTAAACATACACTAGGTTTTACCACCAAATGGTGAAAATCAAAATGCAGACTAACTGACTATCAGAAGTTTTGAACAAAATTAACTCCAAAACCCCCCACTAACTTTTGTCGTGTACAGACATCTTGTAAATAACTTAAAAACTGAAAAAAAAATGAAACATGACATTTCAAGAGTCATAAACTGCCTTGCCAGTATTACACACAAATACTTCACCACCAGGGTTAAAAAATAAAACATAAAAAGTTTGAAAATAATACCCAACCTTTATCTCCTACGAATGGCAGCCCCACCGGAGGCTGCTGAGCGGTGACGGCCGCGTGTAGAACGCTGCTGTGTGGGGAGGGCATCGGAGTGGCAAACTTGGTGGACGTGGCTTGTTCCAGGAAGTAGTCCATGTCTTTGAACGTGAGGGCGTTATGCAGCGTCTCCAGTGGGTGCAGGGAGGGAACCATGTCAAAGCCAACAAATGCTACAAAGAAATAGTTATCAATTAAAACAATAATATAAATAAAAGATTCAAATTTTCTCGAACAGACAGCTCAGATAGATGACTGATAATATGCTTTAACCGCAAAAATCATTTTTAACCAGTGAAAGTAGTAACCTTCTTTGATTGGTTAAAAATAGATTCTCAGCCGGAAACATATCTACCAGCATCAAAGGCATTGTGAGTAAGCAAGCCCTCTGACTTCAGGTTGATGAGTTAAGTTCACCAGAGACCTTTGTGACCATGTGCAATTTTACTTGCATGCGATGCACCGCATGTGCAGGTCTGACATTTTTGTTGCATGCAACATAAATTGTTGGTATCAAACATGTTTTATTGGAGAAATATTTGTTGCATGTAGCTAAAATTGCACACTGTATGCCTAGCTACTACTAGTATGCTAACTTGTCTCTTGCTAACCACTAACAATTAACTATTAACCCCTGTTCTGGACAAACAGCTCAGATAGCCAACTGACTGTGTACTTCAACCTTACTTGAAGTATAAGAATGAAAATTTGAGTAAAAAAAAAAGAAAGAAAAAAAGAAAAGAAATCAGACAGAGCTGTCTACTGGCAGGTAGCTCTCATTTTATTGTTAGGTGATCAAGTGTGTTTTCACAACATGAAAAATACTTGTTACCTTAATTACAAAGTGTGAAAAAGGAATATATTGGACTGTACATACTAAAAATATTGTTCATTGTGTTGTGAAAATAAAATACTGTTAATTTGAAAACCATAATGCTTTGGCATTATGTTGATCTTAAGATCAGAGGCCCTATTCACAAAGCTTGTTTTTAACTCTGTTAACATCATCACATTGTCCTTCTAAGTTGTACCTAAAAATTGCAAAACTGCAAAGTTAAGAAAGTTAGGCCTGGAATTATGACTCTTTACAAAAGAATAAAAACTCAGATAATTCTTCTATATCTGTGACTACAATTTGTACAGATTTATTAACCGATTGATTAAAACCCAGGGAAACTGTTTTAAAGAAATTCTTTTAAAATAATATATACTTCAGACTTGCTACAATGACATAAAAATTAAACAATATCATCATGCAAGATCACAAATTCATCTATGCAATATCAAGTAAATATGCATTCTACCATTACATCTTGCATAGTTCTCAGTTATAAATTATGCAAAACAAGGTCAGTGAAGATACAACTTTTTCAGTTACAAATATCTTCCATTCAAAAACAAATTAGTCTTCTATGGCAATAAACAATAAAAAATAAAAAATAAACAGTTTTCCATATCACAATGGCAATGAATCCTTATGCACAATTGAAACAAATATATATATATATATATATATATATATATATATATATATATATATATATAATTGATAATATATAATAATCATGAAATCCATAATGTACTTATAGCTTCAAAACCACCAAAGGTACTAAATGAAAAGAATCACATATTCTAAAGTATGGTTATTTGGTGTCAATCATGGTTTACAAACAGAATGTCAATAGACAAAATCTCAGCAGACAAAATGCCAATGGTCAATATAAGTGTGTTTGTGCGTGTGGTGTGTGTATATGTGTGTGAGAAAAAGAGAGAGAGAGAGAGAGAGAGAGAGAGAGCTATGATTAGGAAGTTCCTTGCTCATTACAAAATGTGTACTAATTAAAGGATGCTCAATTGTTGTTTGTACCCCTCAATCATTAGCCTACTTTTGAAAAAAACAAAAAAACAAATGGAGTTACTGGCTTTTTTTATTTTTTTATTCCATCATCCATGTTGACCTTATTGAGAAAATCATATATACACGTTTAGAGCTGTCAAGCAGAGTTTTAATTGGTCAAATGAAAGGTTATACAATAAAAAGTTTTCCTTTTTTTAGAAATGTATAATCTGAAAGTTGACATTTTGATCTGGGTACCACTTTAATAGTTGACATTTTGACTGTTGACATTTTTTCCACTGACATTTTGACCACCAACATTTAAACCAGTGGCAGTTTGACCATTGACATTTTGTCATACATCCATCTATCATAAGACAATTTGAACATTCAAGTTGCAGGAAACCGGCTTCCTCCACATACATTATTTGTGGTGTTAAATGAACACTCGCTCATATTACAAGTATGTATCAGTGATTAACAGGGATGGAATGTTCAACAGGCCGTTTAACTGGCTGCTACTAGGAAATACATACTATGTGAGTGAAGGACCCTGTTGCTGTTACATGGCCTCTATCAACAAGGCAGCTTTCCTGTCACTTGACACTTTGTGTTTTTAAAGTTTATATACATGTACATTTCTGCAGCAGAATAATCACAAGGCACAGATCCAGAGGGGTGTTAAGGCCCCTCCACCTCCTTGCAGGCTTTCTTCCAGAAAATAATTTGAGGGTATGTAATAAAAACTAAACAGACTGGATGTAGCTGGTCATGGGTTAGAAAGGTTTTCAAATTGGACACTCCATTATATGCACAAAACCACTGTAGGCTATGACATCACTTCAACACATGTCATGATGATGACATAGTCTACGATTGTTTTATGATATCTAAGTACTAAGATAGCTTTGAAAATATGGGCCCAGTTCTCTTACTATAATCTAAAAGTTAAAGTTTGTTTTGTTTAACGACGCCACTAGAGCACATTGATTAATTAATCATCGGCTATTGGACGTCAAATATTTGGTAATTCTGACAGTCATTGGAGGAAACCTGCTACATTTTTCCTAATGCAACACGGGATCTTTTATACGCACTTTCCCACAGACAGTAAATCACATACCACAGCCTTTGATCAGTTGTAGTGCACTGGTTGGAATGATGGGCTGGATTTAGCTCAGTTGGTTGAGTGCTCGCTTGAGGTGCTTGCCTCGCAGGATCGAACCACCTCAGTGGATCCATTCAGCTGATGGGTTTTGTTCTCGTTCCAACCAGTGCACCACAACTGCACAAAGGCTGTGGTATGTGTTTTCCTGTCTGTGGGAAAGTGCATATAAAATATCCCTGGCTGCATTAGAAAAAATGTAGCGGGTTTCCTCTGTTGACTATGAGTCAGAATTACCAAATGTTTGACATCCAATAGCCAATGATTAATTAATTGATGTGCTTCAGTGGTATCGTTAAACAAAACAAACTTTAACTTTTGGGTTGAAATGAGAAAAAACAAAATCAGTTGAATGGATCCACCAAGGTGGTTCAATCAAGCCAAGGTGGTTCAATCAACCAACTAAGCTAAATCCTGCCCCAGCCAGACAAGAACTACCATTGAGCTACATCTTTATTCAATGATAAGTTATTTCGTACATTCGTCTTCTACATACATATGCTTACACACAATTAAATTAACCACAGGTCAAATGTTTTAACAGCAACAGTCAGGTACACTGTCAATTACTGTAAAATATTACATGCAGTTATTTCAAACTTGTATAAGTCCACATTCAGAAGGTTTGCCCCCATAGTACATGTGTATGTGCATGTGTGTAATTTCTTATATCAGGAGCCTAGCTGGGAATTTTCAGATGGTATGCATACTTTTTTGGCGATGGAATAAAACATAGAGCATACACACATTTACATCATATATTTCAATAAAAAAAAAATATATATTTGTAATCTCAGGTGGTACGCAGCTGTGTACCTGCGTATGTAGAAGCTAGGCCCCTGCATATAAAACCAAAACCTTTTTCAAAGATGATCTTCAAACTAATATCGTCTTGACTGATGCAAATGTGCAAATGATATGCTTCATGTTACTTAAGAACTATGTTAAGTATGTTAAGTATAGACTGTATAGGAAAATTAACACAAACACAGTTAGATGTAATACTAGGTTCATACTACCAACTGCTATGACAAAGTTGGCCAACTTTCTGCTCTCACAACTTCTACGACTGCCCAGTTGCTAGTCTGAATGCTCTTACAATACACAATTTCTACGACTGATTGGTTGTTAATCTGAGCGCACCCATCTTAAGTTGGCAGTTGGGGAAAGTACAATGAAACAGTCGAGTTGGCCAACTTCACAGTGCCAGTTGACAGTCTTATCCTAGCATTAGACACAGTAAAATAACATACCACAAACACGTGAAAATGTTAATGTTTAAGATGAATGTAATAAAAGAAACTAATGATGATTTTTTTTTTTTTGCAGAGGGTTACTAAAAGGTAATCTATAGAGGTCCAAAGATTAAGTGCAAGGAACTGGTCACTAGGTTTTGTTAAAAATCATCAACCAAAATGATTTTGCATATGTAAGTTCAACAACTCGGCCAAAAAAATGCCATATAAAAACACACAGATGGTATATTTAGCATTAGTGATGTGCCAAATAATTGTGTAAAAAATAAGCAGTCATAACTTGAAAAATAGACCACAATACAAAACAGTTTGAACACATGCAATTGTCATGTCAGGTATAGAACTAGCATTGCAACAAACTCGAGTCAAATAGTTTTATCTGTATTTATACATGATGTTGCAAGAGAGAGAGAGAAAGAAAGAGAGAGAGAGAGAGAGAGAGAGAGAGAGAAGAGAGAGAGAGAGAGAGAGAGAAGAGAGAGAGAGAGAGAGAGAGAGAGAGAGAGAGAGAGAGAGAGAAATCTCTTTGCATTGAACGCGTGCAGTTAGGATGTAGTAATGGAAATCAATGATTTCTAAAATAATCACTCGCGGGGGTTAGATAGATCTTTAGGGCTGTATTTGGTATTCGGCACCATACAGAAATGAAAGTAGATTACGGAAAAACCCCACCCAGAAATTTTAATATTAATGGTCGGTTACTGAGACTAGCTCTAGGATTAGTTTAAAAGCTGTGGAGGCTATTCAAAAACCATATTTTAAGTTTTGGATAGAAAAAAAGTCTGGACAAACAGCACTTGTGTCTAATAATTTCTAAAATTAATTGCTTTTAATATCTCTTAATGGTAGTTTGTACACATTTGATACAGGGCCCGAACTTAAGAATTTGTCTCACACGGCAATTTTTAAAAGAATTGCAATGGGTGAAACAGTCCACTGACGGCAATTTTGAGCCTGCCTGTGACAATTTTTTTTAAAGTGACATTTGCAGCAAATAAACCTGACTGAAAGGCTATCGTGTTATATGTAGACATCTTTTAAATGTGTAAATTTTAAATATTGGCAGATGATGTATACCAGGTGTATACATTTCGCCATTGTTGAGGAACTTTATCGACGGCATAAAAGTGCCATCAGTGATGCTCTCTACCTACAGTAATTTATACCTCAACGGCAATTGCCGCCATTGGTGCTGCCGTTAAGTTCGAGCCCTGTGTTAACCTGTTTAATATTTAGAGAATACATTTTTTCTTCTTCTATTTTCATGTCTATATCCAATTAAGGTTCAAGCACACTGCCCTGGGCACACACCTCAGCTATCTGGGCTGTCTGTCCTGGACAGAGGGTTAGTTGTTAGTTGTTAGTGGTTAGTGAGAGAGAAGAGGGTGTAGTGGTCTGGGTGGGAGCCGGTACCAAGATGCGAACCCTGTACCAGCCTTATGTCCGATGGTTTAACCACGACACCACCGAGGCCGGTAGAGAATACTGTGAAATCCTTTCTTTTTACGGGCTTAAATTTTCGAAGATTTGAAGAAAAAAAACCCCACACATTTTATAGTGTACTTAAATTTGTTGATCAAAAAGGTAATATCATAAATTTGTATTATGTATATATATATATATATATATATATATATATATATATATTATATTTTCAACGTGTTCTTAAATTTGTTGATGGCACTAGTCCACAAAAATTAGACCATCACAAACTATGAGAAATTACAATGATGTGGTTTATCGAGGGATCTTTTTTATGCCCTTTCCTATAAACAGAACAATAATAACCACAACCGTTACTGTATGTATGAATGCCCACAAATGACTGTTGGGTCAAATTTCGGGAATTATATCAATTTAATGTTCAAGCATGCCCGTTGTGTTTTTCCTAGCTTGTTTTAGCATGGTGCAGCACCATGCCTCAATAGTCTAGCACCATCTTGCCTTAATCAGCGCCATGCTGCCCTGAGATTAAACAAGCTTTTTTCAGTAATTATTTCTAAAATTGCCTTTATAAAACACCCAAAAAGGTATTATTAATTAATAAAATATGCCTTTTATATCTTTTGCCATTCATTTATTAAAGCAAGCTCATAAATTACATTAAAGTTTATTTCAATTATTTTTTTTTGTATTTTTAATGAAAAACAAGTGCCTGAAAATGGTGAAAATGCCCCAAAAGTGTTTGGTCTACCATGCCTTGCCTAATTTCTAGGGAAATCACTATATATAAAAGATTATGAGAAAGGTTAAAAACATGACCTTTAAGTTTACTAGCATGAGTGAGTGCAGATAACCTGTCTGTGGTTTGGTTGTGACATTGTTCAGCATTGCCAATATTCAGTTATTATTTTAGTCAGCAGGATAATTGTACACCTTTAACCTCATGTATTTAATACCTTCATATTTTCTTTTTGTTGACACTGGTTTCTTCACAGTTAATTATGTAAATTATTAATTTAAGAGTTGAAAATAATTAGTTGCTGTGATTACAAGGCCCTGGTCCAATGAATCACAGAAACAGATCAGAATGGACTGAAATGTGATGGAATGGAGCTTGACAGACGTTGACAAAATTTCAATACAAACATTATACATTTATATGTTGGGACACAGAGATCTGCTGTTTATGTAAACATACAATATAAAACTCAACAGCAAAATACAAGTGTGCTCCATTTTGTTATTTAGTCTCACAGTGCACATTTTGAATGACACGTTAAAATAAATGGTTCACAAAAACAAATACAAATAGTCTCTGAAATAGTCTTATTGAATATTAGTACTTCTTTTGGAACCACAAAGAAATTAAAGTACAGAATTAAAGTAAACAATGGAAAATACTGCATAACAAAATTTCACACCAGTATTTTTAAATCAACATGATGAAATGTAACAATGATAATATATAAAAGACCCAGCTGAAATAGTGTATACAATCTAATTTAGCAACCACATATTTACAAAACAAATGCATGACAAAATGTTTGTTTTACTTTCCAGTGTATAAAACCATCTTATTTGACAATAAATGATTCAAACAGAGAAGACAACAGCTTGGAAAACGAAAACAAAATTCAGGTTAATAAATTGTTGCATACAATAAACTATCCATCCTTCACTTTTGCAAGTGGAAGTATAATTGAGTTGTATAACGTGTCAAACATGTATGCTATGAATAAAGAACTCAATCCTTAAAGCAAGCTATGGAGGTACATGTAACAGCAAAATGAACAAACTCTAAGAGCAGGGATGGCAATAGTGATTATATGCTCTTTAAAGAACACACACACCAAGAAGGCTTTGCCAATATATTGTTATACACATGTACCAATAAAACATCTTAAGACTAAAAAAACATTTACACGATTAAACAGATTTCATTCACCAATAAAATTAGTAAATTGCATAACAAGATACATGTATGTGACCACATGCATATGCTGTGGTGGTCCATTAGTCTACAAGTAATTATGTCAAACTGATGGCTGGTTCATGGCATAATATAGATAACTTTGTCTTGGCCTATAATGGATAATAAACACCATAAGGAAACAACTTTAGTCAAATGTCAGATGCAACACACTTTGGTATCCAATGAAAGGAATATTTAAGGACATCTCAGCACATTGCTGCTAAATCTCAAGTGTGTCATGGGGAGTCCAAAGGGTAATTACCACAGTGGAAATGATTATATGAAGCAGAAGTTTGTTTTGTTTAACACCACCACTAGCACACATTGATTAATTAGTCATCAGCTATTGGATATCAAACATTTGGTCATTCTGACTCGTAGTCATCAGAGGAAACCCGCTACATTTTTCTGATGTAGCAAGGGATGTTTTATATGCACTTTCCCACAGACAGGAAAGCACATACCACGGCCTTTGACCAGTTGTGGTGCACTGGTTGGAATGAGAAAAAACCCAATAAGTTGAACGGATCCACTGAGGTGGCTCAATCCTGCGACACAAGCACCTCAAGTGAGCACTTAACCAACTGAGCTAAATCCTGCCCCTTATATGAATCAGTGCACCTCTGAGCTACATCTTCTAATTCATATAAATGATATAGAAGATTAACCTGATCTTACAAAAATCATGAAAAATTAAATTTTAATTTTTTTTGGTTATATTAAAGCACACAATCCTGAAAAGTTTGAAGACGTGCATTACAATAACAAACACAAAAGGTTTTATGCCAGATTTGTTGCCAAGCAAGTTATATCAAAACAATATAAATTAGGGAATATTGGCAGCCATCTTGAAATTTTATGATTCTTGAACAATCTAGTAAATGATGGAAATGGTCTTATACAACTCACTGCGCCATTGAGCTATATCCTGCTCCCGTGTTAGAATGCAGGCGATATGATAACAAAACTTTTAAAATGGCCACACCTCTCATGATAACAAAGTTTGAAATTATATATTCATGCAGGACCAGGAACATACAACTCAAATTTTATTTGCCAATTTCTCGGGGTTTTTTTCTTTACAAATGTATGAATTATTGATTAATGTGTAAAAAACACCTGATATGAAAAAGACATTACTCCTAGACATATACCAACCTGCAGATTTTCCGTCCTTGACAGAAGCTTGGAAAGAGTGCAAAAAAAATAGAACAGTGAATGTGACAGATATAGGGGGAAAATCACAGATCATAGAACAGAAATAGGTAAGAAATTGTAAGCAAAGATCCATATAAAGTGAGAATATAACCGCACACGTAAACAGCATCAGACCAGGCTTGATCAACAGTTTCTTCACAATAAATTACAATTTATAAATAATAAAATTTTATGAAAATCATTTCCAACATTTCTGAAATGTTTAGGAATCTATTATATGAATTTTTTCAATTACTATTTCTGTTTTGACTTTAACAATCAAGTTTAGCTCCATCACTCTGGTCACATGCTTGCTAAGGGCTGTTCTAAAAATGACCATACCCAGTTAATAAATGTTATACAATATGCACCCATTCACCAAATATATTTTAATTTTACTGTCACAATTCAGAGTTAGAGGTATGGACTGGTAAAGGAAAGGAATGTTTAGTTAACGACACCTCAATCAATCATAACTAGTTTAATGTGCTCCTATACCACTAGGGTTTCGAATACACCTATACCAAGTCTGGCTTCCAATAGGATCGGGGGTCTGACTCGAGACAGGAACTTCTCCTAACTACTGTGGACAATTTTGAAATTTGGAATATTAAATCCAAAATATTAATAATGGGGAAATGGAGGTTAATAAATTTTGACTGCACCCTTAAAACGATATTTTTACCTTAACCACTTTAAATAATATCACCTCAAGACATTGGTATTTGGTGTGTGGAGAAAGGAAATCTACTGTTACCATTCATACAACAGCAGCAAGGGATATTTTATATGCATTTTTCAACAAGACAGGACAGCATATACCAAAGCCAGGGCTAGCTCCGGGTCAGCAGAAAATTAAACTTTAAAAAAATGGAGTTATTTTCATTTTCTAACAAAATATTAATTACTAGTACATATTTCATGAAATTATTTTGCCAAATTAAATTAAAATTTGCCAATTGTTTTTGAAATTTGGCAAGTGCCAAAGCTAGCCCTGATAGCCTTTGATATAATAATTTCTTGGGATCTGGTTTGGATGGAGAAAGACCTCAATGGATTCATCAAGGACTACTGCACCTTTGACCAATCACATCTGAGCCAAGCTGTCTACCTTTGAGGTAGAACCCACGTCGTTATAAGTGAGGTGGCCGATCTCAAACATCTATTTGTTGTTCATTTGACAAACAATTATTCAATAACAATAACTGAATTTCAGTGAAATACATGAATAAACCACACACAAAATATTCCGTTGACTGAACCATCAAGATGAGGTATCAGTGGATTGAGATACATCTGACAGTTCTCAATGAAAAGCATTTGAAGACCTTCAGACATTCTGGTCAAGATAGTGTTTGACTGTATACATGTACTGAGAAACCTCTCAATACCGGACTCTCTGTAAACCAGAATTCCCTCAAAACCAGATGTTTTACAGAGTCCCTTGTTAAAAACCAGTACAGAACTTAACCTGTCTAAACCGGATACCTCTTGAAATCAGACATTTTTCTTGGTCCCAAGGGTGTCCGGTTTAGAGGGGTTTCACTGTATATGAATATATATACTTATAATTTAATTGGTGCTCCTTTCCCACATGATCATTTCTAGAACAGCTCTAAGACACACAAGGTGGTGAATGTTAAATAGTCTGCAAGATAGTGGGCACTTCAAGACATACCACAGTCTAGATGCAGTTGACTAGCCATAAGATCAGGAAAGCTGGCTGACCCCACATGGCCACTAGTGCAATAAAAGCCTGAAGACATGGAACAAAATAATATGTTAAATAAAAAAAAGAGCCAAAAAAAAAAAGAGAGAGAGCAATTGTCCTGAAAAAGTAAAATGAATCAAAGAACAGTAGTAAACCTAAATTAGGATTTCAATGTAACTTGTACCAGGTTATTCAAACAAATATATTTTGAGCTCCTCTGCATGTAAAGTTTTGCAAAATAGCTCCATTTTAAATACATTTGAAAAAAAAGAGAGACACGCACAAAAGCAAAAGAAAGTCATCACTTAGAATGCTCCTCATTCAGAAAGAGCTGCTAGTTGACATTCATTTGTAGTAAAGTACTATCACAAAATATTAATATGTTTATGAGGAGTTACAGAAAAGATTAAAAACCAAACATTTAAATGCCTTTGTGCAATTGTACAATACTGTAGATCCTGAAAATAATGTGATCATAATATTATGCGAAAAATGCAAGTTTGTGTTATTCGCATTAATTAATAACATGATGCATTCATTTCTGTTTTGTCCAGCAGTATTCCACCAAGCTATATATGTCACACGCTATTAAAACAAACAAAGATTACAATTATAATACATCGTATGCAAGACAGACTAAGTGTCCAATATTTCAGCAACAGCCGACACGATTCATCGTGCATGAATGAGTTTGAGCATGCCAATCCTGAGGTTGACCATGTTTTTGTTTTTTTTATTTTTCTGTTCAAGTTCGATGTAGCTTTCTTGGCATATCTTAGGAAGATATAGTTGTAAATGTTTAGCCAGATTTAGGTAACTATACATGTTAGGTAAAGTACTGCTGCAAAAATATGCTTTGAGTTGATCTCACCAAAAACACTAGGAACTAAACAGGTTAATTGATGTGTATACAGACTTGTTAGTTAATAGTTGATCTCACTGAAGACACCTGTAACTCAGATTTAACCGAAAAGTACACAGACATGTGCTATTAATTTAGGAAAGTAATATTTCATAGGGAGGCCACTCGCATTAATTTCATGTTGCATTTTAGTCTGCCCACCATCACTCGCATTATTTAAGGATGCATTAATTTCAGGTTCTACAGTATTTATGTAACATTTCTTTGGTATTCTTCTGATTTTTTTTATAAATATAGTCATCACAGGACACTGACACAGATCTACCTGCTCCAGACTTCCTATTTGTGTACTCCAGTGAAAAATATTGTATATTTAAAAAAAACATCAAAAAAAAAATTCTAAATTTATTTGAATACATAGAAAATAATTGTGTTCAAATACATGTACAAATAATTTTAGCCCTTTTTTTTGTATTTTCAAAATGTCAGTACATTTTATTTAACTTTTGTTTTCCTATGTCCCAGTAATAACAAAAGTTAAACGTTCTATTTCCCAGGCCAACACCCAAATGAACACCCTGCTCATATTATTTTTGATAATCTGGTTATTATACACTTATTTTTTGATGAATAACTTTCTTGCATTCTGTGTCTATTTATCAACTGATTTTCACAAACTTGTACTTCAAATGAAATAGCAAAATATTTGTCAAACTTCTTGTTATGTTTGGAATGCTCAACAATTGAAATTCATGGGTTATTTTACAATTGCAATTTTAATTTATTTGTAATAAACACCACATATGAAGAACTCTAAGTCACACTTCTTGCAAAGTTAATTTTCATCAAACCCACAATGGCAGTGTGTAACTGTTGTGACAGTAATTTGATTTAAACATATTTTATTACTGTCAAAATAAACAGTTTTGGGATTGGCCAACAGGCTTATGCCTATATTATAGCCTCGTCCAGCATTTTACAAAATGTTACAATAATATTATAGTCAACATGACAATAATTTACATGTATTCAAACACTAATAGTGACCTACGGTATATAATGCAGTCCAGTATAAAATGATAATGATTTCATACTTCCAACATTGTGTTTTTTATTGCACATGTTCCCTGTGAGTATACCTTAAAGTAACAGGTATTTTTGAAGCATCATTGCAAAGGCATAAGGTAGTACGGAAAATGCTGTAATAACTACCACAAATTTTACCACAGATTGTACTGGCAATGCTTTGGTAGGCTCAACTTTCTTTTGTTATTTAAAAATATATTTTTTTAATAAATGAGTAAGAAATTATTTTTAGGTGTACTATATTTTAATTTTGTGGTGTACTCTGGCTTAAAATTGAGTACAAAATATGCAGAAAATGGACAGCTGTTAAAACTGCATTATATCCAAAAAGGCTGTGAAGAAACACCACCAGCACCACTACCACCACCACATTAAACTGCTTGATACATGCTTTGATCATAACATCACATTTGATTGCATTACTGGAATGAAACTGAAAGGGTAACCGGCCTCGGTGGCGTCGTGGCAGGTCATCGGTCTACAGGCTGGTAGGTACTGGGTTCGGATCCCAGTCGAGGCATGGGATTTTTAATCCAGATACCGACTCCAAACCCTGAGTGAGTGCTCCGCAAGACTCAATGGGTAGGTGTAAACCACTTGCACCGACCAGTGATCCATAACTGGTTCAACAAAGGCCATGGTTTGTGCTATCCTGCCTGTGGGAAGCGCAAATAAAAGATCCCTTGCTGCCAATCGGAAGAGTAGCCCATGTAGTGACGACAGCGGGTTTCCTCTCAAAATCTGTGTGGTCCTTAACCATATGTCTGACGCCATATAACCGTAAATAAAATGTGTTGAGTGCGTCGTTAAATAAAACACTTCTTTCTTTCTTTCTGAAAGGGTAAACCTCAAGTTTAGGCAATAACGTTTCATAAGCATGGACAAAGGATGAAGTGAAGGTCTTCAAGTCAGCCTAAGTCATGACTTGTATTTCTTCTTTAAAAAAGTCTTTGTCATGACTGTCATTTGAACATTCTTTCAGAATATTCATCTACTGTCAGCATTTAATATTTTAATGTTGAGTGTGTTGTTAAATAAAACATTTCCCTCCTTAATACATTTGTATTTGAATGTTATCACTAGATGACATGATACTATCAGACTACAGTACTGGAGATACATTGTAATCAGCCCTATGATGCACAAACTGCTTTCAATGGATTTTCATTACTTTAACATCCACAAGGTGAGTCAAGCATTAACTACAGTATTTTAAATTACTAAAAAAAACACTAATCCCCCACCCCACCCCAACAATACCCCTAAAAAACCCACACACAAAAATTAGTACACTGTTGACATGATGTCATATCTGCATTAAAAAGGTCTGATTGACTGTTGAGCTTTGACTGATTAAACATTTGTTTCTTGATCTAGTGATCTGAAAATATCTCAATGTATTTTTCTTTGCATGAAGATAGCATATTGCAACTTGAATCTCCTAAAAGCTTCAGATAAAAATGCATAGAAGCTACAGTTTCTATTTGTCACATCTGACATATCTTTGCATAGAAAAACAAAATGAATCTCAATAGTTATCTTGTGGACATGGAAAACTTTACAAAACAGTATCATAATTCTGAGCAGTCAAAAACAGTGCTATTACTCTTGAATAAAGAAACTACTTATTTGGACAAGCAAATATATTGTCGGACAAGTAGATTTCTTCTTATTTCTACCACTGATATCCATCTTTAAAAACATTTGAATAAAAAATACAGATTTTACACAGTGAAAATACTATTACTATTAAGGGTTCACGAAGGATTCAAGTTCATTCCCAAGAAAACTGGACTTTTGCACATATATTCATTCATGCAAATGTTGCTTCTATAAGCTAATTATCACAAACTGCATCTATGATTTACCTTTCAAACGGGCACCGCTTACTTCGGTTAGAACAAAGCATTTAGTACCGATCAGATAAGCTGCACAAGAGGCAAATGTACCGGTAATATACGTATGCTAAAGAAAATCTATAGTTAGGTACTTTTCACATACATTAGCATAAATATATTATTCAGAGGCGGATCTAAGGGGGGGGGGGGGGGCACGGGCTCGGACCCCCCGAAATTTTGCGATAGTTATAATTTTATTATATATTAATTTTCATTTTGTTTTTTATGATCCTCCCCCAAAGTTCCCTTGGCATTTCACCTCATGTCAATGCCCCCCCCCCCAATGGATTTTCTGGATCCGCCACTGTTATTTGCTATACTTTAGTAATGGCACATGTTTACACTAATACAATTCTTTCTGCTTGTTTAAATCATGTCATTCTTTTTTTTTAAATCAAGTAAACAACAGACATGAATTGTTAAAATAACAATGTGGTATGTGTGTGTAATTTAATGTGGTCAATATACACACAGGCTAATTTTATTATTTTACATCCTTTAGATATTATGGGCAAAATGTATACAGCCTGTATTCGTCTTACACTACATATATTTACAATGCTTAAACATCTGCATTTAATAGCATCAGGCTTTGTAAGTTTGGCCCTTGATGTCTTTATCTTTCAGCTGAAATTCATGACTTTTCGTCGAAAATGTCCAATCAAACAAAGCATTAAAGCTAACAAATTGTGCATCATTCATGATCGCTGGAATATGCAAGATTGCACAATACATAAAAATGTATAAATATCCACCCAAGAATGATGATTTAGCCAAGAAATTATACTGCATATGATACAGATAACAATGAAATGTTATTGTATTACAAAATTACTGTTTCCTGGCTTCTGAAATGTGTAGAGGAGGGTGAGAACTCATGGTGAGAATTTGTGATCAATTCATTATTCTGTAGTCTGAACGGATTGTAAATGTCTGCCTGTACTCACACTCTTTTTTTCCTTTACACAAATAAAAATAAAACTACCTTCCAATTCACTACGAAGCTCTTTTTTCTCTCTTTTTTTCCTAAAGAATGACCTCATAAGATTTTTTTTTAAAGTAGAAAAATATAAACAAAAATGTAATTAAACATGAAACAAATATTGTTATTTCAGCATAAGTTAACAAAAGAACAAAAATATCTTACCTTTAAACACATCTCTATTCAGATAGAAGAGGCTGGAGAACGAATGGTGATGTCTTTCAGTCGCAAGTGGCAAATGTACTGTCTTGTAGTTTCTCTGAACATAATCTGAAACAAATAGGCAGATTTTATAACATTAAGTCATTTAAAATACTTGTTTACCAGTGGGGTTTTTTAAATTCACTTTTTAGCTTTTATTGGATTTCAAATGATTTTGTAAGTAAAACCCCCCACATAAAAACAGGGTTTAAATAATCATGTTACAGATGTCACTATATTTACCAATAGAATCCAAACAAATATTCATTAAGTCAGCAGGAAATTAAATTCATGAACTAATAATGTGATATATATGCAATGTTGAAATCTCAGTAAACTAATAACTGGCACTCTGTCTCTTTTATATGTACATGTACATGTAGTTTCTAGCACTTGATGTTATACTGTTAAAAGTCTTCAGGTTCTTCTTTGAATCTCAATCTGAAAGAGCTTTTGCTATGGGTCTCCTTCAAGTCTATCTTCTGAGCTAAAATCCTTACAAAAGACACCTAACCCAACTTCCTTTAAGTTTGTAAGCACCAGGACTAAAAGTTAAGCCAGCTACTTTTCACTAAACATTTGCAAATTATTTTGACTGGTTCTCGAAATGGTCATTCCGTTTAAAATGTAGTGCCAAAACCAGTCTACCAAGCGTTAGTGACAGGCAGCTTGCTGAACTTAACCCTGAACTACTTTGACAGGTGGCACTGCAGGTAACAGCTGCCAGAACAATTAATGAAAACCCTAATATGGCATAGAAAGACATCCACATTAAGCACGTTAATGTAATAAATAAATAAATCACATAAATCAAACTTCATAACAGAGACATGGTGATCTGGAACAGAAAGCAATCAATCTTTCCAAAAGGATATATCTTTTATTTTAAGTAGAAACAATCCTTTCCAAACCATAAATGTCTTTTTTAAAGCATTATTAAGACCATCACTTACAAGACACATATCCAGCAAATACATAAATACAGGTATCTTGCATGAGTGTCCAGCAAATACATAAATACAGGTATCTTGCATAAGGGTCCAGCAAATACATAAATACAGGTATCTTGCATGGGTGTCCAGCAAATAACATAAATACAAGTATCTTACATGGATGTCCAGCAAATACATAAATACAGGTATCTTGCATGGGTGTCCAGCAAATACATAAATATAGGTATCTTACATGGGTGTCCAGCAAATAAATAAATAAATACAGGAATCTTGCATGGGTGTCCAGTAAATACATAAATACTGGTACCTTGCACGGATGTCCAGCAAATAAATAAATACTGGTACCTTGCATGGGTATCCAGCAAATACATAAATACTAGTACCTTGCATGAGAGTCCAGCAAATACATAAATACAGATACCTTCAGAGCTGCCAACCCCTAGCCACAAGTGAGAGTAGCATTCATGACAAGCTGAGCGTAGCAAATGATATTTGAGCGTAGCATGGCCAAATATCATAAACAACAGCAAAGGAAAACACCAAATAACTACGTCATAGTAACCGCAAATGACTGGGTCATGCTATTTTTAGCATAGATAATGCTTGTCATCGGTTAAGGGATACGGACATACCCGAAATGTAACGAAAGAAAGAAAGAAAGAAATTTTTATTTAACGACGCACTCAACACATTTTATTTACGGTTATATGGCGTCAGACATATGGTTACGGACCACACAGATTTTGAGAGGAAACCCGCTGTTGCCACTTCATGGGATACTCTTTCCGATTAGCAGCAAGGGATCTTTTATTTGTGCTTCCAACAGGCAGGATAGCACAAACCATGGCCTTTGTTGAACCAGTTATGGATCACTGGTTGGTGCAAGTACCCACCTACCCATTGACCCTTGTGGAGCACTCACTCAGGGTTTGGAGTCGGTATCTGGATTAAAAATCCCATGCCTCGACTGGGATCCGAACCCATTACCTACCAGCCTGTTGACCAATGGCCTAACCACGACGCCACCGAGGCCGATAAAAAATGTAACGAATGTTGTCAAATAAGTCGGGCGATTTGAATAGGATTATGAATGACTAAAAAAATTTTTTTAAAACAGCATCGAAATGCAATAAACAGAAAATTAACTGCTGTGCGATGATGTGATCAATATTAAATTTGAATGCTTATATTCTTATTTCAAATTAAAATTAAAATTACTCTATTCCTAACTGGCATACTTTCAAATGCAATTTTCTATATTCATGGAATGCAAGCGTAATATAAATAAAGAAAAGTTCTTTGAACGTTTTATAGTACGCAACACTGGGGTTGGCCTACAGTAAAACTACATGTCTGTTATTGAATGTATCTTACTGTAACTGTTTTACAATGGTTCTTAATCCGCAAATTATACTTTTATATTTTGGAATAAAAGACACAGAAATGAGAAATTTGGTTTTTAGTTACTGTATTCCAAGATTACTTCCAATTTTTAGTATAACTGCCAGAAATCGCCCGCTTTTCAACTGTACTCTGTAGACCTATAATTTTGTATATAGATAAAACATATATGCTTGCCAAATAAAACATAATTTGTTAGTAGAAACCTTGGCCAAATACACTAATCATCCAGTTATGTTTATCTGTTGCAAACGTTATTACTGGTTTTCATTAGCGTATCATACTGGATTTTTTTTTCAACTGTACGTAGCAATTTGGGCACGAGTTTAGCAGCGTAGCAAACGTCGACTAAGCGTAGCAAACTACACCCAAAGTGTAGCAGTTGGCAGCTCTGTACCTTGCATGGATGTCCAGCAAATACATAAATACTGATACCGTGTATGGGTATCCAGCAAATACATAAATACTGATACCTTGCATAGATGTCCAGCGTATACATAGATAGGGTACCTTGCATGGATGTCAAGCAAATACATAAATACTGGTACCTTGCATGGATGTCAAGCAAATATATAAATAGGGTACCTTGCATGGATGTCCAGCAAATAAATAAATACAGGTACCTTGCATGGATGTCCAGCAAATACATAAATACTGGTACCTTGCATGGATGTCCAGCAAATATATAAATAGGGTACCTTGCATGGATGTCCAGCAAATACATAAATACTGGTACCTTGCATGGATGTCCAGCAAATACATAAATACTGGTACCCTGCATGGATGTCCAGCAAATACATAAATACTGGTACCTTGCATGAATGTCCAGCAAATACATAAATACTGGTACCCTGCATGGGTGTCCAGCAAATACATAAATACTGGTACCCTGCATGGATGTCCAGCAAATACATAAATACAGGTACCCTGCATGGATGTCCAACAAATACATAAATACTGGTACCTTGCATGGATGTCCAGCAAATACATAAATACTGGTACCTTGCATGGATGTCAAGCAAATATATAAATAGGGTACCTTGCATGGATGTCAGTACTTTGTCACTGTTCAGTATACATATACAGAAAAATTGCCCAGTAACTAAGGATTACTAAATAGAATTATAAAATGTATCTATGAGGAGGAAAACATATCTGCTTTCACCAATAGAAAATAAGCCATAATCTACATATATCTTTAGTCATAAATGAGAAACAGGATACAGATTTTGAGTGCAGTATTTAGCTTTGTATTCAAACAAAAACAGAATGAATTACAGAAAGAAAACTCAGCCAAATCCTTGCTTCTGTTCCTGGCTAGTTGGATTCTGTTAAGAATTATTAGTAACAGTTTCAATGGAAGTTAGTTGCAAACAGAAAAAAAAAAGAGGAAAAAAAACAGTCAAGCATTACACTATTATTTGAACATCAAAACATCAAAAACTATTGCTCACTGCTGGCTCTAACTGTACAAATGGACAGCTTTATCCTACAGATATATTGGACAGGTAAAGTGATGAACAAGCCCAATGCTATACATTCCTCTTGCTAGCATTCAGTGGTGTGACACAAACACAGCATCAGTAGCCCGGTATGATTACAATGACATGAACACTGGTTTGCTTATAGGCATGCAGATGAATATTTAAATGTGGTAAATTGTGTAAAGTCTAACAGTGTAATTCAGAGCTCGAACTGGAGGTAAAATATGGCCTGTTGTCCTCCTAGGTTAAAACAGTAACAACAGAAATATGTCTTGCTAAGAAAAAAAGAATGGCATGCTGGAAAATAAGCCTGCAAAGGGTGAGAAGATTTGAGATAATAAGTGAAAACTTTTGAAGTCTGAAATGTTTTTTGGAGCATTATGGAATTAAAATATAATAATAGAATCATGAGTTAAATAGCATATGAAACAATCGTACATACATCGGCCTCTTAAGAAGATGACCTGCAATTTGTGGGCTGGTTATGGCAGGTGAATTTCTAGTTCACCAGCTAGGTCTAAAAAATTGACCACTTTTCACATTTTGCAGGCTGCTATTTCAAGCCCTGGACATTTTATAAGTACAAAACCATATACAATAATCATGCAAATAGGCAAAAGGAATAAATATTACTATTAGTTAACCACAACAGTAGCATTCTCCAGGGAACATTTTGTTTTCAAAATCTTCATTAGCGATATTTCTAGTCAACTGAAAATTGATTAGCAATGTTTTGAAATTGTGTAGTGATACCTGAAACTTGCATAGCGAATTGCGATGCGAGACTGAACAAAATTTCCCCGTTCTTTCTACACTCTCATAGCCATTTTTGAATTTAGAAGCCCATTTGGTTTTCAGCCCTTGAGTTTAAAAATTAATTTTATCTTTATTTGATTTTAACACCTATGGGATTAAATTGAAATAAAATGCTTATAGTAATCCTACATGTACACGTATGTAAGATCTCATATATAAATATCTGAAGATATAATTAGTATTAATTTAATATGGGGGGGGGTAAAGGGGGGGGGGTTGGGGTGGAAAACAAAAAAAACCCCAAACCACACCCATAAAAAAAACCCAATAATATTTGTTTGTTCACCATGGAAGTACAACAACTGCAACTATGGATAATAATTATTTATTTGTAATTAAAATGTGCCTTTAAACAGAGGGCTTAAATTTTGAAGAAAAAAAGTTCTTTGATATGGGTACAGCCCAGACTGAATATAATTCTAAATAGTTTCATTATTTGGTTAATACATGTGTGTGTAAACTATATGCAAACCCTGCAGTTGCCCACGGCAATCGACAATGCCGTATAGTTTGTAATTCTAAATAGTTTCATTATTTGGTTAATACATGTGTGTGTAAACTATATGCAAACCCTGCAGTTGCCCACGGCAATCGACAATGCCGTGTAGTTTGTAGTTCTAAATAGTTTCATTATTTGGTTAATACATGTGTGTGTAAACTATATGCAAACCCTGCAGTTGCCCACGGCAATCGACAATGCCGTGTAGTTTGTAATTCTAAATAGTTTCATTATTTGGTTAATACATGTGTGTGTAAACTATATGCAAACCAAACCCTGCAGTTGCCCACGGCAATCGACAATGCCGTGTAGTTTGTAATTCTAAATAGTTTCATTATTTGGTTAATACATGTGTGTGTAAACTATATGCAAACCCTGCAGTTGCCCACGGCAATCGACAATGCCGTGTAGTTTGTAATTCTAAATAGTTTCATTATTTGGTTAATACATGTGTGTGTAAACTATATGCAAACCCTGCAGTTGCCCACGGCAATCGACAATGCCGTGTAGTTTGTAATTCTCCACGGCACTCTTTTGCCTTGGACTATATTCAGGATTTTTTCAATGGCATGTGGGTTTTTTTTGCCGTGTACATTTTTTTAATTGCAGGGGTTATATATGTAAAATATCCAAATGAATACAGTTGCTACATGTACAATTATTTAAATAGTCAGATTACTATTACCACGGTCTACTTACTTTTAGCGTCATTTACACAAACTAGAATTTTAATGTGAAAGCAAAAATGTTACATAAAAAACAAAAACATGCTCAACAATGCTTAGAAACAATTTCTATTGTGAATCGGTCCAATGTATCCAAACTAAAAATCACAACATGTAAACAACATATAATAAGAATCAAATGTCAATAACCTATATACAGAAACACTATTGGAGATGTTGGATATAAGAATATAACAATAGCGGATTAAATAACATAAGACTGTTAGTGGCAATTACAAAAGGACATTTCACATCATTTACATATTCTAAAAAATTTAATCACACTTTTATTAATTAAAAAGGAAATGATATTTCATATGAGGAGAAAAGTAGACCATAACCATATAATATACATTTAATGTACAATACTGCCTTTACATATCAATCAAATGAAAATTGCAAAAATAAATATGTATCTCTGTACAAGACATAGTTCAAAGGATTAGAAAATCAATGTAAACATTTACATCTGTCCTCCAAAATATAACCACTTTTATGTAATCAGGACATTAATGATTGGTGAAATGTTTGTCAATTAACCCTTCTCTGTTTATATAAAAATTGGCAAGTCTTGAAGTAACAACTTCACGCATGGAGCTCATCTGGTCTGGATATTATTTTCACCTGGATTTCAATGTTTATCAGAATGCAGATGCTTAACCCACTGACACTTCTTTTTTAAACTCAGTACATGTCTATTTTTTAAAATTAAAACAGTACTCAGTTCTCTGACATACAGGTAAGCAAGCCAGGAACTACAATTTTTGTATGTCACCATTACCTTGACTGAGCACTGAAATAAAAGAAATTCTTTTGCTACTAAAGTTTAAACACTTAAACAGTAAAAGAATGTTTGTTGAATAACAACTTAGTGCATTTTAAACTACATAATATTATATGATCATTTGGTGCCTAAACCAGCTGAGACCATATTGGCCAATCCAACTAAATAGGTCAGGTCAGGCCATAGGGTCATAGAGCAAGCTGTTGTAGCACACACCTTGGCCTTAGCCGGCTCCTCCATTCAGGGCCCTGCTCCACGAAGCGATTTTAGCCCTAAGATCACCTTAAATGCATATGGTAGCTATGCTCTTAAGGTGAACTTTGTGGAACGGGGTCCTGGACAGGACCAACTAATTAGCAGCTCAGGATCTTTTAAATGCAGTTTCCAACAAATAGGACTCTACATAAGATGCAAATGGTAGCTCAGGTTACATATCAGTTAGTGCTCGCTTGATGCGTGGTCAGTCTAGGATCAATCCCCACCAGTGGGCCCATTTGGGCTATTTCTTGTTCCAGCCAGTGCACCACGACTAGTATATCAAATGCTATCCTGTCTGTGGGATGGTGCATATAAAAGGTCCCTTAATACTAATGAAAAAATGTAGCAGGTTTGCTGTCTAAGACTAAATGTCAAAATTACCAAATGTTTGACATCCAATAGCCAATGATGCTCTAGTGGTGTCATTATACAAAACAAAAATATCAAATTATGGTGATCAAAAAAGTTGAGAACAGAAAAGAAGATTAGTCTTAAAAAAACCCAACTGATAATAAAAAAAACAAAAAAAACAAACAAAAAACCTCATGTGAAAACGTATTGGACATTTCAGGCTTCAGTTGATTTAATCAGTATTAACAGCCTGAATAAAATACCACACCTGTGTCATTTTGTTTATTTTATATACATAATAAAAGTTAAATTGTATTTGAACAATGAAACATCTTTTTGAGAAAAAAAAAAAAAAAAAAAAAAAAAAAAAAAAAAGATATAATACAAAAAAAAATAAAAAAAAAATAAATACAAAATCCATTAAAGTAATTATTTACCATGTTACCACTAACTGTCGCCTGATATTTTTTCTTCACCACATGTCAAACACCTACCAGTAATAAACATTAATAAAAAGTGCTGCAATGCCGTAGACATGCATTCCTATTCTTTCCGGTACCTTGACAAGAATACTCTAACTTAGAATGAGTGCTGTGCTGCAAAGAACTGAACAAACAAGTCTTATACCTCATGGACACACAGAATTATCAAATCAAATTTATTAACTAATAAATAAATTTAGGAAAATCAAAAACAAAAAAATTAAAAATTAAAAAAATTCAACAGAGAACAAACACCTTCTAAATGATACATAGAAGATAAAAGTGCAAATGAGGAGAACATGTATCTAAAACCAACATTACCTGAAACATTACTGCTTTTGGAGTTTTTGTCTTCCAGGCTCCTGCTCCGCTTTTTCTCTAAACATGAATTTTACACAATCCTTATTGTATGAAAATTGCTGCATGTTAAGCGCATACTGTTTCTAACAACGTGAATTAATGCATTACTATAGATCAGTTATGAACTATAATACTACATGAATACTATATCATGCCTTTTTTTTGTTAAAGAATTTCATGTCAGTGAACGTACGAGAGTAAAAGAATAATTTGATCTTTTCATATAGGAGTTGGTTAAATACATTATTCAATATTAGACACACATCTTATTTCTTAATATAGTTTCTGTGTTGTCACTGGTCAAACACAACTAGGAATTGCTGCTACAACACTACAAAGAAATTTAACAATAATCAAATCTATTTTTCTCAACATACAATGTAGTAAAGTAAAATAAATCAATATACTAGTAATTTAAAAATCATTAATAATTTCTTTTGTTTTAGGTTATATTTAGAAATACTACTGTAAGTTAACATGGAGTTCCAAACTGTAAAATGCATTTTTAGCATAACAATACTGTTAATACACTGAAATCTACTTACTGATAATAAGTTGTAGATGAAATAAATCATTCACAAAGTAATTTAATTAAAAAAAAAAAATTCTACATGTAACTGATTATTCACAATATATATCTATAATGAAAATAATCATTTACAATATTCTTCTAATTTCCATATAAAGCAAATAATTCCTGCTAAATACATAAAATCATATATACATAAATTTAAAAATGAAAAAAGTGCGAAAAAAAAGCTTTTACTAGCAGTGCGTGCATTAAAGTTTGTCATATATTTTTAAATCAGTGTGATATTGCTATCAAGTTTAACTGACCAGCACAAGCCTGTGCCACAAACATTCTTAGTGTTCAGATTTGAGCTCAACAACCCTGTCCAGGGTCCCGTTCCACAAAGGATCTTAGCCCTAAGATCATCTTAAGTGCATAGCTACCTTATGCACTAAAGAGATCTTAGTGCTAAGATTGCTTCGTGGAACGGGGCCTTGGGGCCTAATTCACAAAGCTCTCTTAGGCTCTATTAAACAACAAAGCATCCTCTTTGCAAGTCTTTTAGCATTGCACTACGATATCGCTAAGTTGCGAGAGTTTAGTGAATTAGGTCCCACATTTTAAAACACACAAAAAGAAATTGCTGTCAAATTAATTCATACTTATAAATCTCAGACTCAAATCCAGACATTAATAAACACAAGATCGAACTCAATTTACTGTAGTTAGAAATTCATTCATATATAACAGTACATGTAGTATTACATGACATTATTAATCAATATATTACACACCCACTTAATCTAGTTATATAGCAATAGAGAACTTTTTAGGCTAAACAATCCAGACTGGGATGTTATAGGATATTTTTGTCATATAGATTACACATTCTTAAAAACATACCATTAACATATATATACATCAAAATAAACCCACCCTCCCACAGTTTTCAAACTATTTTTTGTAGCACAGTAAATATTTTTATTTATTTTAACTAGAACACATTAATTAATTAATCATCAGCTACTGGATGTCCAACTGATAATACTAACACATACACCACTAGCATTTTTCTTTAGTAATATGGGACCTTTTATATTATTTCTCACAAACAGGACAGCACATATGAAGGAAGGAAATGTTTTATTTAACGATGCACTCAACACATTTTATTTATGGTTATATGGTATCGGACATATGGTTAAGGACCACACAGATATTGAGGGAGAAACCCACTGTGGCCGCTTATGGGCTACTCTTTTTTATTAACAGCAAGGCATCTTTTATATGCAACATCCCATAGACAGGATAGCACATAACACAGCCTTTGGTATACCAGTCGTGGTGCACTGGCTGGAGCGAGAAATAGCCCAATGGGCCCACCGACAGGGATCGATCCCAAACCAACCACACATCAAGTGAGCGGTGTACCACTGACAGCACATATGAATCCAATGACCCGAGAGTGTCTGTGGGATGGTGCATATAAAAGATCCCTTGCTGCTAATTGAAAAGAGTAGCCCATGAAGTGGTGACAGTGTTCCTCTCTCAATATCTGTGTGGTCCTTAACCATAGGTCTTGATGCCATATAACCGTAAATAAAATGTGTTGAGTGTGTCGTTAAATAAAATATTTCCTTCCAGTGACCTGAACACCTCAGGCGAATGCTCTACTGATTGAGCTAGGTGTTGCTGTTTTTCCCACAGTAAGTCAACACAAAGTACACAAAAATCATATAATAGATCAGGGTTTTCTTGGTCACAGCTATAGAATAATGTAAACATGTACGGTTTACAGTAAAACTATTTACTTACACACCAGCATACAAAAAGAAACTAGAATTCCACAAAATTAAATGGTTTGCCTACCATAAACGTATTCAATGTTGCTGATAGTTGTATCCATAGATGTTCATCATTTCAAGCATGTTTAAAAATAAACTTTAGAAAATAATTTAATTAAAACATTTTACTAAAAAAACCCACCAAAACATACATTATGATGAACATCCACAGGTGTAACTATAAACCATTTTTTATGTAGGACTTATAGTTAGTGAGAAATGGAGCCACATGTAAAACTTTAATATTGATGTAAACAAAAAAGTATTTTTTTAACTTGATCAAGGGGAGACAAAAACTGAAGTGCGTCTTATGTAATGAAGTCACTAGAACTGGAAATACTGAACTGGTGTTATGACTTGGTAAAACTATGAAAGTAAATCACTTATTTACTAACATCTACATGATTACCTTACACGGTGATATATTAAACAGATCAGTATTTGGATGTTTCATTAAAACTTAATAAAATAATTTGTTTTTGCATTTTAATAATGCACACAGCTTTGACATTCTGTGACTACTGACAGTCTCGCACGCCTAACACAGTCACACAACACTTCAATCATTCAGAACCCATCATTTTAACAAAAATAAGCAATGTTAATTAATGTAAATTCATATTATACTGGGTTACAATTAATGAATGAATGTTTAATAAGACCCCAGCACTAAAAATACATCGGCTACTGGGTGTCAGAGTAAGGTAAATGCTGGGTTATAAAGACTGATAGTTAAGAGATAATTTTGTATTTGTTTTATTTATTGTTACATTTGCAAGACATAAAACCATCTAACACTAATATCCCTTAGAAATGAGTGACAGATTTTTATTCTACAATCAGATGGGGGCTCTTGAGAAAATGAACAGTGAAAAAGCAAGAATTCCTGTGTACGAGATAATAATAAGACAAAACAAAAAAGGTATAAGGATATTGCAAAGGAAAACCATACACTTTTTTGTTTTTTAATTTACTTAATCTTTCAAAATATAAAATTAAGGCATTTTTTTTTCTCTTCAAATTATTGAACATTTTAAAGTATGAGAGCTATTCATTAAATAAAGTCATAAAAATACTTTTACCCCAAGTTCCAAATGACCTTGACCTTTGACTAGTTAGCATTGTGCACCAACACTTGGTGAATATTCTTTCCAAAGACAACAGACATACATGTAGGTGAAAAGATTCCAGAGTCCATGAAAACAATGTGGACCAACTTCTTGATGATTTTGACATTTTGGGGTTAGATCCGTGCTTTTTGGACACCCATACCAAACATGGAAGCCACCCAGTATAGGAAGGATTCAGGAGATTTAGGCACTTATGGGAACTTTAAACTTTAACCACATTGACAGATACAAGAAAACAATGACACACCCTTCCAAGTTCATCACAAATTAATGAAACACAGCAGAATATCATAAATGTGTTTAGATATCTCTGATAAAATAATATCTCAAACTTACTGGCTGGCACCAGAAACTCTGAGATATATAGAGTTTACTGTAGCTTGTAACAAAGCATCTAAACACATATAATACTTGATGTTGGGACTTAAACTGTGATTTTTACTGGGCAATTCTAATGAATTATTAAAAGAAACTGGTGATATGTTTGATAACTCTAATGAAAGAGGTAAGTACTGACAATATTTCAACAATATTTCAGAATTAATTGCAATAAACATTTAATAAATACTACATACATAGTCATAAAATACTACATTAAATTTAATCAATACTATATTACATTTAATAAACACTACTTTGTTTTAGTAAAAAAAATTACTTTTAGGGACCACTCTCAATTAGACAATTTCATGAGTAAACAAACCATATTCTTTTTTGATAGCCCCTCTCAACCACCTGTAAGCATTATAAGGAATATTTGTATTCGTGTACAGTTCGTATCTTGTGAAAATGTTCTAATTGTGAACGGCACCTTAATGACAGTTTAAAATCTACTAAAAACATTTTACACCTTGGCGCAAAACACACTGAAGGTGGGTCGGAGTCTTAACTGTTAAGTACATGTTATCAATAGACATGTAAATATACTAACTGAATTCTTATCTTAAATGTACATGTATTTTCATCAATAAACCCCAATAATAATTACAAGAATTCTAGATTGATTAATATATACCTCTCCTGTTGTTTATTAAGAAAAAAATAATAATAAGGCTCGATAATAGACCACTTAAAGAGTTCCGATTGTTTCTGGATTAGTGCAATGAATTCTGGGAGGTCACAGGTCAATGTTTCATACATTTGCTAGAAAGATTTATTATATACACTTGAAAACCAATTAAGCACCACCTAGTTTTCACCATGTGACTTTTTCTTTGCATGTAATTTTGACCATGACATGGATACCAAACACTAAAATGAATGTTCTCTGTATACAGAGGGTACTGAAAAAGATAGACAGCAAGTAAGACTGTCATTACATTACAATTCAATATATTCTGTGAGGAACCATAAATATGCATGAAAATGTATTGTAATTAACTATGGAGCTGCAATCACACTGTTGTACTTTTCAAAAGCAATCTCCTGTAAACACTCAACAGACACAGAATATGTAAAAACTCTCAATATCAAGTTTAAACCTTGTAACCACTTCTACATGCTTTTTTGGCTCCATTAAAATTCTGGGGGTGCTCAATTAATTTTCAGGTGTATAGGTGTCATATGACAAAAACATTATTAAAGCAGGCATTTGTGCAGGAACTTTAGCAACAGGTCTAGACTGTGGAAGCAAAGTTTATAGAGGGGTCGAGTCATGCTCCCCTGAAAAATGTCTTCAAATAAAGAAGCAAATTTGCTTGAGTGACCCCCACCCCCCAAAAAAAACCCTCCACCTCCTTCACACATGCCTATAAGACACTTAGTATCTACACCACATTGCAAATGAAATCAAAACCGAAATCTTGATTTACAAGTAATAAATTTAGAAATACAGACATTTCATTCATATAGGTTTTCTAAATTCAAGTGACCTCCTCGCAAGTATTTAACCAAAATACGTCTCATTTACAAAACAATCTATTCAAAAGTCACCGCCAATGTACTTTCAATGTAGACAAGCCATTTCCAGGATGAACTGACCTTTGACTGGCTCTGTTTCAAGAACGTCACGAACGCACAACTCAGAACCCCAAAGTGATCTACAGTCTGGCATTGTAAAAATATAGCGCATGTTCTATGTCGTCTGTTGCCAGGTGTACAGCTTGTGCTAGCACAAAAGCAGTGTCTTTTGTAAAATTGTATTCAAAGCAGTTGTCTTTTTTTTTTTTTTACTGACACCATACTCAGCAGACCCAGACCTAGACCCAGCTTCGTTGTGTTTTAGGCGTTAGCGTAACATTATTGAAGCAACTTACACGCAGTCCATTACAATAAAGGAAACTGTAACGTCATGAAATGCACAGCAGTTGTCTTCACCTTGTAAATAACACTGCACACATGAGCATGGCAAGGATTCCTGTATGTTATTTGCTATTTGAAAGCATCCAGGGTGTTGGCTAGAAGCAGTTATAACAGCATGCACACGTAAAGTAGGTGACACTAATTGAAATTACCTGGGTCAGGTTCACTATTTTTATCTTCTAGACTACGACTTCGTTTTTCTTCATAATGGACCTTTTCTGACACTGTAAAAAAAAAAAGAAAAAAAAAAGAAAAAAGATATAACATTAATGTGTGAGAGAGTTTGTATTTTGCTACAATTTAATGTTCTAGATTATAAATAGCATGCAAAAATTTATATAATGCTAGGATACTACTCGAGTGTCTTCGTGACTGATCTCATAAACTTTTATGAGCATTGATTGTGTAACGAAGACAGTCATATTAAATATTGGCTATAAATGACTCATTGTGGATAAATAAATAAGTTATACTTAAATAAATGCTGCACAAAATTTATGGGACTCATTTAGGAACTGTTTTAAACCCCTTGCTTTCGTTTAGGGAATAAAAAAATTTCACTCATTCTATTAAATTTCATATAGCACTCCCACTCATGCAATAACTACATGTATATAATGGTGAGAATGAATGACAATTTGTTTTATTATAAACTACAAAATTGATTCAAACAAGGACATAGTGGAGTTAAGAGTGTTGTCACATATAGAAACCGAAATGGTTCACATTTATTAACAAGAATAAAATAAAACAACATAAATCTGTTAACTAATTAACTTTTCAATTGAAAGTTGGTTTAAACAATATTTATTTCTGCAAATCAAATACAACAGTTTGGGATTGGCCAACTGGCTAATGCCTATATTAAGGCCTCTCCCTACAAATTAAAAGTTTATGTTGAGTTTATGAGTAAGTTAATATCCAAACTACCAATACCAATATTTATTTACATGCTCATATACCACTAGAGTTTCGAGCATTAAGTTAATATCCAAACTACATCGATGATGTCAATTTCATAAACTGCAACAGCTGTATGTTTGCAGTCCATAAAGACTTTTGATGTCATAAATATGCAGTAACAATAAATTGTTATAGCACACGCCATAAAAATAGCATGAAAAAACATGACAATTATGTAACTGTGTATTGTAAATGATGTGATTAACAAAAATAAATACAAACAAAGAAATGCAAACCATCTTGTCTCCAACTTAAAGTTCAATTAATTTAAAAAAAGAAGAAGAAAAAAAGATTTGACAGTAACATACAATAATCTACTTAAGACTCGTTTTACCCACATTCTATGTTAGACATTTTACATTAGCACAGACTCGTATGCATGAGAAGAGACTGGATTATGTGGCTGTGAACAGTTTTACTTGCTCAAGCATACCGGCCTCGGTGGCGTCGTGGCAGGCCATCGGTCTACAGGCTGGTAGGTACTGGGTTCGGATCCCAGTCGAGGCATGGGATTTTTAATCCAGATACCGACTCCAAACCCTGAGTGAGTGCTCCGCAAGGCTCAATGGGTAGGTGTAAACCACTTGCACCGACCAGTGATCCATAACTGGTTCAACAAAGGCCATGGTTTGTGCTATCCTGCCTGTGGGAAGCGCAAATAAAAGATCCCTTGCTGCTAATCGGAAGAGTAGCCCATGTAGTGGCGACAGCGGGTTTCCTCTCCAAATCTGTGTGGTCCTTAACCATATGTCTGACGCCATATAACCGTAAATAAAATGTGTGGAGTGCGTCGTTAAATAAAACATTTCTTTCTTTCTTTGCTCAAGCATATACCGTGATATATACTTACTGAAGGAAGAAAGTGTTTTTGTGTATGTGGATGGTGAAATCTGTATGGGTAATGAGACAGATTTGGCCTTTGATTCTGAAAACTGGGTAGAGACGCCTTCTTTATCGACCACAATATCAATAGCCAGCTGCTTATCATCAGAAGGTTGTTTTTCATCACCAGTTGTCTGCTTTTCCTTAGATGGCTCTTCTTCAGTTGTCTGCTTTTTCCCAGATGGCACTTCTTCAGTTGTCTGCTTTTTCCCAGATGGCACTTCTTCAGTTGTCTGCTTTTTCCCAGATGGCACTTCTTCAGTTGTCTGCTTTTTCTCAGATGGCACTTCCTCAGTTGTCTGCTTTTTCTCAGATGGCACTTCCTCAGTTGTCTGCTTTTTCTCAGATGGCACTTCTTCGGTATTCTGAAAATATAATGTTAAATAAAGCAACTGATCATCATTATTTGAAAAGTAACCTGACAATTTAATTCAAAATGAATTTTCTACTTAATTTGGTAACATCTTAATCTTAATAATTAAATGCATACAATCACAAACCACTATCTAATTAATGGCACAAGATAGCATTATCTGAAAATTATTTGTTCCTAAAAGTAATATTTTAAAACCATCTACATAACCATCATATCCCGCTTATTATTAAAAATAATTGAATTATATAGACGGTCCATAAATCAGAAAAAAATAATGGCAATTTGTAGCACATACGTGTGACACAGGCGTGGGGAAAAGCCCTTTTCTCCCGGTCTGGGACCGATTCTCGATCTCTGAGACCGAAATTATTTTTTAAAAACGTGTGTTTGCCGGTCCCACTTTTGTCATTCTTGTCGGTCCGAAGCACCTGTCCATTTCTATTATTGGAACAAATTCTTATCCGTCAAGTGGACCGGCCTGCCCAGACATTGGTATCTCATGCATGATTTAAAATAATAAATAAATAGTGGTCAATATGGTTGGTGTTTCAGACGTCTGTGATTTTAAAGTCTGCCTAAGTATATATCGTCTATCACTGAAGTCGGACCTACAGTAGTGTCAATCCACAGCCACTAGGCTAGACATTAATTTTGTCAAAGTTGCTGAGCCGGTCAAGCGATTAAAGAGATGTTAACAATAACACCATTCTTGGCGAGAGAGCCATAAGGTATTACACTCCAATTAAAACAAAGGACCCAGAGTTGGCAACTGGTTACAATCAACACCAGTCAACACCTATGTACGGAGCTTTGTCGGGTCGAGTGTCCTAGTCCGAAGCAAGAGACTTTTGTGCAATACAAACTGCTTTAGCATAAAATATACTGAAATAATCTATAAATGTATTTATTGTTGACTGTTCAATGTAGTCTATCCAATAATTATAAAGGATTTTAAAATTAACAAAAGGTTTTCACTTTTTTGTTAACAAGTAGGAGTAAGCAGAACAGCTACATGTACTGTTATCTCAAGAGCCAGTAGAGGTCAAATTTCATCCAATCAGTGATGACGTTATTAATCTCTTTGTCTAAACATGTGCTGGCTCAGGCTGTCAAACGCTTCAACGGTGCGATCTTTTATTAATTTTCAGGACACAGTACTGAATACTGGTACTTTTTATACATATATGGGATTTAAATTCATAGCTTTTATTCCTTTTTTATATTATTTATTCCATTATGTAAAATATATATACAATTTGTGGGGGTTTTTTTTCACTGATGTATTCCTTTCTCCCCCCCCCCCCCCCCCCTCTGTTAATGATGACATCACGTGGGACCGAATGACAATTTTATTTTTCCCTGGTGTGACATATTATATTTAGAATCAGTATATTTAAAGACATTACATAAACTAACAGCATATAAAGAAAAAGTCAGAAGCCTCCTTTAAAAGTCATATATTCCTCTTTAATTCAAATCTTCGTCTGTTCAGGCTTCATCAGGGTAATTTTAAAACTGAGCTAAAAAAATAACAGCCCAAACTAAAGATGTATAATGGTTAACAATAATAACCTGTTTATCTTCTTTACCTTTTTTTCCTGTTGGCCAATCCCCAGACTGCTACTGTTTTTGAACGACAATAAATATTGTTTAAACCAAAGAAATTTTCACACAGGGCAATTTTGAAATGAACTTTGCAGCAAGTAAAGATGATTGAAAGGTTATTTTGCTGTATGTACAGGTAGTCATATTTCAAATGCACAAAACTTCAAGGGGCAACAACACTCAATGATTTTTTTTTCTCTACCAATAACACTAAGAATTGTTTTCATACAGGATGGTTTGACTTTTTTTTTAGCTCAGTTTTAAAATTACCCTGATGAAGCCTGAACAGACGAAGATTTGAATTAAAGAGGAATATATGACTTTTAAAGGAGGCTTCTGACTTTTTCTTTATATGTATAATATATATATATATATACTGAACAAAAAAAGAAACTTCCGATTTGTACATATAGTATTTGTTGTGTTAAAGAATTCATTGTGTAATGAAATTATATAGGTAGTATTAGCCTTGAGCTGTATTATCAGGATTCATGAATTTTATCGATTATTTTTGCACTGTTAATCGCCGACAACATGAAATTCAATTTGCACCTGCATGCATGGTTCGACATGTCCCGTGTAGTATTCGGTCAATTTGTTTTACTTGTCTTATTGACATTGCTGTCAAGTGAACGAAAACGCTTCAAAATTTGTCAAAAAATTAACGTTTTTTACATAGTAGCATTTTTAGTATGCCAAGAATGCCCAATAATTTACACGAACGGGCGATTGGCATGCTTGATGCTGGCATGTCGACAGAAGACGCTGCAAGGCATGTTGGGAGTTCTAGTCGGGCGATACAAAATCTTCGCGTAAGATTTCAAATGACAGGAAGCACCAACGACTTGCCACGTCGTGGACGTCTGCGTGTTACAACGCGTGGTCAAGACCGCTATATCATGAACTCGCATTTGCGCAATCGATTCCAAACTGCCACTGCTACTGCTGCTAACACACGTGGGTTTCATAATAACCGAATCAGTGGACGACGTCCTTACGTCGGATGCGTTTTAACGCAACGTCATCGTCTAAATAGTCTTAATTGGACTCGTGTACACACTCGTTGGATACGGTGACGCTGGAATACCGTTCTTTTTTCGGATGAATCCAGATTTTCTTTACAACGTGGTGATGGCAGGGTGCACGTCTACCGTAGGAGAAATGAACGCTATGCTGACTGTTGTGTTCTTGAATGAGATTGTTTCGGGGGTGGCGGTTCTGTCATGGTCTGAGCAGCCATTGCCTATGGTTATCGTTCACCACTAGTCGTCATTGATGACAATTTAAATGCTCAAAACGTTACCGCAATGACATTCTCGCTCATCACGTCATTCCTGTTCCATAACAACGCCAACATCTCGATTTTTCAGCATGATAATGCCACCTCTCATACAGACACTGTAAATTTTCTTAGGACAAATAACATTGATTTCATTGATGACTGGCCCGCTAAAAGTCCTGATCGAGCATGTCTGGGATAATCTGGACAGATGATTGAGGCGTCGTTCCAACCCACCCGCTAACGTCGACGGTCAATTCATTATATATATATATATATATATATATATATATATATATACTGAACAAAATAAGAAACTTCCACTAACTTTGCTTGAACATAACTTGATGAAAACAAACCGGGGGAATAATTGTTATATATGCGTTTAAAGAGTGTTCCACGATGCATCGTTTGGTGCAAAAATCATGGCCATAGGTTAATAGAAACTGGGAGAAATTTTTACCAAGTGTGGTAGGGGTTAAAAACAAAAACACCCACTTAATAATGGGTATGACCACCTCTTGAATTGACCACTGCAGTGCATCGCAGGCGCATAGAATTGACTAAAGTGTTGATTTCTGCCTGTGGAATATTGTTCCATTCCTGAATGAGCGGGTGGGTTGGAACGACGCCTCAATCGTCTGTCCATACATGCTCGATGGGGTTGAGATCAATGTTATTTGTCCTAAGAAAATTTACAGTGTCTCTAGCTGTATGAGAGGTGGCATTATCATGCTGAAAAATTGAGATGTTGGCGTTGTTATGGAACAGAGGAATGACGTGATGAGCGAGAATGTCATCGCGGTAATGTTGAGCATTTAAATTGCCATCAATGACGACTAGTGGTGAACAATAACCATGGGCAATGGCTGCCCAGACCATGACACAACCCCCACCCCCGAAACGATCTCGTTCAAGAACACAACAGTCAGCATAGCGTTCATTTCTCCTACGGTAGACGCGCACCCTGCCATCACCACATTGTAAAGAAAATCGGGATTCATCCGAAAAAAGAACGGTATTCCAGCGTCGACGTATCCAACGAGTGTGTACACGTGCTCAATTAAGACGATGACGTTGCGTTAAAACGCATCCGACGTAAGGACGCCGTGCATGTAAACCGTTCTCCCGCAGACGATTACGAACAGTTTGCCCACTGATTCGGTTATTATGAAGCCCAGGTGTGTTAGCAGCAGTAGCAGTGGCAGTTTGGAATCGATTGTGCAAATGCGTGTTCATGATATAGCAGTCTTGACCACGCGTTGTAACACGCGGAAGTCCACGACGTGGCAAGTCGTTGGTGCTTCCTGTCGTTTGAAATCTTACGCGAAGATTTCGTATCGCTCGACTAGAACTCCCAACATGCCTTGCAGCGTCTTCTGTCGACATGCAAGCATCAATTCATGTAAATTATTGGGTATTCTTAGCATACTAAAAATGCTACAATGTAAAATACTTTTTTTTTTTTTTTAATTTTAAAGCGTTTTCGTTCACTTGACAGCAAAGTCAGTAAGACAAGTAAAACAAATTGACCGAATACTACACGGGACATGTCGAACCATGCATGCACGTGCAAATTGAATTTCATGTTGTCGACGATTAACAGTGCAAAAATAATCGATAAAATTCAAGAATCCTGATAATACAGCTCAAGGCTAATACTACCTATATAATTTCATTACACAATTAATTCTTTAACACAACAAATACTATATGTACAAATCGGAAGTTTCTTTTTTTGTTATATATATATATATATATATATAAATATATGTATTAGTCCAGGTTAGCTCTGCCACTTGCCAAATTAGCAAACTGCAAATTAAGAACAACTGGCAAATTTTATTTTAATTAGGCAAAAAATGCTTAGTGTAATAATTGATATTTTTTTGGAAAATAGCTATAATTTGGCAACATTTTCTGATCACCCAGAGCAATCAATCCCTGATTACATTACTAACTGGCATAATTTCCATCTGTTTGTCATGCTTGGTTAGTCACAGGACAATACTGTAGTTGCATATCACCACCTATGCCAATAAAATATGAATTACCTTGCATACATACATACATGTAGACACAAGGTACAAACTGGAGTTGTTTAATTACTGACGACTGGGTAAGAAAGGTCATGAATTAGATAGAAACTCTGCATTGTACAGGGTTTCTGCCAGAGGGTAAAACGTGTATGGCACCATACCCGGTACTCAAATTATCTGTGCTGATTCTTATTCTTTTCTGGATCTTCAGTGACCCCTATATGACAATCAAACCCTTGCTTAGGAAATAAAAGTTTGGTTTGTTTAATGACACCACTAGTGCACATTGATTAATTAATCATCGGCTATTGGATATCACACATTTGGTAATTCTGACACGTAGTCATCAGAGGAAACCCACTACATTTTTCCTAATGCTGCAAGGGATCTTTTAAATGCACTTTCCCACAGATAGCAAAGCACATACCATGGCCTTTGACTAGTTATTGTTCACTGGTTGGAACAAAAAAACAAACCCAAATAAGTTGAATGGATCTACTGAGGTTGCAATTTCTGTATGCAATTTAGACAATAATTGTCTCATAAATAAATAAAGTGTAGTAAATTCCATGGCATGAATAAAGGTGTTCCCTATGGGAACGCTTATAAATATAGATTATTTTTTTTAGAATATCAGTGTCTATATATTCAATATTTTTCAGGTCATTCTAATGTTGCATTCCAAACTGGATTTTGTCTCCAATAATTTTGTACATACGAAAAAAAAAATATATATACTGGGAAATAAACTGCAGTTTGGAATACCAGAACCACATTTAATATACAACTGATATTTTACTTAATATGTATTTTATTATTGCAGTCAATGAAATGTCTCTGTTAATCAGCAACATCTTAGCAATAATAACAAACTCTTTAATGCCAGTATATGCTTTGAAAACAAAATGTGAAAAAGTTGGCAATTGTTAATGACCCCTAAATGTTCATTATATATTATTGTATAAATTAATACAAACAGTAGAAAAAACAGTCAATTCTTTTTTTTTACACTTGGTACCTCATGCATATCAGTACCATAAAAGAAAGAAAAAGAAAAAAACAGAAGAAACAAATATTATATTTTGTTTGACAACACTTGAGCACATTTTAAACAGCTATTTGGTGTCTCAGTTAGACTCTAACAAACAGTATTTCGACATTTGGAAACCCATTGCTGCTGCAGATGCTAATCCTTCAAAAAAAGTCAATTAAGCCATTTCTCATTCCAGCCAATGCTCCACAACTGCTGTAACAAATGCTGTGGTATGTTCTATCCTGTTTTGGCTGCTAATAGGAAATAGCTTATTGCATGGTGGCAGTGCTTTCCTCTCATTATCTGTATTGTCCGTAACTGTATGTTCCGACACCAAATAACCATAATTAAAATGTGTTGAGTGTGTCGTTAAGAAAAGAACAAAGGATGTTTTATGCACAATTTCCTACAACAGGATTGTATCGGGAATAAAAACTTATGTAAAAAAACTTATGAATAAAACAGACAGTTATAATTTAACAGATAAGCCTTTAACCTTCTGACCACTGCAGGCGAGATATCTCGCCCAATGTCAAAGAGTACATTCACTAATTCATATTTCCTGCTGTTTTGCAATAGCACTGACCAAAATAAGAATAAAACACTGATCGAGACTAATCTAGATAGTCTTTTGTTTTTGCATGAGAAATACCTGGTAATTTTGAGCAAGTATTTTTAACTGACATCAATGGCGGAACATTGTGGTAATTTTCACGAATTGATAGCTGATTGTGACAGCCAATTTGATAATGAATTTGATGCAACTTTATAGACTTTTACCTAATTTTAATTAACATTAATTGATCTAAAATATCACAAATAGAAAAACCAAGAAAATAATACTTATCAATTCAAATATGATCATTATTTTATGCATTTATAAAAACATTAAAGTAATAATATGTGAAAAAAAGTTATAAATTTGTATATAAAGGGTGTTTTTTTGTGAAAAATTAATCCAGCAGTCAGATGGTTAAGTGAAAAGGTTATAGAAAGTTCAAAAGAGGTTAAGGTAAGTAAAAGCATAACACAACATAAAAACAAGTACAACTGTTTCTCACTCAAGTATTTAAACAAAGCATGCATCAATTCAAATAAAATACAGACAACAATCTGACCGACACTACTTTGCACATCCCTACAATAAGAATAAACCACAGGAAAAAAAATTGTTTGATGATAATGAATGCATCTGACAAAAAACAAATTGAGAATTTAAAAAAAAAAGTATTTAAAAATAAAATCATCTGAAGTTACAATCAATAATTTTACTGTATGTAAGGCCATAAGCCCATATATACAAGAACTCGTATATTGATATATTTTGGGACCAGTTGTTCAAATGAAGTTACACCAAGATATTTGATATTTACTAGGTACAAAGTCATGGTGTCATGTGGAAATTATACCAAACAAATGCCGAAATATAAGAGTTAAGATATTGTTATGCTTAAATCCTGTATATCCTTAACATCATGGAGTTCACACAACATGCTATTTTCATTATTTTCTGTTTGAATAAGAGACATCAGGGCTTCTAGATTATGGTAGCCCCACTCCCAAGGCTAGTGACATTCAATGTTGGGCTAGTAAATAACTACTATTGCCATGCCCGATGGCTAGTGATTTTTTTGTCAAATGTTGCAGTTAAGTCTATTTTGTAAATATGAATATCATTCCCCATACCCCCACCCCCAATGTTAGTGTTTTTAAGTTATATCTCTCTCTTTAGGTGACATATAAAAAATTTACTATTATTTAGTAAAATTGTATTCACTTAAAATAAAGTAAAGTAGGGCTAGTGAATTTTTTATCATGGCTAGTAAAAAAATTAAATCACTTAATTCCATGGCTAGTGGATGTTATAAAAATTCTATAAGCTCTAGACATGTATTAATAAGAGAAAGAGGTGATGGATCACTAGAACACATCTATGTTGAACCATACTGGAATGATATACCTGTTTGTCATCATCAAAATCCCACTCAGGTACAGATGGGTCAAGAGATTTTGGAAGGGGAGTGGAGGTCTGAAATGATGAAGAGATATCCCAGTAAACTCCATCTGATGTTCACGTGCAGCCTGGTTCATCTCACAAAATACAAATCTGACACACAAGTAAAGAAACATCTGATGTTCACGTGCAGCCTGGTTCATCTCACAAAATACAAATCTGACACACAAGTAAAGAAACATCTGATGTTCACGTGCAGCCTGGTTCATCTCACAAAATACAAATCTGACACACAAGTAAAGAAACATCTGATGTTCACCTGCAGCCTGGTTCATCTCACAAAATACAAATCTGACACACAAGTAAAGAAACATCTGATGATACAGGAATGTGAAATTACATTGTTTTTTTTAAATCAGCCGTATTCACAGCGTAGGGATGAAAATCACCTTAGATAAAACAAAAATCTGGTCACCTTGGATAACAAAAAGATTTGGAAAAATTTGCAGGGTTTTGAAAAGTAATGGGTTAATATGAACTTTCTGATAAAAGAACAAACATAGACAAATGTGAACTTTTGATAAAAAAAACAAAGGCCAGGAACCGTTTTTTTTAGTGCGAAAAATAAAATAACAGCATAATAAACAAAAATATGTTACATTTTGACATCCAGATTTATTTGGCTCAGTATAATACCAGTGTAAAGCTGGTCTTTTATTATCTTAACTATAGTCCTTCCCACAGGGAACACCTTTTTCCACAGAATGGAATTTACACAAGTTATTTATTTATGAGTCAATGCTTTCTAACTTGCACAAAAAAATAGTTTTTTTTTTTTTTCCTATTTCTAAAACACTTTTACCTTTCTTCTTACGTCAAACCAAACTGAAATTATTTACAAAAAACATTTTGTAGTAGGATGGGATGGATTATAAATCTCGCCAAATAATCATACTGGGATCAAAATGTAGTAACACGTCATTCTGTGGTTAGTTTCGTCCTGTACCTTTTTCACAAATGTTTTCACCGACTCTGAGCTGGAGGAGTCAGTCACGGGACTGGTGTCGTGCTCAAATATCTCCTTCTCGTTGAGTTCCTCAAGTGACGATTTACGCAAGTCCTTGCAAGATTTTGAAGTCGCCACATCCGTTTCACTCATATCCAACTGGTGACTTGAATGCCAGGAGGTAGAGAAGTGAACAGAGCATTCATGGCAACTGGGATCCTTCTGCAAACAGATTGTTTCATTTAACGACACCACTGGAGCACATTGATTAATGTATCATCGGCTATTGAATGTCAAACATTTGGTAATTCTGACTCGGAGGAAAATCGCTACATTTATCCTAATGCAGCAAGGGATCCCACAGACAGGTAGGCACATACCACGGCCTTTTACCAGTTGTAGTGACTGGCTGGAACTAAAAAAAACCCAACCCACTCAATTGAATGGATCCACTGAGGTTCGATCCTACGACACAAGCACCTCAAGTTGCACTCAACCGACTGAGCTAAATCACACCCCTTCTACAATCAGATCACAGCCATTAAATTACTAATACTACATTTGTATAGCCACAAGATACAAGCACCTGTTGCGGCTGGCGAGACAATGACTGGGACGTGAAGGTGGACAGCAAAATAAGTTGAAATATAGGAGAAGCAGCTAGATCAGGAAGATATGAGATGGAAATAAATGTTTTATTTAACGATGTACTCGCCACATTTTATTTACGGTTATATGGCATCAGACATGTGGTCAAGGACCACACAGATATTGAGGAAACCTGCTGTCGCCACTTCATAGGCTACTCTTTTCGATTAGCAGCAAGGGACCTTTTGTAAGCACCATCCCACAGACAGGATAGTACATACTATGGCCTTTGTTACACCAGTTGTGGAGCACTGGCTGGAATGAGAAATGGATCCACACACTGGAATCGATCCTAGACCGTCCGCTCATCACACAAATGCTTTACCACTGGGCTATGTCACAATCCATAAATGAGATGTAAGTCAAAGGAGAGAAAGGAAAGGGGGCAGTGGGATAAATAACCCCACCCAAAAACCATTTATTCTTCTGTAAATAGATCACAACCATTAATATACTATATTCATTTTATAATGTTAACACATCTCCATTGGAATCCATATTCTGTACTTAAAATTACAAAAATATAAAATTGTTTTATTTTTAATTAAATAATTTCTTTATGTCATCTGATGACAACCTCCTTTATACTTCAATCAGAACAATGGAATACTGATTCTGTATGGTCATTAATACAGTCAAATGTCATTATCTTGACCTCTGTTACATCGCATATCTCAAACAACCATTTAATGAGTTATATGGTTCATAATTCATTCCCTCCACCACTGAGATAACAAAGTTTGGCTGCATATGTATGCATAATACTGACTTACTGCCAGAAAATAGTTTGTAGTTATAGGTACTTAATATTATTGATAACTAAAAAGACATCTCAAAACTAATTCATATTCACTTATTTTGGTATTACCAATATTAGATGCTACCGTCACTCATTTTAATGCACATAGTACTTTCTGAATCACTATTTGTTTAATATCAACACATATGATGCTAACTTTATTGCTGCAAATAGAGAGCAACAGGATTTATAAATCAATCTAAGCAATCTCTTAAACTAGTTATTAAAAATTACATCCTAAAGTGTTGGCATCTGTAGGACAAAAAATAAGCATAAACAACTTCAAAGTTCTAAGGTGACAAATCTACTAAAAGATTTAAAAATTAAGAAACCGTATGTTACAAAATAATCGATGATCATAACATGCTCTATCAGAAATTAAACAAAATAAAAAATCAAACTACAGTAAAGTACACTTATAACGAACATGCTTAGAACGAACTACTGCACAGAACGAACTGATTGTAAAGTCCCGTTTTATCTCCCTATACATTAATAACCAACTTATGTAAATGTGTACAATGAACTACTGCACAGAACGAACTGATTGTAAAGTCCCATTTTATCTCCCTATACATTAATAACCAACTTATGTAAATGTGTACAATGAACTACTGCTATAACTAACTATCATGGTCCCTTCCGGTTCGTTATAAGAGTACTTTACTGTAGTTTACACAGATACATGTTTAACAGGCGCTTTCAAGTAGAAATATAAATGAACTGTAACCTTGTCTGACTTGGGATTTGGCCGATAGCCCATGCCCCGTGGTGGGCCCAGGCCTGTATCACAGCATGTGTAGGCACCAGGACTAAAATGGAGCTCCATGTGAAATCTCTCGTCCGAGCAGGGATCCTATTTAACAAGTAAAAATCATTTACATGATTCAGGTGACAAAAAACCCCATCAATATTGAAGGACATGTTATTTAAAGGAAACATGTCACGTGACCTATATTTGGCACCAACCATGTACAATTAATTATAAATTGAATCACCTAAAAAAAAAAAAAAAAAAAAAAATTAATTACTTAAAATATCTCCATAAAACCCCACCAGATACGAGCTCTTAGCGGAAATTGCCGATCTTTAATGAACAGGGCAATCATGAGGTCCGTGACATCAGAGACGCGTCGCTTGATCTGAAGCCTTACACTTAAAAGCATTAGTCCATACCACTCATAAAGAATCTAAGACTTGCACAGCTTACCAAAACAATGAGTGTTCGTTTTGCTGTATCAATTTGAGCTGTTAGTAAATGAAGAAAGACACACATTTACTTACAACAGTGATACTGAAGAAAAAACGGATAGCGAGTCGGAGGGTGGAGAAACCGATGGTGCCAGACCAGACCGGTCGACCAATTTACAACCCGGAGCCCGAAAGTAACCCGGAGACAAAACCAAAACTCGGATGCTAATGCCGAGGTGTATACTGTTCATATTTACAATAAAGATTCACCTCGATATGATGTATTTAAAGATGTAAAAAATATAAATGTAGGACAAACATTTGGGGGGGGGAAAATATCGCATTTTTCATGTTCGGGCTGTACATAATGAAATCTGTATGCACAGTGTAAACAAACGCTCTAATTTACAAGGCGCTTCACTTTCATTAACCTGACTTGTAAAACAACATAAATGACTTGAGAGTATAATCAACTTTTTAACTAAATATATTTCAATTTGCATCAATAGAACGAAATGGAGTTATAGTATTTTTCTCTCTTTAAAAAAAAAGCGCAGCATATTATTAGGCCTATTGGTAGGGTGCGTTAGAGTATAAACGACCACTCACGATACCCATGTGACAATTTTCTTTTCTTTGGTACTACGTAATTGGTCAGTTTTGTAATTTTAGATGGGAAAGTCTACTTAATCAAGGAGTTTTACAGCATTATTTACAGTAATGAAGCAGGGCGGCTGATAATGTCCATTAACATTGTACTATAGTCGCGACAGGTTACACCACAATACCCTGTGATCTTAAAAAAACTGGCAAGTATTTTGTACGTATGTCTAGACAGTGGTAATCACTTACCTGGTCGATACCCTGCAACATACACCTGCCAATCAGAAATCACATGTGCAGGCCACGGAAAGAAAGGACCAATTAACTAAAACAACACTGATTCTCAAGTCAGCCCGTGGATGAAACATAATAGTTATTTCGACACCGACAGTAGTGGTTTATTTTGTATTGAACTTCGTGTTACTTTGGGGCTTCGGGCGATGAGGAACGTTTTTGTGACGTACTCCACCCGAAGATTAAAATCATTATTTAAAATTATTATTATTATTTTTTAAACATATTTAAATACATCGTACAGAGATGTATCCTCATGCCAAATCCTATGTTTGTATATGCCATATTTAATTAATTATTGATGTTTCCTTCTTGGACGGTGAATACAGATTTTGTTATGTAGGCCTAACATGAAAAATCTCTTCTTTAAAAAAAAAAATCAATAAATAATAAATAAAAAAATCTACATTTTTGTTTTAACATATTATATAAATACATCATGCTGAGGTGTATCTTTGTGCCAAATATGTACAATGTACACCTTGGCATTCGCAACCGAGTACTGTTTTTGTCTCTGGGTAACGTTCGGGCTCCGGGCTGTAAATACTAAAATAGGCTGACACCAAAGTACTATGTGGTGTTGGTGTCCAATCTTTTGTTTTGCGATAAAATACACGCGTGTTTTTTCGGATACAATCCTTTGGAAAACCGTAAAAATACAATCCCGATCGTTTAAACTGTTTATTTTTACACCCAAAGGCCGTGCAGTACGGCACTGCTGGACTGAAAAGATCGTAAGGCCCTTACTCCATATATAAACAGTTAACAACAATGGAAGAGTACAGCGGCTCTGACGTCACTTCCCTTTTTTTCCGAACGCTCACGAATAAATATGCATAAATCGTACTTTGATACTGAATGGCGTAATTTCTTCATTTTAAGTTAACTACGCGTATTTTATTGTTATAAACTTATTTGTATATTATTTTTATATCATTTTGCTTTTAAAATGAGCTATAATATGGTCTCGTGACATGTTTCCTTTAAGGATTGTCTGTTATTTCTTTTAATTTCATCGGGGTATATATATATATATATATATATATATAAAAAAAATCATATATAAATTGTGTTCACATAAAAGTATGCGGATTAATTTTTTTCTCATACCTAGATGAACATAAAAGAAATAACAGACAGTCGGTATAAATAAATTTAAAACATGCTTACTAATAATAACGATAAAAGTTAATATTTTATTTTAAATTATTTTTTCATTCTTAAAAATATAATAATGCTCAATAAGACAAAGTAACAAATTACTATGAATGGATGCCATCAAATATGTTCCCTGACAGAAGTTTTCTTATGTTCATGGAGTAATGAACCAAATTGTGTTGCTACGGCTGAAACAATGAGACAATGTTATACTGTAATCAATGTAAAGGAAATTTAATAATTTTAAAAGCAAACTCTTTTCAAACACATGTTATGAAAGTATTTCAGTAAGTATAATAAATTATTCAACCTTGTTTTGTTTTTTTCCTTCTGTTTTTTCTTGTTTGTTTGGGGTTTTTTTTTGCTGCATAAATCCCACAAAATGTGTTTAGCTGAAGCCCAAATATATATTAAATCATAAAAATTTAATATTGGCTTGTATGTAAAAAGGAGTCAGCAAGTGATAATAAACAATGTATTTAAACAAATGCCAACTATTGACCATGTCACAATGGGCCTAATTTACGCAACCTGTTTTTCTTAAATGCAGGCATTTAAGCATTGCAAATGTATGTAAGTCCAAAACAGGTTTTGTAAATTCAGCCCAATATGTCTCATTTTACAAAATGTGTCCACCTAATAATGTAACAAAAACAAGTGTTTATGAGAACCAGCTAAAATAACTGATTTTTTGCATTACAAAATATGTCAGTCATATGAATTAAAATAAGCTCCCTATTTCACTAAATTTTATTAAAATTAGTTCTGTACACTACAGAGGAGAAACAAGCCCGACAAGAATCCTGTAGTTTCCATAAAGGCTACCTGTGTCTAGGGCCTCCACGAGTCCAAAATACGAGGTCTGTCCGGAAAGTATCCAGCCATATATAACAAAAAAATATATGGCTTACCTAGGACAATGCCGCCTTAATCCCCTTCAAAGTACTCCCCTTGGGACCTTACACACTTCTCCCAGCATTCCTTCCATTTTGCAAAACAGTCTGCAAAGTCCTTTTTGGGGATCTCCATCAGCATCTTCGTCGCATTCTCCTTAATCTCCTCCACGGTCTGAAATCTCCTCTCTTTCAATGGCGATTTCAGCTTTGGGAAAAGCCAGAAATCGCAGGGAGCCAAATCTGGGCTATGGGGGGCTGAGTGACTGGGTGATGCGATGTTGTGCCAAAAAGCTCTGCACGAGACGTGAAGAATGGGCAGGCGCATCGTGTCGTGATGAAGATGCCAGTCATCACTTGCCCACAGGAGTGACCGTTTCTTCTTACTGCATCTCACAGCCGTCGAAGAACTTTGATGTAGTACTCCTTCGTTATTGTCTGGCCTGGAGAAGCATATTCGTGGTGAACAACACCTTCATAATAAAAAAAAACACTGTCAACATGACCTTGACATTGCTCCGACTTTGCCACACCTTCTTCGGACGTGGTGACAAAGGTGACTTCCACTGGGAAGATTGGGCTTTTGTTTCAGGGTCATAGCCATAGACCCACGACTCATCTCTGGTTATGATCTGATTGAGGAAATGTGGATCATTGTTAGCGTTTTGAAACATGTCCGCTGCAACCTCAGCACGAAATTCCTTCTGCTCTTGTGACAGAAGCCGCAGAATGAATGAAGCACACGTTTCATGCCAAGATCCTCCATCAAAATCTATGAAACAATAGTCCGTGGAATCCCTAGATCTTCTTGTTATTCTCACACTGTCAATCGCTGATTTTTCTTAATTGCAGCCCACACACATTCAACATTTTCGTGGGTTCTGCTTGATGAAGGCCTTCCAGAACATGGATCACTTTCACAGGATTTCCAGCCATCTTTAAAGCATCTGTACCAAAATTTTATTTGGGCTTCACTAACTGAATCATTCTTGAAAGAATTCTTAATCATTCGAATAGTTTCCGCTGACGAATGTCCAAGTTTGTAGCTAAACTTGATGCAGATTTGCTGATATACTCGCTCGGCTATTGTGAATGCGTAAGTAACACAGCACCCACGCTCACTCAACGAAGTCTGCCAGCCAAACAAATAGTGCCACGTGATTGTGGATGATCATGCATGTGCAGTACATGCCCTGCTCAGTGCGTGCCAAGTTACATCAAAATTGCATTACCAGTTTTCAAGATATTCACAATGGCTGGATACTTTCCGGACAGACCTCGTATTGGACTCTAGTACTCGAGAGTCAAACTCAACTCGGACCCGAGTACCCGACACTTACATTAGATGATGAGACCAAGGAATAAAGTAAAATAGCATTATGCATCTTAATTCCAGTGCTGAACATGGATGCCAAATCATGTCATTGTATTGCATTCCACACATTCCACACATTCGACTTTTGTTTTCCCTTCATGTCTGATAGCCCTATAATGTAACTGGCAGCAAGCATATGGCAAAATGAGATAAAAAAAATATATTTAAATGAGAGAGCTCTTCCTTGCACAGGTACTCAAGTCCTGTGAATGGACTCGAGTCTTGTTAAACTCAGCCCGTGCCCACGTACTCACGTACTCAAGTACTCAAGGAGACCCTTTGTAATAATTTTTCTGTTAAATTACTAAGATTACAACATTGTTGGCCTCACCTTGCTGGGATCTTCAAATAACATGATGACAATCTGGGTCATGTAGTTGAGTTCGGCCGTGGCACTCAGAAACTCCATAGCTCTACTCCACTGTTCATCCTTGTTTTTCTGCAACCAGAGGAGAAAATACTTGAAAATATTACTGTGAAAATTTACCAGACAGTAACACACATGGAAATAATTACATACTATTCAATAAATACATTTAGAAATTGCTTTTAATATTCCCAATACTAAAATATACTGCTTTCAAGGTCAGGTCAGGTCAGGTCAGGTCAGGTCATAGAGCTTAACGTGCACATTCAGAGCAAGCTGTTTTAGCGCATACTTGTCATGGGTGCAGGTGTCGAGCCTATACTGGCTCCTCCGTCTAGGACAGGATGCTTTCAAACAAGTAACATAAATTTGATATGTTGGGTGATAATTTCTTAGTTATTTATTATAATTAACATGAAAAAGAAAAGAAAAAAGACATTGGACAAAACAAATAAATGAGGAAACTTCTGCTAAGTCTTATAAAGTAGAGGGTTATAATGAGTTTTGTAATTAATGAACAATGAGAGAAATAGTTTACAGTCATCAATACAATCTGGAATTCAGGAACAATCTGGGAGTTTTTATCTGACTTACAATAACTACAATAATATAATAACAAATACTACAACTCCTGCAATTAAGAAAATGACCATGGCAAATTATCCACAGTATTTTCCACAGCAATTTTACCATTAACATGTTTGCAACACTGGGCTCAATTTCACAAAACATCATAAGCCTAGTTTTGCACGTAAACGTAAATCTACAACTAAACAACAATTCTTATTACTATTATAGTTCAACAAATATAGTTTGAAGAACACAGATTTCATTTTCTTTTGTCCTTAAAATACTCCAGTTTCCGTAATCATGTAATTTTCTGCGTGCAATAGATGCCAAACACGTGTAACCAAACAACTGGTATAACTGCTAGTAGCAAACATAAACTTACGATATTTAGTGAAATGGAGTGTAAGTAAGTATGAATGATTAGTGTTATTTGTTATGTTTGCCAATATGCTGTAAGATTTATTTATACCAGTGGCAGTATTTGCTGACTGAAAGTGACATAACAGTTAACTCGCAAATGACACTTGCACAATCAGGAACAATGGGGTTGTAAGGGGATTACAATTTATCAAATACAGCGTAGTCAGTCCGCAGTGACATGCCAGTTCAATCTTTATATTTTAATTATATTACATCAAAGTGACATAATTAAAATAATTTTCTTTAATAACAGCATAATTTCTGTTAGTAAATCTGTCACCAAGACCAAATGCCCCCTTTTCAAGCCGAAATAAATCAGTCAGGTTTGTTTTGTGGTTGTTTTTTAATGAAAAGCTCCGCGGCAATCTCCACAGCCTTGCTGATTGCCGTGGGCAATGGCAGGGGTTGTACTGCACCAAATTAAATACATGTGGTGTTATTCCTGTTCATTTGTATACAGCAATAATTAAATTTCTGTTACATTTATTACATTTTAATGCCATCCCATTGGACAAGCCGTAGCAACATGAGTTTCTTCATTTCTCAATGCACATAAAAATAATGTTGTCAATTGTTTAACAACCAAAACATTATTGAAAGTAAAATATGCACTTTTAGTGTTATTATTAATAAGTATGTTTGAAATTTAATTATATTGTCTGCTATTTCTTTTACGTTCATCTGGGTATGAACAAAAAAAAAATCATCCGCAAACTTTTGTGAGAACGGCTTCACCGATTTAGTTTGTGGATGATTTTTTTTGTTCATACCGCAATGAACATAAAATAAATAAGACACAATCCTAAATTACAGGTAGAGAAACAATGATCCTACCTGAGGCTGACGATAAGAGGAATCACTTACTTCACACAAACCGCCGTACCGCAGCATATTTAGGAGGGAGTGGATGTGACTCTCACTTGTGAAATACAAGCGGGTGCGTACAAAACGCTGTGGGGAGGCCACGCCTTTAGAATATCTGAAAGACAAAAACATACGCTGGATTTATATACTGACGTCCAAAAGAAACTTTACAAGGCTTGAAATTGTACTGTAGAAAAAAAGAAAAAAACGAACGGTACAGTGTCATGAAGTTCAACATCGAAATGTCAAAGTTTGTTTTGTTTAATGACACCACTAGAGCACATTGATTAATTAATCATTGGCTACTGGATGTCAAATATTTGGTAATTCTGACTCGCAGTCATCAGAGGAAAGCCACTACATTTTTCCTAATGCAGGATCTTTTATATGCACTTTCCCATAGACAGGAAAGCACATACCACAGCCTTTGACCAGTTGTGGTGCACTGGTTGGAACAGGGAAAAAACCCAATCAGTTGAATGGACCCACCAAGGTGGTTCGATCCTGCAATGCAAGCACATTAAGCGAACTCTCAACCGACTGAGCTAAATTCAGCCCCTCTAAATATCAAATGCACGTGATACATGCATAGTGGTTTGTGATAAATTAAGTGGTGGCCATTTGTGTAGGTGTGACTCTAGGCATTTGAAAGAATTTCAATCAAGTTATTGCATCATTAAAAATTTAATGATGCTGAAAAAGATGAGAGAATTACATTTGTAACTTTAATACAGATTAATGACCGTTTTGTTGTTTACCAGTTAATTTTTCCCTGATAATCTTTTAATGTTTTATATTAGCTTTACACTCTTAAATATTTCTACCAATTACAGAGAATATTAAGGGCCGAATTTACGACATCTGTTTTTCTTAAAGCATTGTATAAAAACATATATATGCAGTCACACACTGGTAACACAAGACCAGGCTTTGTAAATTTGGCCCTAATTTTGGTAAAAGTCAGCAGATACATATGCATCTATACCATGTGCAAATGAAACCGATTTACCTGGAGTCAAGCCGTGTGGCATCGGAGTCACATATCTGTTCGTTGTGGTGGTTCACACACTGCAGCAAGTCGCTGTGAATCTTCCGCATCAGTGGCGTACAGTAACTCTGTGATATGTACAGTTTCTCATCCACTGTGATCCCATATTCCTTAAAATTAAAAAAAAGGAAGGAAAATGTTTTATTTAACGACGCACTCAACACATTTTATTTCTGGTTATATGGCGTCAGACATATGGTTAAGGACTACACAGATATTGAGAGGAAACTCGCTGTTGCCACTTCATGGACTCCTCTTTTCGATTAGCAGCAAGGGGTCTTTTATATGTACCATCCCACAGACAGGATAGTACATACCACGGCCTTTGATATACCAGTCGTGGTGCACTGGCTGTAGCGAGAAATAGTTAAAATTAAAAATACTGAATAACAAAATAACTACATTTTTTAATAAACTTACAAAACAAAACATCAAAGTGCTTATAAAACTATCTATAAAGTAGTGACATTGTAATTTTTATTTTAAGCAACTCTGACTTTGTCCTTTGACACAGACACAGTAAGGCGAAATACAAACTCATTCATTATTTTATGACAATAGATTAATATGGAAGAGCCAAAATATTTAGAATATATCAAAATGTTATTTTTACTGAATTACTTAATTTAAATAATACAAACAAGTATTAAATTTATGTTCCTACAAAGATGAGAAAAGACATTTTTACAAGACATTCTAATCATATAATACCAATAACAGATACATTACAGAGTCTAAAATGTCAGGGTAAAAACCCATTAACCGACTGCATTAAAATACCAGTGGAATGACAATGTCAGCTAGTGCCTTAGAACACATAAACAGTTCCTCGGTCCGTTCAAACTGAGTTAAAATACCTGTGGAATGACAACGTCAGCTAGTGCCTTAGAACACATAAACAGTTCCTCGGTCCGTTCAAACTGAGTTAAAATACCTGAGGAATGACAATGTCAGCTAGTGCCTTAGAAACATAAACAGTTCCTCGGCCCGCTCAAACTGCGTTAAAATACCTGTGGAATGACAATGTCAGCTAGTGCCTTAGAACACATAACAGTTCCTCAGCCCGTTCAAACTGCGTTAAAATACCTGTGGAATGACAATGTCAGCTAGTGCCTTAGAACACATAAACAGTTCCTCAGCCCGTTCAAACTGCAAGGTTCTCTGGTTGTGCTGAAGGTCATACTTAATACAGTCATACACATCGGGAATCTTGCTAATGTCAAATCGGTTGTTTTTCATCTTAAAGTCTTTTTCCAACTTGGCCCAGCGTCGGATTAACAGTTCCCAAGATTCACCATGATACAGTTTCAGATCTGTGAAAAAATGTTACCTCCACAATAAATAGTAATACAGAGAATATAAAACAGATAAATAGAGATTATTACCAATATGGTTAAAAATATCTAGTCTGTCCCACAGGGATAGCCTTATTTCATACTATGTAATTTACTCAAAGTTATTTATTTCTGAACGGACTGTTTACTAAATTGCACACAAAATAGTATATTTTTATTATTACCAAAACACTAACTTTTCTTCTAACGTCAAAGCAAATTGAAATTATGTACAAAAAACATTTTTGTAGGAAGGACTATAGGTACATATCAAAGCGTTACGTCCCACTAGAATGTCAAGTGGGACATAACACCTCAACATCATATGACGACGTCATACGACAGGTGCAATACAACCTTACCAGAATGTTAATCAAATGAGTTTAGTGATATAAACTGAAATCAGTTAATGGGTATTAAATAGAATATTAAACCTGATACCATTTCGTATCATGTTTATGTCCCTCATGAAATAATTTTCATTGTCACTCACTAAAGCTCACGACAATTGGAAATTATTACACTCGGGACATAAACAATAAACATGATATGAACAGGAAGCTAGTTTAATATCCTATAAATATGCCATACTATATAACTTGTCAGTAGCCAACTGGCCACTTGCTAATTTTATTCCGAGTGGCTACTAAATTTATTATTGGACTAACAAGATTTACAATCGGATAAATATTAGGTCCACGGCATGATCTTGTTTAGACAGGTGTCACTGTACTCACAATGGAAACATTTTGCCACTGAGTGTGTACCATATCAAAATCGAGATTTAATTTGATTTCACGATGGTCTTACCTTTCTTTTTCAGCTCTAGTTTAAGAGCTCGAATCTTGGTGGTAATTTCACGAATCATGTTATGTACTCTCTCACACATTTTGCGAGGGTTCTCTACAAACTTCATCGCATTCACCAGCGAAATGTTATTTACAGCTCCAAGCTGCAAACAAAATGGATTAGTAGTAAAAATACAATTTGCTTATTACCATCTTAAAACAGAACTTAAAAACATAAAAGACATGTGCATCGTTTTATTTAGGAATGGTTTTTCATTCAAAGTTATTGCTAATTCTCATTCCATTTGCAGACATCTAAAAAAATATTTACTTAACTTCATAACAATCTTTAAAACAAATTTATCATCACTCCGATAATGATCAGATGACTATGACTCCTATCTTATGTTAAAAGTGAATAAAAATAGATAAAACAAACAGAAAATAAGCCCAAAATTTTTGAAAAATATAAACATGTCAAAATATTATTAACAAGTATGGAATGCTCATTCACTAAAAAAGATCTGCAAAAAAAGAAATATAAAATTTCCAAATGATTTTGTAATTTTCAACACACAAACCAACATCTCGCTTTATAGTCAGCATGTATTTTCAAAAATTTTACAATTAAGATTTTGTATTACAAACCAGTGGCGGATCCAGAAAATCCATTTAGGGGGACCCCAATGACATGAGGCAGAATGCCAAGGGAACTTTGCAGGAGGTTTGGAGGGGGGATGAAAATTAATATATAATAAAATTATAACTGTTGCAAATTTATGGGGGGCCCTGGGCCCCTGCCCCCCCCACCCTAGATCTGCCTCTGCAAACCAAAAAAATCAACATGAAGCTTACCTTTTTGTAATGTTCCTGTGTGAACTCTGTGTCTTCATTCAAGATATCCTTCAGCTTTTCTTTAATACTAAACATAAACCAAAAAAACCTGTGTATATAACTTAAACTACATTTAAAAATAAATAAATTAAGACTTGCATACCAATATGATGAATTTATAAGCATGTGCACAGTATGTTATATTATTTAACCATCAAATACACATTATACACGAACCGTATTTATTAAGTTATATGAATTCTTTCTTTTTCTTATAAATTTTCTTCCTTCTGATTCTCTTCTCTCTTATTTGCTATTTTCTCTGATCTCGTTTAAATCTCGGATCATACAAATATATCGTTATATTATAGATCACTGTCCATGTCCAAAAGTATGCATGTGTTGAACTTTAGCCTGAATCAGTTTCTGTTAGTTTTGTTATTTTAAAAATAGTTTGTTGTTGCTTAGAACATGAATAGGTATGTAAAGCAGTGATTCAGGCCTCACAACACTGCTATATCATCTGGGACAATAAATGTTTTATTTAAAAAAAAAGGAAAAAAAAGGTTATATGAATTCTATATAAAAAGGTATTTATTATTAGTTCTTTATTAATTAACTTGTATATTAAAACTAGGGTACTTTGTTTTGAAAGAAATAACAGGATTATAAGAGAAAAAAGTAGTTTGTTTTATTTAACGACGCCACTAGACCATATTGATTTTTTATCTTATCATCGGCTATTGGACATCAAACATATGGTCATTCGGACACTGTTTTTTAGAGGAAACACGCTGTCGCCACATAGGCTACTCTTTTTACGACAGGCAGCAAGGGATCTTTTATTTGCGCTTCCCACAGGCAGGATAGCACAAACCATGGCCTTTGTTGAACCAGTTATGGATCACTGGTCGGTGCAAGTGGTTTACACCTACCCATTGAGCCTTGTGAAGGGATTATAAGAGATTAAAATTATAAATCAATTCCAGATTTTACCAATGAAAACAGGCATTCCGCTGTTACTCCATGAACATCATATTATGATAACTGCTGGAGGCAGCGTTTCATACGTTAATCGTATACCAGGGCCTGTGCTTATAAAACATTTTAGAGTCCAGACTCAATCTCTTATGACGTCACATGCATACAATTTAGTATGGCATTGTCATGACATTAGTGTCTCAGACTCTATTAGTCTCGAGTCTAGACTCTAAACATTTTATAAGCACCAGGCCTGATGTACATTATCAGTGATGCTTGTTTATCCAAGGTGAGCATATGATGTCTGGTTGACCCAACAAAAAAGTGAGTTTGTTTTGTTTAACGATACCACTAGAGCATATTGATTTATTAATTAGTGGCTATTGTATGCCCAACATTTGGTAATTTTGACATATAGCCTTGGAGAAAACCTGCTACATTTTTCCATTAGTGGCAAGGGAATTTTTATATGCACCATCCAACAGAGGAAGTAGCACACACCATGGCCTTTGTGGTGCACTGGCTGGAACAAGAGGTTGACCTAACAATTAGTTTCTCAGAAAGAAAGCACAATGAATAAATAGGAAAGCACATGTTGAGAAAATTACATACTAGAGTTGGTATTTTGTTGTCATAGGAACCCAAATGTTGAGCAAATTACATACTAGAGTTGGTATTTTGATGTCTTGCCCTCTCCATCCAGCAAACCGTTGTTGTTTGCACTTTTCACCATCTGTATGAGAATTGGAGTCAACTCCCCTTCCAATGCAAGAAGACCCTATAAAACACAATCATCTTAAACATATTATATTATAATTATATTATATAAATGAGATGAAATCAATCTGGGATGCTGACAACCACGCAATGTCCAAGGGTTAGCTATTCAAGTGACAAAAGTGGTAGGTACAAAATTTAGAGTTACAGTCTTATAACATCATTTACCAATGCAAAATACAAGATCTGAATGCACCTTTAAAAAATGTGTGTGTTTGCTATCAACAGAGATCGTCAAAGTATACGCTCAATTCATCGCCTGTGCCGAATTTATTCAAAACAGCACAAATGGCAGCCTGTTGTCAGTTTCACTTAACACATGTGTTTGCAGATTTGAAACTATAGGGGTCGTCTCAAAAATAAAATTTGAAATATTGCATTGTCCGAAGAACAGTTTGATCTTGATAATGTATTATCAACAATCGTATTTAAGAATTAATATTATATAAAGAGTTAGTACTTTCAAAGTTTAGTTTCTATAAAATACTGATTATGTATATTTTTATAAAATATACTAAATTAGACCTTTCACATTTTCACTTCGTAATTTTTCTAGTGTTAAAATCAACAATTTATATAAAATACGGTTTCGAATGGAAAGTGGGAAAAGTTTGTTTTGTTTAACAACACCACTAAAGCACAATAATTTATCAATCATCGGCTATTGGATTTCTTAGAGAAGAAACCCTTTAAATTATTCCTGTTAGTAGCAAAGGATCTTTTATATGCACCATCCCACAGACAAGATAGAACATACCACAGCCTTTGAAAAGTGCTGCCTCTTACCCTCCCCCTAAAGAGTTATGTAGTTATTGACACCCCCTTAAATGTAAAGCGTATGCCAACAGCTAGCCACTGTCGAAATTTCAAGGTAAATCCCCCACCCATCCCTGGTCAGGTGTTATATACGTTTTGGTATATGAGATGACCCCTTGATCAATTGCATTTTTAGTTGACATAGATAATGTAGATAAGCGAGCGTAGCTAAACGATGGCCTAACAGTCTCCAACCTTTGTGAAAGCAGCTGCAGTCATCTGAACTCTGCCTTCGTCTGAAGCATAAATCTTGAGATCGTGTCGGAATGTGCTGTGAAGCCGCAAGAAACCTAGTCCCGGAGAATCAACAAACTGACCTGAAACGGGCACCAAAAAAACCCGTAACGTATTCAACACCAAAATCAAACAAATTAATAATACCAATATTGTGAAAAATGGAGAAAGAATAAAATTACAAGGGCCATAGCCAGGGCTTTTTTGAGAGGTTCATAAAACAATTTAACAAAAGGCAATTAACATAGTATTTAGTTGCAGTAAACTACTGCACATCAATTTATTTATTTTGTAATATCTTGAAACAATATCATTTAAAACAACTCATTATCTGGAATGGGATTCATGCAAACCACTTGAACGTCCCTTGGCTAAGTCCATAAAAAGGATTGCTAATACATGTATGAAATCCTACTTGAAGGTATTATGTTGCTAAAATTAATGTAAGAATTTTAAAACGCAGACATACAAAAACTAAAAATTAATTGTTAGCATGACATAGACCTTCAAAAGATCACAAGCAACAACACAAAAAAAAATATTTCACAACCTTTTTATAAAATAAAATTAATTAATTCTGGATTAATACAATGAATGAATGTTTAATGACACCCCAGCATGAAAAATACATCGGCTATTGGAAGATTGATACAAAACACAGAAACAAACTACAGTAGTTTATTTCACATATATTAGACTAATTGTATTAAGTATTACTTCAAAAGCAACCAGTTATTCTGTACTTCAGTGGACACTTTAAACTTATTTTAAACTGATTTAGCAATGAGGTAGTATTTTTTCAATTTGACTACAACTTAATATTTTCAAGGGCTTTTGCATAACACTTGGTCTTATATATACTTTCATTAGCATTGTAACAGATTATTCAACAATTTTCAATATTTGTGATAAAAATGAAGTGGACTACTAAAAACTGTAAAAAATACCACCTGACAATTTTTTTAATTACGAAAAAAATAAACTTGAAGAAGGTAAATTTAAAATGTTGAATATGTAATTCATGCAGCATTCTATATATTTATTTTTTTACATATCCTCAAAAACAGATTTGAAACACTATTAAATGTATTAAAACTTGATTAGTAATCAATTGGTTAACTGGGCAGGTATAATCATTACACTTGCCCAGTTAACCAATATGTCACACACAAAACCCCCCAGAAAAAACAAAACCCGGGGGTAAAAAAAAGGAAAGCAAAATTACAAACAAACAAAACCCCCCACAAAACAACAACAACCAAACATACATGTATTTAACAGTTAATTTCAATGAATGGTATTGCTTTGGTGTCTAAAACATCACCATGAAGCAGCCTATCAGATATCGTTAAATTGAGATCCCTGAAAAGAAAGAGAGAGAAAGAAGAGAGAGAGAGAGAGAGAGAGAGAGAGAGAGAGAGAGAGAGAGAGAGAGAGAGAGAGAGAGAGAGAGAGACAGACAGACAGACAGAGAGAGGTTATTACCCTCATGTGTTTCGGTATCGTCAATATCATATATTAGGAATAAAATTTGTATTATGCGAGCCTCTGCCGAGCATAATACATTATTTGTATTTCTAATATATGATATTGACGATACCGAAACACATGAGGGTAATAATCTCTTTTTCATATAATCTCAAGCTGTTTTTGTAAACAGTGTACGCAACTTTAATTCCAGTCAGCCATTACTCAATATTCAAATAACGTAAGAATAATGAATGGAAATGACGTCAAACTTGAATGACGTCATTTTGATTATCCTTACATGAAAGTAAACTAGTGCTAACATTTTTTGTTTTCTGAAATCTGGACAGCTTTCAGTATACAGTTGCTACTGAAATGTTTTTGTTTGCATACATCAGTTATGGAGTGTCACTGTAGTATGTTTGTTTAAATGTCAATAAATGTAGTGCTGTGACCTTGATTAATTTACATCTAATTTGCAAAGTTATCAAATTCTGAAAGTATGTGATCTGAAAAATATCAGATATTTTGATTACACTAGATATGCTAGTTACTGGTATTATATGATAAATATATACTAGTAGGCCTATACACACACACACACACGTACCAACACGCACACATTCAGTTGATTATAATATCAATGGTGCTTGATCGAGACATAACACATTTGTATGTTACAACAATAAAAAAAGGTTTGTTGTTTTATATAAAACAGCAAAAATCTGGAATTTAATTTCAGTTACTGAATTACTCAGTTTCATTTCTTTTTCTGTTATTATGTAAAATCAGAATCTTAGCTTCCAAAAAAAAAAGAAAAAAGAAGACCAACAAAAGAAAAAATATGAATGCATGCACATACATACTAAGTGGGAGCATTCTTTTGGTGACAAGTCACAAATATGGCAAAACTATGAAACAAAAGCCACAGGGTTGAACAACAACTGACAAAAAACAGGTGATGTAGTCATTTAAATTAAGCTGAATGGAGGAACAAATGAAAAATAAAACGTTTTATACCAGTATTTATTTTTATTTACCGGCCTCAGTGGTGTCGTGGCAGGCCATCGGTCTACAGGCTGGTAGGTACTGGGTTCGGATCCCAGTCGAGGCATGGGATTTTTAATCCAGATACCGACTCCAAACCCTGAGTGAGTGCTCCGCAAGGCTCAATGGGTAGGTGTAAACCACTTGCACCGACCAGTGATCCATAACTGGTTCAACAAAGGCCATGGTTTGTGCTATCCTGCCTGTGGGAAGCGCAAATAAAAGATCCCTTGCTGCCTGTCGTAAAAGAGTAGCCTATGTGGCAACAGCGGGTTTCCTCTAAAAACAGTGTCAGAATAACCATATGTTTGACGTCCAATAGCCGATGATATTATAAAAAATCAATGTGCTCTAGTGGCGTCGTTAAATAAAACAAACTTTACTTTTATTTTTATTTAAATTATTTGCTATTATGAATTAATTCTTAACAAAAAAGGTTATTATTTTTAAAAATCAGAAAAGTTAACCACCTCATAAAGGTAGTTTTAATGTTTATTTAATTTGAAGTAGACAATTCACAAACAACAAAGAATTGAGAATAAATTTATATAGTAGACTCATCACTTTAGTTGACATCCAATAGCCAATGATTAATAAATCAATGTGCTCTAGTGGTGTCGTTAAACAAACAAAATAAACATCACTTTAGCTTATATTATGTAATTTAGGTTAATATGAGATTGTGTATATTACTTGATATTACATGTGCAATTTAAGGCAATGTTATGTGTAGTTTTTGTTAGTTAATATAATACATTTGCAGTCTTTGCCAATATTAATTCACTATGCAGTTTTTGTAAGTATTATGTGCGAGACAGCTAAATCAAGCATGGATCCTTGCATGCAACATTTATTGTTTGAGGTTAGTACATGGTTCATCAATGACCTTCATTATTTGAGAAGAAAAAACTAAATAAATTCTGGTATAAAACCTAAAATACAAAGACTACAAACTAGTACCGTATTTTCCCATGTATTATGCGCACCGGTGTATAATGCGCACCCCCCACTTTGAACGTTTATTCCAAGAAAAAAAACATGAACCACAATATAATGCGCACCGTTTTTTTAAACCACAAAATCGACAGTGAATGCAAGATGTACCGCTTTTCCCCCCGTCACCAAAATTAACGAAAAGCGAAAGAAGCGGTATATTCAAGAAACCAAGAAACAAAACTTAAGTTAGGTATTTGAGTGCATAGACCTACATGTCACATTAAACAAAGGCTAGTACTTGTGTACTTACATGTCACAGACTCACATGTGCATAAATCAAAACAAAGTTATATACCCCATACACTGTAAATTACTAATAAATATATAAAAACAAAAATATAGCATATTACATTTCGTTCTCGTGGCTAACGTGAATGTGCGAGATTTCTAAATTTATAATAGTGTGGTATATTTCCGGTTTGCCGGAAATGGCTGAATTAAATCTCATGGAAATTAAAAATATTTACGGTCCAGTTTTGTCATTTTTGTGCACTTTTTGGTGATTTGTTTTGCATTTATTACAACCATCACAAGTGAAAAGTGATTTTTAAGAGGGTTTTGGCGTTTCGTTGTAATGAACACTGTCAATAACCTGTAAAGTACCGTAAACTACCGATCGGCGATTTTTCATGGGTGATCGCTGGTCATTTTTAAAAATATATTTTTTCTATTGCTATGTATAGTGAGCACCCCCATTTTTAACCTGTATTTTCTGGAAAAAAAGTACGCATAATACACGGGAAAATATGGTAATCAAACAATATTTGACCTTGACTTTGGGCAATTTAAAGTCCGTCCCATCCTCCTACAAAAATGTCTTTTTGTCAATAATTTCAGTTTGGTCTGACATAAGAAAAAACTAAGTGTTTTAGAAATAACAAAAAATACTATAAATATTGTAGTTCATTTAAGTTATACAATCATAAAATATGTTTAAGAAAGATTTAGTCCAGTGAAAGCTGCCAGCCTCCATGTTAGTCAGATCTTCTTTGAAACAAAGCATTTTAATGCTGTATCAGCTCCATGCAATTGCAATACTGAACTTGTGAAATTAATAATGAATAACCATATTTTGATAACCATATAAAAATTACATGAGTACCTGGTACGAATATTACACACATGTTAAGTGTGACTGCCATTGGAATTTTATGGAATGAGTTTAGGCATTATTACTGTGTACTCTTAGCTGACAGTAACAATAATTTATTATTCAGTTAACCAACACATTAAGTATGATTGTGTTTGCATCATAATTGTTAATCGCATTCAATGAATTAGGTTACTATAGGTTGACAAAGTATCGGTACCACTGTATCATTACTCAGATTTTTCAGTTTCCCTTAATAAGAAGAATAAAACCACATAAATCAAACTACAGAAAAAAAGAAAGAAAAAAACAAAAAGGTTTTTAGTTCTATCCTCATTTTATTTAATGAATTATCAAATGCTGAAATTTATTTTAAACAATAAAAACAAACATGTTCTTATTAACTATGTTGTATCAAACTATTATTTCTCCCATCCTTAGCTATGCAAGACTGACCCATTCCATGACGTCAGCCCATACAAAATAAATCTGTCTTGTATAGGCTATGATGTCATTGTGTTTAACATGGGGAGTATTACGTTGTTGGTAATATATAACGTCGTATTAATGTGAGTTAGTTAGTTTTAGATCAATATTTTGTTATTACAACCTTCATTATGTGTTAAATTATATTTAATAGAAGAAACAGATGCAGAAAATATGATAATGTAGTTTATTTATGATAAAATGGTCAAATAAAGAAGTTACTTTTTCAGCCATATTTGTTTGTTCATGTAAAATAATGGTTTATTTATTGAATGGATGAAACAAAAAGACTTCATCAAATGTGGTCATGTGAGATAGAAAAAGAACACCCTCAGTGGTGGAAATTTCTACTTGCTTGCCAAGTCCCGGATGGAAATTTCCACCACCGCGGGTGTACTTTTTCTAACCTACATGATCACATATAATGGAGTCTATTAATCTACATATCACAGACGACTGAGGATGGAGCATGCATGACCAATGTTTTAAATGTTTCTTAAAACGGCACAAAAGAATAAATATTAATAGATGTTATTATGGTATAACACACTATATTTTATTATTATTTTTATTACATCTTACTAATCTAATCCATTTGGTCATGAAACAAAAAATGTAACTTTTATTTTTACTAATCAATTAGGCATTTTTATAGTCAACAGTTGGGAGGTAACGATTAATTGATGTCAACTAAAACAGATGAACTTTCAAAACTAAAAAATATTCTTTAGTTAATGAAATATAGTTACTTGCATTAAACTAGTTAAAAACAGTTTTAAAGATCTCATACACCATGGTTTTATATTTAAGTCCACTATTTTTGTATGTATATATAAAGAATAACTGGTTACTGCCTTAAAATATTGGCTTTACCCTGCGAAGGTTAGAATGGCGAATCATTAGTAAGTATGTTTCAAATTTAATTATAAGGATTGTCTGTTATTTCTTCTATGTTCATCTGGGTATGAAAATGAAAAAAATCATCCGCAAACTTCTGTGAGAACGGCTTCACTGATTCACACAGTTTGATGATGATTATTTTTGTTCTTACCCCAATGAAAATAAATGAAATAACTGACAATCCTTAAATGAACAAACTCGCGTTGCTACAGTTGGACCAATGGGATGATGTTAAATTGTAATGAATATAATGGAAATTTAATTATATAAATGAAATGTGACTGCTACAAACATTACTACCTCAAACATTATGGGTATACAGAAACTAGTATTCTAAATACGAAAATGTTTTTAATACATAATTTAATTATATAAATGAAATGTGACTGCTACAAACATTACTACCTCAAACATTATGGGTATACAGAAACTAGTATTCTAAATACGAAAATGTTTTTAATACGTAATTTTAGTCGCAAAAAGGTTGTTAGATGGAAAAATCTTTAATAGTTCCTTTAATCAGAATTATGGACAAACATTATATAAAAGAAATACGGATAAACACTGCCATACATGTGTTACATTTATTATGATAACTAAAGATAGGTGTTGTCAATTTTTAAATTTTTTGTTACTGGGTTTAGAATGGATTCATCCACAAATATTTCAGAAAAAAAAGAATATGCCCATTGGGTCTGAATTGCTCATCTGGTATTAAACTATACCTTGTAAAAGTAAACCATTGGCAATGATCCGGTTTTAATGGTGGGAGTGGGGAGGGGGTGCTTGCTTGGGGGAGAGGGAGACACACACATTGTTTTAGAAAATCTTAACATGAAAAAACTATTAATCTATTGTTGGTCTGTTGCTAATTCTCAATAAGCAAAAATTTAGGCATTTAATGCAGGCTACTTAAAATAATTATGTTGGCCGCATTTATTTAAAATATTATGACTATACAAGTGGTATGTGAATGAAGACTAGGTTGGTACAATATAACTTTATTGGTCAAATCAAATATTGGGGTGGGGGATATTTCTTATGCTGTTCCCCTCAAGCTGAACAGTGGGGGGATGAATCCCCCTCGCCCCCTACCAATTGACACCCATGCATATGTATGTATTGTAATGTGAGCCAATAAATGATCCACTTTTATTCCAGTATATTTTTTTACATTTTGTGAATTCTAAATTCACCTGTAGATGAAGATGTATGTACTTGTCACGGTCCAGTCGTTTGTACCAAGTTTGGTTGAAATCTGCCTAGTGATGGAACTTTAGAAGTTGAAAATCTCTAAGTAAATCAGAGCATAAGACGGCTATAATAAAACTTAATAAGGGCCTAATGTGGACTAATGGTACCAAATTTGGTTGAAATCTGCTTTGTTGAACTTAAGAAGAGGTTAGTTGAACCTAAGAAGAGGTTAAAGATGTCTCAACCACTGGGGGCCATGGTGTTCAATTGGATTTTGAATCAGCTAAAAAATAACAACACTTGGACTGGGCTATGAGAGTTTCATTTGTACAAAGTTTGTGAATCGGCCCGAAAAATAACAAATGTGGCCAGGTTCCGTATTCATAAATGTACTTAAGTCAAAGTATGATACTTAATTACATGCTTAAAGTACATAGATAAGTATCATAGTTTGACTTAAGTACATTTATGAATACAGAGCCTGGGCAATGAAAATATCATTTGTATATAAAGTTTGGCTGAAATCTGCCTGATGGAACTTCAGAAGTCCAAAATGTCTCAACCAATCAGAGGCCAGTTTGGCTATCTTGGATGTAGAATCGGCCCCCAAAATATCAACCCTTGGTCAAAAGCATGAAATTACCATGTGGACCATGTTTGATTACTCTGACTAATGTCGAAAATGTTTCATCCAATTAGAATCCAGCCTAAAAAGTAACACTGCTTAGTAAGGGCCATGAAAGGATCATTTGAATCAAGTCTGGCTGGAATCTGTCTAATGGAACTTAAGAAGAAGTGAAAATATCTTAGCTGATCAGAGGCCAGGACAGCCATCTTGGATTTCAAATTGCCCACACACACAAAAAAACACATAAAAAAACACACATGGGCTTGTGTGCTTAGAGCCTAGACTCAAATTTCTAAGGCCATCAAATGCATACAATTTGTATAATGTTGCCATGACGTTTTAGAGTCTTGAGTCTAGATTCTAAAAAATTTATAAACAAGGGGCCTGGTCACAGCCATCAGAGGATCATAATGCTTGGTAAATTCTGAGTGAGAAGAAGTCGAAAATGTTTCACGCAATCAGAACAGAGAGCTCTGTCATCTTTGATTTTGAACCTGCTTGAAAAGTAACAACACTTAATCATTTGGACCAAGTTTGGTGCAAATATGCCTGGTGGAACTTGTGAAGAAGTAGAAAATGTGAAAAGATGCGGATACCAGACAGATGCCAGACGCCACATGTCATAAGCTCACATGGCCTTTCGGGTCAGGTGAGCTAAAAATAAAAATAAAAATAAAAAGAAGAAGAAAAAAGGCAGTTATGTTTTCCACAAGTTTCAAAATCAAGCATGTTAAATACTGTATCTAATATATTCAAAATGTTTAACATGCTTTACACATACTTGATAATTTATCACAGTTTTATTTTAACACACACAACACAAATAAAACAATTTTTAATAATGATTTTTTTTTCCAAGTTGTGGAAATTAAGGGCAGTTGGATTACGATAAATTTAGACAAAATCCTGATTCTAACCTGGGTGGTTATCTAGGATCCAATATTTAGGGTGATCTTGTGAAGCTGTTGACCCGGTCCATCCCCCTGGGACACGTACATGTCCTGGTATACAACAAGACAGAATTACACAAACTGCTACAACTGAAAATAGGTGTCATAACAACAACATGCCGGATCTTGGGTTGGGCGGTGGCTATCCTTAACTGACAACACAACCAATATAGATCTATCCTTAACTGATGACAGCAACAACATGGAAGGAGACTTGTATATGACACACAACATATTCTTATTTGCAAACATATTCATAAATTCTTAAATATTTACAATATGGTATTTTATTGCATAAGTTAATATATAGCATGTATTGTGCATATAAAAGGCCATAATAACTATTGTCCTGCCTGAAGGAACGTGCAAATAAAAGATTCATTATTGCAAATGGAAATCTGCAGTGTGTTTTTTCTAAGGTCTATGTGTCAAAATCATGTGTATTTTGTGCCTTTATAACAAACTTTAGTGTATATAAAAGACCTCTAACTGGTAACAGAAGTAGACTTGTGGCAGAGAGTCTTCTCTCATACTAATCCTGTCATAATAACAGCAGTCCTAGCTGGACAGCCTACTCAGCATGCTTGAACATGAGCATAATTAATTATTAATTAAAATTTTATGGACTGAAAAATTAATGTGATAATTTTAGCTTGGACAGGAAACAAACCCATTACCTAGAAAACAAAAATACAAAACTGGTTATTTTTATTTCTCAAATTCCTCACCCAACCAGAGAATAATTGATGATCCCAGGCTTTTAACATTAAACATAAAATAAAATGTTCTTCTTTTGTGCTTAAGAATGTCTGCAGTTTTATTTTCATTTGAAAAATCTTTAAAATTTCAATTAAAATATTTTATTTTAAAGCTATATGTTTCATTTACTCTGTATTTCATGCACCGTATTCAACAATATTACAATATTATTTTTTTTTTAAAAAGAAGAAAAAAAAAGCAAAAAACAACACTGAACCTTGACCCATGATCTTGCTTAACATTTGACTTTTCATACTATCTGCTTGTAAGTAGACTAGCTATGTCAGGGCTCGAAATAGCAAGAAATGCACCTGCTGAAACAAAATAGCGAGAAATTCACCTGCTAAAACAACAACAAAATTGCAGATCAGTTTTCAAAAGACAGATTTATGTACAATGATCTCATCTGCTATTTACAAAAAAGAAAAAAAAAGAAAATGGGCTGAAAATTCCTTTATTTTTAATTCCATAAAGTTCTAAAATACATCTCAGAGGTGCTAACTTTTCACATACTATCCCAAACGACATGCTGCCTATTTTGAAAACATAACAGCAGGCCATATTTTATTTCCTATTTCGAGCCCTGTATCTGTATGTGAAGTGCCGTTATTTGTCAGTGCAGTGACATACATGTAGACATTCTTTACAGGGTAAAAGGTATCGTGATACTGTTTAGCTTGATTTATTAACTTTGGTGGAAAACAAGGAGATGGACTGGAATAAGGTTCCTCAGGAAATCACCACATGGTGAAGGTAACAGTAAATCTCTTCTCAATTTCACCAGTCATACAATAAAATATTAGTTTGTCATCATTTGCCTTAAAAAGAAACTCCAGCAGATTAATAAATGTATTTTTTAAAGTGAATCCCTATGACCATGTAATCAATTCTGAACAATTCTAACAAACGATGCATCAATTCTGTTTAAATACTGAATTGACAGACAATTTTTGTCCTTCATTTATGTTGAAACAGTCCAACCCTTCACACTGATACCATGTTCTAAATATTCACAAATGTTTAAATATATGTTGGTGATCAGTGTAAAACACTGGTTCACTGCTCCATGGTGATGACCTATATGTAGATGCTGAATTAAAACATACACTGAAAATCACTCTCCTTGAACTTGTCTCAGGGGACTGACTGGAAGCCACACTGACATCTTCCCTTAAATCACAACTTGTACTGACTACCGTATATCTTCGCCTGTAAGTCGATCTCGGCTATAAGTCGAGTCCCTAATTTCAAGCCCTGAAAACGTATTTTTTTATTGACCCGTTTATAAGTCGACCCATGAAAAACTACTTATAAATATTGAAATATTTCTTATTTTCAGCACATGAGAACAATAATATTTGAACAAAAGAAAATTATTTTACAAACTTCGGTTTTCACGTTTTGTACATCGCAATATAATCAAGACTATTCCAATCAAACTATCATTATTACATAGCATCAAAACGAAATATTCCCTTAGTAGAGAGTGAAAGCTGTTTGACTGTTACTGTATAGTACTGTACAGATGGTTTTGTGCACAGACAACAACTTTATTTATAAACACTGACAACAGATCACTACGATAAAACTGAAAGTATCACGTTTTGCCGCCATATTAATACATGTAAGGAGGATAACTCTGGAAAGTACACTGGTTTTTGTACCAAATGATGTGTGTCCCTATTGCTCTAGATAGTGAACTGTAGAGATCAGTCTATTTTAAGGGAACGCTCAGTAATATTCATGAAGTTAATCACCGCCAAAACATTGTTTGAACAACCATTAATGCCAGTGACCAGATTTCAAAATAAACTCAGGCAACAGGTAGTTAGTATTGTTTACATTTTTACTATTAGTGATGACTGTTAATTTAACTAAGTGGACTGTTGTCTTGGCATGTGAGTGAGATCGTATGCCTTTTCGCATAACCAAAACCGTTCTAATGCCAAAAAAAATAGGTTATAAAAAATAAATGTGTCAAATTAACATATTTGAGTATAAATACATGGCATACTTCAACAATAAAACTTGTAAAATAATCCCCAAAACAGTAGTATTTTTTGGTGGAAATTTTTTTACCCTCTTATAAGTCGACCCCCCAAGTTATAAAATAATTTTTGGGTGAAAAAAATTCGACTTATAGGCGAAGATATACGGTATGTGTAGATTTCCCTTAGACCAATACACACACAAAGGGTGCAATTGTATTATATTGTATTGTATTATATTGTATTGTATTGTACTGCATTGTACTGACTTCGCATTCTGACAGTAATGATGGCCATTACTGAGTTTCCATATGGACAGTAGTAATCATTTAATGGTCATTATTAAGATTACATATTGATACCAATGGTGGCTATTGTTGACTTTTCATACTGATAGTAATGATAGCCATTACAGAGGTTCATACTGACAGTAGTAATGGCCATTATTAAGATTCCATATTGATAACAATGGTGGCTACTGCTTTCCTTTAATACGGACAGTAGTGATGACCATTGATGACTTTTCATACTGATAGTAGTGATGGCCACCACTGAGGTTCCATACTGACGGCAGTGATGACTGTTATTGAGATTCCATACTAATGCTGGCAACTGCAGTGATGGCCACCGATAGTTCTGATGGTTGGTGTTTATTGTAGTGACATCAACAACAACACTATGCTGATGTCCTTGTTGTTGGTGATGACAGCATGATAATATAAGAAGACACCAAAGAACCAAGATCAAGGCCATAAATGGCAATCTGATGGTTGTTTGGTAAGCATGCCCGTGTGTTGCCTGTGTAGTCACTGACTTCCTGCTAAATAGCACAGCTATCCTGGTCATGTATTTCACCTGACTTTTCACCCAGGTAACATTTGTGGAATAAAATCTCCTGTCAGCATTGGCTCAACTGAGAATAGCTCATACCTCAAGCCTTCTTCAACTGTCTTATGTTATAAGTTAGCTGTCATTGCTAATGGTGGCTACACCGGATACTGACCAAGATTGTGAACTGATGTTTTACAACACCCCTCTTTAAGCTTATACGGCCATGTTATTACACGTGTTATTGTTAATATTTAAAAGTAAATTTCATCTTTATTAAACATTAAATGAAAAAAGTTTGTTTTGTTTAATGACACCACTAGAGCACATTGATTTTATTAATCAATGGCTACTTGGGATGTCAAAAATGTGTTAATTTTGACATATAGTCTTAGAGGAAACCTGCTACCTTTTTTTTTCATTAGTACGGTAGCAAGGAATCTATTATATGCACCATCCCACAGACAGGACAGCACATACCATGACCTTTGGTATACCAGTCGTGGTGCACAGGCTGGAACGAAAAATAGCCCAATGGGCCCACTGACAGGGATCGATCCCACACCAAGCGAGCACTTTACCACTGGACTACGTCCAGCCACTTAAACATTAAATGAATGATACGACCCAAAACAACCATATGTTTACTTAATAAAGTTTATGGAAAGAAAGAAATGTTTTATTTAACGACGCACTCAACACATTTTATTTACGGTTATATGGCGTCAGACATATGGTTAAGGACCACACAGATTTGGAGAGGAAACCTGTTGCCACATAGGCTACTCTTTTATGACAGGCAGCAAGGGATCTTTTATTTGCGCTTCCCACAGGCAGGATAGCACAAACCATGGCCTTTGTTGAACAGTTATGGATAACTGGTCGGTGCAAGTGGTTTACACCTATCCATTGAGCCTTGCGGAGCACTCACTCAGGGTTTGGAGTTGGTTTCTGGATTAAAAATCCCATGCCTCGACTGGGATTCAAACCCAGTACCTACCAGCCTGTAGACCGATGGCTAACCACGACGCCACTAAGGCCGGTTAAAGTTTATGAAGGACTCCATACTAAGTAACTTTATAGAGCACAGTTAGATGTTTCCTTGAGTAAATATATTAACAAGAAATCTGCAGAATTACTTGTCTCGCCTACAATAAAAAATTTCATTGCAGTGATGAACATCCATAGGTACAGCTATAAACCAAGTTTCACTGACCTAGAACTTACAGTTTGTAAGAAATTGATCTAAACATGAAAGTTAAACATTAAACTTTAACACAAAAGTTGCTGCCAATACCTGGCCTTTATACAAATTTTTCCGCGGAATTCAGGGGGGAGTGGGAACTAGTAAAATGTTTGTCTGAACAGGTAGCTAAATTGTCTGTTATAAATTCATTTACTGAACATCTCGCTACAATAGTGTTATGTTAGGCTGAAACCTGTCAGTTTTTCTGTTTGCATCAGCACGGTCAAGAAATTAGATTTCAAGATGGCGACCAGTTTTATGTTGGTTCCATTTTTGCAAATAGTTTTGTTTCAATTTATCTGCTACTAACTTATCTGTATGTGGTGTAAAATTTAGGTCTTTACTGAAGGGGTACTTTCTATGTGAATATGTTCCACTAATGTTAAAATAGGCAATAAAAACTTTAGCTCAATGTGTTTGTAGTCTTGTAAGTTTTGTCACAAAGTAAAAGTATTGTAAATTAGCAGTGATTTAAAGAACAAAAAGGAAAAGGAGATTAACACAAGATAATAAAGATATAAAAAAAAATCTATTTTTATTTCACAAGTCTGACCAAATATCTTAATTAAATTATATATACACATTAGTTTACTCCATTCACCCATCCCTAAATATTCAACAGTGAAATGCAATGATTTAAGCATGCATATGCGGCAGGGCCACAATATGGAACCGGATACCATGACTAAAGAAAAACAGTGTTAATAAATGCAGTTTAGAGCTTAGATTAATCACTGCATATGATGTGCACCATACATTGAAGCCAGCAAAATATTCATATGTATACTACTGGTATAGTAAGTAACTGAAGAAAGGGTGACCTTTTTTCCCCAAGCATAAATCCAGTTTTACAAAACTTAAACAAAAACGAGAAAAGAATAATGAAATATTCATCCAAAGAATAGCAAAGGAAAATGATAAAGTTAGTTTTGTGTAACTAGTTTAATGAATTCCCATTCCATATATTTCCTATTGTAGTTATTCTAAATGATATGAAGTGAGTAACTATTAAATAAAAATAATTTTTAACTTACAAACTTCTGAAATATGCAAAAATGCATCAAAACAATTAGGTGTCATATTCCAATAAAAATAATCTCTTTTTAAAACAAGAAAAACTTCTCAACGTTTCGTCAACTAAATGTATTTCACAAATCTACTGCTAGTAATTTATTGCTAAGTGCATTTCATTAGCAGATGGTATTTAATGAATAGATGACAAACCTTTGAAGAATGAGAATGAATGCTACACATTCCTCCAAAATTGTGAACCCTCCCTCAGAATTAAATTATGAAACATACCTTCTGTAGTTAGTCGTAGGGTTTGCATACATTAATGAAGCTACAAGAATATTGGTTTAATAAAAATTTGTCAAGGGTGTAACAAAAGAACAGTGTACATTACAAAAAGACGCAGATATGCAGTAAAACCCCAACAAACCATGACCTAAAAAACATATAAAAAAGCAACACATGCATTCAACATTTAAAACTGAGTGAGTATAATACAGGTAAATAAATGGATAAGTTTAGACATTTTTGGACAATTATAATTATTTAAAATGTATAATAAATACCGAAGAATATTTGAAATGAAATAAATTAATCACACTGTTTTACATTAATTTACTACTTTTCTGCTGATGTTATAGCTGATTTAATGTAAGTTGTCTGATATGTGAATTCTTCATCATGCATGCCATCCTCCGTCTATCTAGTCTATCTGTTGTAAGTAGTTCTTAAAAGGCATTTAATTATAATTTGCAGTAATCAATTATATTTGCATCAATATCACATAATATATAATATGTCACTGCAAATATGTGATACCCACTGAACAGAATAGGCCTGACTGCCATAAATGCACACTGTAGGGATAGAACCTTTGGTGCAAAATACATGAATGATGGTTCATTTATGAAAGAGAAAAATCTACTTTTGAAACTATTAAAAACTTTTTTATTTTATTGCCGCATATATATGCACACACACACACACACACACACACACTACACATATTACACACACAAACTACACACACTACACCACACACACAACACATACTACACATACTACACACACACACACTACACACACTATACACAAACTACACACACTATACATACACACACACACTACACACTACACATACACTACACACACACTACAAACATACATACTACACACACACTACATACACACTACATACACACTACACACCACACACACACTCCAACACATGATCACATGTATGTATATTTCTTCCCACCCACATCCAAAGCCATCTTTTATATATATATAAACTTCTGTTAATAAAAATAACAACAGTGAAAAGCCAACATATTTAAGGTCAATATGGTTTAAAACATTTAAAATAGGAGAGGAACAGTTTCTACAGGCATTAAAATATTTATTATTTTAAAGTTTCACCAGCTTTCTACTTTATAACTACATGTTAACCTGCTGGTTTTGTTCATTTGCTTCATATTACACACACACACACACACACACACACACACTACACATATTACACACACACACTACACACACACACATACACACAACACATACTACACACACTATACACAAACTACACACACACTACACATACACACTACACACACACTATACATACACACTACACGCACACTACACACACTACACACTACACACACACACACACACATGATCACATGTATGTGTATTTCTTCCTACCCACATCCAAAGCCATCTTTTATATATATATATATATAAACTTCTGTTAATAAAAATAACAACAGTGAAAAGCCAACATATTTAAGGTCAATATGGTTTAAAACATTTAAAATAGGAGAGGAACAGTTTCTACAGGCATTAAAATATTTATTATTTTAAAGTTTCACCAGCTTTCTACTTTATAACTACATGTTAACCTGCTGGTTTTGTTCATTTGCTTCTTTCTTTTTTTCTTTTTTGTACCTCTGAATGACTGGATTCACAACCTGACTATAAAATGAGTACGGTACTTGGTTCACATCTGCTTTCTGAGATTGTTCTGGACCTCAATGTTACCCAGTAAGTAGACTGGTTTTATTTAGTCTATTGCTGATTACTATTCATGAAGCTGATCATGGATGTATCAGTGTATAAAATACCAGTATTATTACGTACAAAAGATTAATAATTAATTCCTGAGACCAGATTTCAGAATAAACATGGGAAACATGTGACTGGTATTGTTTACAGACTTGACCAAAAAAAAAGAAAGCAGAGGAAACCGATACTATTTGGAATACCAATGCCAATGACTTAATTCTAAAAACAGAAGTACTACATGTTTGGGTAAACAACTTCACATACAGTAAGCTTGAAAAACAAATCCATGCATTCTAATATGAAAACAAGCCAAACTGAAGTTACCAGACAAAATACTTTTATGATAGCTCAGTTAAAGTGTCAAAGTTCTAAATATAGACATTATGTCATAATGACAAGTCCATGAGTCAAGGTTCATAAACAAGCTTTTGAATTTCAAAATGAAATTAGCAACATTTAAATACTAAAAATGCTATAATGAAGTTCAAAAATGGAGTTTGTACAGCAAGGTATAATGATTTTAAATAATAGTTGATGTTTATACAGAGAGGAAAGACAATTTGTAAATACGGAGAGATAAGAATATTTTAAGGAACAGTTAAAAGTTTGTACAAAGATATAATAAAAGATGATTCTGAATGATAGTTGAATTATGTGCATACATTATGGTAAGATGATTTCAAGTAACAACATTCAAGAAAAGCCACACCAAAATTACAATATTATATTTAAAATAAAACTAGTAGTGAGATTCCCTTTTGCCAACAATGAATCAACCATTCAGAAAAATAGAACACCACATAAATAGAGGATAATAAATGGGTTACCGGTTATTATAAAATTTATGTCCTGAGTGAAATAAAAATTATTTCATGAGGGACATAAATTTGATAACTGGTACCGAGTTTATTATTCTATTTATTACCCCAGCTATTTTTTTTCTAAAAGCCTTTATTTGTGATGCACATGCATAATGTAAACTACTTTACACACAGTTCTGAGTATTGCTATAACTTTGTATTTTAATCACGTTTACAGATAATTTTAAAAACCAAAAGTTCTCTTTATTCTGCTAAAAAAATCTATAATGAATTGCATTAAAATGACATTTTGTTGTAAATTTAACAGTAAAAACAGAGAATCGTGAATGCCAACTCTTTAAACTACATGATGTCATTTTGTGTATTTACCAAATCGTGATGACGTCATATTTAGTATAGACAAGATTATTAGTTTGTAAGCGTCAAATCGTCCAATAATATTGTATGATACACCAATGCAGAATATTTCTCACTGAGAAAATATGGAAAATATTTTCCCTGTTATGAGTGACCGCTGGGGTAATAAATTTAATATATTCTTTGTTTTTCAAAATAACAAATATTTATAAAAACTGTTGTTTCACTACTACCAAAACCAGAAATCTCTAGTATTTAGTGTTTGGTGTGAAACTAAGCTATAAGGTATAACCACAAACATGTAACAGTGAGGATTCAAATGCTGTATTACATAAAACATTAAATACAAACTACCTTGACCTCCAGGGTACAGAGTGCGAAAAGCCTTTCCAAGATCTTCTGCCTGCATCTTGCCAGCAGGAGTTAACTCCCCTCCCCACTTGACAATCAGAACCAGAGAGGGTTCCCTTGGAACTTCATCTAAAACAAAAATAATAGTTCAACAATAATTTAATATTAGACAATTTTTTATATTTTTTAAAGGCAAGCAAAGATACATGTATTTCACAAATAATTATTTCAATTCTGTTACTATAACTATTTTAGTACGACATCAAATATTTATTAATACCTATAGTTTATAAATAATACAGAAAATATTAAAACTCATTTAAAAACATCTGTTACCGGTAATGTTTATCATCTTATAAATTAGATGTAATCTCTTGAAAAAAAACAAGAAGAAACAAAACATTTATCAATTTCTACAGCCATGTGCAAAACATAATTAAACCTTGTCTGTAATAAAGAAATTCAAGGCATAAGGTCACAATATATATTTACATGTATTTCACGAATTTCACAATAATGTATTTCATGAATTTCACAATAATTACCACATAATTTCCATCAGTCATCAGGGGCAACTATAAAATGATATCATTATATATACAGCATTTCTCTTATTTGAAATCGATCATGTATCATATTTGGTAATCAATCATAGATTCCTAGGAATAATCAAGTTCTCAATACTATTCTGCCACAGTATAGACTTTTTAAAACAAATTCTACTTATTCTATCTTTCAGATAATATGAAGCAATAAGATATTTAGAGAATAACTATACCATTTACCAGTAAACATTTTAAGTGAGGTGTTTCTTTTTTTTTGGGTCTATAATTCCAGGTTAGCTTGATGTAAAAAGAAACAGGAAAACAGTTTTGGAAACACAAATGTTCTATTTTTATGTGCAATTTTTCAAAACAAATGGTCAAGATATAAATAAAACAGCAATTCTCACTCAAAGTGAAGAATGTCATCTGCTCATGGAGTTTGTAATTATTGGTTTTCTTTTTTTTCTACACACAAACAGCAGATCTTAAACTAGTAGATACACATAATTATACTAAAATAATATGTCAATCAAATAAAGATAAAATATGATTTTATTTAGTGCCATCACTAGAGCACATTGATAGATGTCAAGCATTGGTTAATTCCGACACGCAGTCTTCTAATGAAAGCCTACATTCTTCCATTAGTGTCAGCATGGGATCTTTAATATATGCATTTTTCCACAGAGCACATACCACAGCCTTTTGATATATCAGTCCTGGTGCATTGGTTGGGATGGGAAATTAAACACAGAGTTTAGTAGGATAACTAATGAAGAAAATATAATTTACACATAAAAATATAACATTTTTGTTATTTCCAAAACAGTTTTCTTTTTATGTAAAGCCAAATTGAAATACATTTAAAATGATGCCTGGTATTTGGGTATAGTTAAAATGAAGTATAATATTTATTCATGGAAGGCAAGAACACAAATTGTGTAAGTTTTGCCAAGTGAAGTGAATTTACCATTTGGCCCAATGAACTTAATATAAAACTGTTAAAATTACACATTGTTTTAACTTTCTCCCATCATTTACAGGATTGACTGGATATCATGTCAGTTTATAGTTACCATGTTCTTTCCACATAAAAAAGACAAGATTTCTATTTTTTAAATATCTGAAAAAAACCCATTGCAGAATGTTTTCTTCTCAGCGGTATACCAAATCGTATTAAACTTGTTATTGTTACTGCATTAGTATGATTTGTTAGCAATTTTGCTTCTGTGCCAAATTCCATTAGCAATGCAAATAAATAAATTAATGATGTCTGTTAATGTGTTAACAGAAACATGTGATAATAACCACTTAAAGGCCATGACATTTAAAAAACAAAATGATGGTCAGATACCATAGCCATGTAAAATTTTAACAAAAAATACATTCAAGTAAAAAAACCTATAAGTATGGTCAGATTGAGCCATATCCAATTATCACACCATTTTCAATGAATTAATGAGTAGATATGTTAACAATGTAGAAATATTCTGATGACAACTAGTATTCCCCTGCCAGTTTGCAGCCATTTGCATGATTAGTGGTTCTGCTTACTATTATGCAAATCATTAAACATTCTGAGCTGACAAGTAAAACTTAATTATTTTTAAAAAATTATCTTTAGAAAACAAACCTGTTCTCGGTCACCATAATACAGAGTTCATATATCCAAGAGTACACACAATTTCAGAATGGTCATTCAAAACAATTCAAAATTCCATATTCATAATATGCCAAACAATGTTAGGATTATTAATCTCTGTGATAAGCTCATTTAGGCAGTAGTCCAGTCTCATAGTCTGGTGCTGGGCTTCTTACCACCCAGTTGCAGTATAGCCATGAATCCTGGAATCTGCAAACACCCATTCTAATGTTCAGTCATCTAACTATTTAGCACAGTCAACAGATACCCCAGAAAATGCAAATTCAACACACAATACACTCCCATATACAAGAGTCATGCCATTATAGACACATGGCCACTGAATTGTGTTGCTCATATGACCTTAGGTGCAAAAATAGACCATTAGTGGCACCGAGTGTTGGGAATTAAAAGTTCTAACATTAAGGATCCGTGGACAAAAAAAAAAAAGGTTTACAAAAACTTTAGGAGAGAAATAATTAACTTTTTAGAGGTATACAGAATTCCATACTTTGCCAAGACACTTTCATAGCAAGGCAGAATTTTATTACTTTTCCAGAGCTGCAAATGAGATTTTAGAAATTCAATACTTTTCAGGATTTCCATATAGAATAAGAACCCTGTAATATGCCAGATGTATCATTGCAAATAAATATGCTTACAGACAGAGAGGAATGGGCAGAGAGGTCATCATCTGCTGTGACCATCAGACAAAAGCCTTTACACGTACACATAGCTTTGAAGAAATGAACTGTTCAGTATTTGCATCCACAACCCACACACAACCAACATCAGATCAACCATAATCATGGTAATAAATGAGTTACACTGGGTATATATACAAAACATGTATGGCATTACTTGTAACAAGAACACTAATTTAACAAACTGCATTCAGTTATTGCTTGCAGGGATGCAAGATGCTATTGACTAAAATGTAATATTTAGATTAGGATTGGCCTTTTGAGATACAAGAAAGGACATATGACTTTTGTTAAAGGAGACCGGCCACCAAAAGACATGTAGTGTGTAATGGATTAAGTTAGCGTCAAAGACCGCATTACTTAAACGCCCGGCTCGCTGCGAGGCACCGGTTAGCTGCGCATCTTAGGTTTGGGGTATAAACAGATGTGGGCGGGATTATGCATAGATCTGAACGAAAGCGAGGTAATACGTCATCGGTGAGAGTTACCAAGCAATACTGGTACACGTATTAATTCTTTGGTTGTGCCTTTTAATCGTTTTTTATTTTATTTAATTTTTTGTCTCCAGGTTTATCGGAAATTTAATTTACAAGATAATTAGTGTTATTATATACTGTCGACGTAATTATATGATGGTTAACTGCACAGTGTTTAACTGCAACAGGAACAGCAATGCATCCCAAGAAACGGCCAACATCATGGTTTCGATTTCCAAAAAAACGAAAGTTGTTTTAAAACATGGACGCATTTTTGTTGTCGAACGGGCTTTACACCAACTAAATACAGCAGGTTATGGTACATTTACAATGTGAAAATTAAAACAAGTATGTACTTAGATATACATTAAATAAAGGTATTGCAATTTGTTCACATACGAATATTTAAACTTCACATTTATTTACCTATAATTATCAAATTAATTTTTACCGACAGCCCATAACGACTCCATACTAATTAATGTCTCTTGATCTAGTTGGTTTGTTAACCTCATAACAAAACACCTTCAAAACGTGAATTATTATGTTAGTTAACAATGTTTATCGTCAGTTCAGTATATTGTCATTAAAATTAAAATGCTAACACTTTGGCAGGAACAACATATGTACTCTGGCCAGAAGGAATGATGGTTAATTAGTTTTAAAGCTAATGTCGATTATTAAAGCATAATAAAATTGTACTTTTCAATGCTTTCTGTATGTCATATTAAAAATACTCTACACCAAATAATTGTTTTAATACCTACCCTAGGTTTCTGCCAGAGGGTGCGGAGGGTAAACTTACATGCATGTACTAAAAAATCTCAGAAATTAATGTATATATATAATGTTTAATTTTTTCGATAGATTATAGTAACATAATTGCTATTTAAAAATTTTTAAAGTGCGTGAAATAAAATGTTCAATAAAAAACAAAAAACATTTCAAACCTATGACCACCCAATATACTCCTTTGAATATATTTAGTTTTTACAGGCCCATAGGAACGACTTTGGGAGGTGGGGCACTGACGGACCGGGTATAAACTCTACATCAGATTTTGGTTACAATGGCAAAAATTAATGTGATAAAAAAAGCTCACAAGTGTGGGGGGGGGGGGGGCACCCACCTCCCTGTTCCTACGGGCCTGTTTTATTACGTACCCTCAACTTATTATTTGGCAGAAAACCTGGTACCTTTGGCAGAGGTTGAAACAATTGGTCGTCTAATTTTCGACTGTTACCATAAAATAATATAATTAATCACTTTTGGCATTTAGCAATTTAAAGCAAAATTAACAATAGTTACTACATGGAATAAGCATCATATATTATTTTGTTTTACCTGTTATATATTTTACCTGTAATATATTTTCATCAGGACTTCCTTCTTCCTCCATGAATGATTAAAGAAAATAACACTGGATATATTGTAATTATTTTAATTTTATTCCAAATATAACAAATGTGTTTTATGTCAGTATGTGGAGCAAACTACCTGAAACAGTTGGTTTGAAATCATGATTACAAAATCCTAAAGATAAAAGGATCTGGCTCCTAACCTCACACTCTACATATTATCTACATTTGTACAGGCCTGTAGGAACGATATTTGAAGTGTGTGCGTGTGTGTGTGTGTGGGGGGGGGGGGATACAGTCTCTAGTGAGGGATACAAACTAGATTTTTTTTATCTTTATATCATCTTTATTTATGCAAAGCAGTGAAAATTTAAAACATATTTTCATCCTAGAGTGTGTGATGGAGAACACGTCCCTAGGCCCGCCCCTCCCCAGTTCCTACGGGCCTGTTGTATTTTATATTAATAAATGCAGACTACATAATAATATTGTCGATAAGACATATTAGTTGTAAAATGAGTGTCAGTATGTGGCAACAGTATAATATTTTCCAACATTTCTGTGTTTCTGTACCCGGCTGTGGACAGTTTCGGCAGACTGGCAACACATTTTCTTAATAATTAAAAATACACAGTTTAACCAAACACATTAAAACTTGGATAACTACTTAAGGGAACAAAGAAAATTGTGCTAATTTTAGTTTTTTGTTAAATTATTATATCTTGCTTTGGTGAGGATGGGATGCTTTTTGCAAATTTGCGAAATCGGCCTATGGAATATCCACTGACTTGTCATATTTACATCTATGCTGAACAAGATAGATGATGAAATATTATTACATTTTGTGTGCTTTTCTTCTAATTAGGTCCATTTGCTTCAGTTTACATTAAAAATGTCATAAAAAATTATGTTTTAAAAAATGCTTGTATGCTAGTCTATGACCGTGTGGGTTCCTCATCTTCGTCGGCAGTTGATTCATCCGAATTTTCGTCTAAGACAACATTTCCAGGATTAGGGACAAAGTCTCTGATAAGTGGTTCAAACTGATATGGTTTGATGCCATTAGCACAAGCTGGACACAATTCTTCGTCACTCGAATCGCTAAGTTCGTCCAAGCTGCTTTGGTAGTTTCTTCAGTTTTCCTCTCATCGATGACGTCACGGGTCTAGCTCATCAATTGTCGACAGTTTCCAGCAAACATCGGCGAAAAAAAACCCAACCAAGACTGGCACGCTCAACTTGGTCAATAAGGGGAGCGCGGTAGTTGCGTGTTGTGGTTTATGACGGCAAACAAATTCATTACGCGTAAATATGGTTTGGTGTCCGGTCTCCTTTAAAGAGTCATGTTTTGGTTTTTTCAATAAAGCACCAATTAATGCAATATCTACATATGTGGTGAAAGAAACATAACCAGTTTTGATATTTTGTTTCTTTAGTGTATTACCACACCTATTGTGGGCAGCTAACTCTGATTTGGTATTTTGATTAAGAATGAATGAATGAATGTTTAACAACACCCCAACACAAAAATACCATAGATGAGAATGTCCCATCCGATAAAATCCTGAAAATTACAGCAGCTTATTTAGAATTTTTTTTATAAATGGTAATGCAGGCAGTCAACTCCCCCTGAAAAGTTTGTAAAATATAATGGCCTGAAAGAAGATTTTCTAGCATCTGAGTTAAATTTAATAATATAGTTTATATTTGTTCAATACTTGACACACATTAACGATCAAGAAACATATTTGCCACTTCCTGTCTCTCACATCTACAGCGTGCTCAAACTTATTCTACCAAAAGATGCACATCATGGCAATCTTTTAATGGTGCATGGTGTGGGGTTTTTGTAAGTGTTTTGTTGACTTTAGTTATTAAAAAGCTGTTATAATATGTCCACCATAAAGAATATGTTGAGTACATTGTCCGACATAATATAAAATCAAATACTTTGCAATTTAAGAATAGATTGTACTTTGCACCAAATATCGAATTACATGTATGTTGTATGTACATGTAGCATTAGTAATCATTTGTTAAAAATGTGTACTGGGGGAAAAAAGGTTTCTACCATTCTTTTTTGTTTATTTTATGTCAAGTCTTTGGCTGTAGGCTACAGCTAAATGTTACATTAAAAACAAAATCATTAGTTAATTTTCGGAAGTACTTTTTGTCCTTAACTTTGTATTATTCAATATTATGTTTAAATGATGCAGATGTAACAATGGCTGCCTTATTGGAATTTGCCAACAAATTCACCGTTGTCACTTGTTTGGCTGGCAGGTATTAATATGCAGGTTACGTGAGGGCGCATCGACCAGCATACACAGCTTCTGTCCAAACAAGTAAGCACATTTACACTGCTCAAAGATCTTGTGAGATCAAAATGGACCAATGGTAATAAAGATAACATACATGGATAACATAACCGCAGCCATGTTGTAATCACAAAAATAGTGGTTGGTATAAAACCCAGACTACAGGGTTCATATAAAATCTGGATTCCTGGGTTGGTGTAAAACCCAGATTGCTAAAACCCGGAACAAAATCGGGCAGCAGAAAAATCCGGAGGATTTTCATCTATGAAAATAAAAGTCGGCTATTGGGTATCATAAAAGGTACTGGTAATTTGATCACGATGTCCCAAAATACTGCAACAAAAAAAATCTAAGAATAAATTACCTTCTTGAGCACTTTATAACCAAATTCCAATTTTTTGTCTTCAATCATGGCACTGGCAAACCAGTTCACATGTGTAAAGTTATGAAACATTAGAACATTTTTTAGATACCAACAAATAAATGGCAGAGATTATATCTTTTTTTATCATCCATTAAAGGCTTTTGTAGGAGATTATTGCTGGCACTATAATTTGTGATATCTCTTGCAATATCTCGTCAAATATTAATCACCAGACAAAGTTTTGTTACGTCACTGTGTTTGTTTCAGTGCTAAACCTACCATTAGTGACATAACGCCACTGCCGTTCTGCTAGTTAACGAGTCTACCGCTGACATTCAACCCACATTCTGACATTGTTTACAACTGTCGCAAATGAAAAGAATGATAATGGATGATAAAAAGAATACCACCCTCGTGTCTTGTGATATCATAATTTATCAGCACTCATTGATAAAAGTATAAAATCCTCAGCTTCATACTTTTATCAACTCGTGCTGATAAATTATGATATCAGAAGACCTTCGAGAAGTATCCTCTATATACTTGTAATTTTGTTACCTTCCTTATATTTCACATGAATTTTGAACAGATGAATGGTCAAAAAGAAATTTACTTTTGAGACTGGCATTTGTTTTAATTTCCCCCCCCACCGTTTTGGTTGGTTCTAAAACAAAGACTTATCATTTAAATAGTGGTTATAGCTGGCAGCTAAGTCACATAGCTCATCTAATTGGTGAAGTGGATCATAGATGTAGGTTTTTGTAACTGTAAGAAATTGTAATTGAAAACTAAAAGAGGTCCTTTAACCATGTATAACATTTCTCCACCAAAACCAAAGACAACAAACCCCAACAAAACCCACAGGCCATCAATTCCGAATCAAAAAAGTGTTATGCAGGACATTGTAATTACATCAATTATTATATTGTAACTTATGTTACCTGACCTGACATTTAAATGTCTTGCATGCACATATTAATATATGGAAAAAAGCACCGAGTTACAATCTAGTAGAAACTTAGCCTTGTTTTGGTGGAAGTGGGCAGGAAGGTGGGGGGATCAATATGGCATTAATATCTAGCAAGCAAACGTCAAACTTGTTTAAATAATGAGGAGTTATACTTTGGGACAAACAGCTTAACCTATTTAACTATGTGTAAGTGATTATTATTCATCAGAAAAACCTTATGACATTACAGCAATCTTCAAAATTAGGCATAAATGATTATTACATGTATTTATTGCAAGAACCTCATGACATTATTATAGCAATCTTCAAAATTAATTTCTTTAAAAAAAAGTTACACCAGATATCTATCATTATATACAAGACAAGTAAAAATGCCATAAATATGTCACTTTTCAAAATCATACAGTAAATGCAATTTTTTTATATTTTAGATGGAGCAACATTTTGAAAGCAAATCTTTCAAGCTGTCAGTGCCACACAGATTTGAACGGCATTAAATTTTATTTTAAATAATATTTTAGTTTTCATAACGTACAGTATCATTTCTGAATTATAGCCATCAGAAAGAGTCAACACAACTTTAAAAGTTCAAAACTCAGTGTCACATGCAAAATTACAGGTATCAAGGATCATCCCCTTGTTTTACATGTGTAGGAGGGTTTAGTTAAGGGGTGGGTGCGTTGTGGAGGTAGAACCGTTCAAAATCATCAAAACATGACAACCAATCACTGACTTACTTGAGAGGATGGCCAATACATCTGTAAAATTCCAAATCAATCTGATGAAAAACGTGGTTAGATAGTTAGCACAAAGTTATAAATGGGCCACAACTGTCAAGATTCACCAATGCATGACTGTTAATTGGCATGAAACAAAGTTAAATATGCAGACAAGGTAAATTACGTGCACGACTGTAGATACAAATGCAAATGATGATATATATATATATATATATATATATATATATATATATATATATATAAAACCATCTTTTAGGCAAGGGATGAAAAGGAATAATTTGAAGGGCAAACATTAAGTGATAATAAATGTAAGTGAAAAAATAACAAAATTTTCGTTATTGATAACACAGCAATTATTTGTTTTATGTGGTTGTTAAAGGTATACTCTTTGGTCAAAATTGGTAATATTGTAGAAGAAAAACAAAAGTTGTTTTCTTCAATACAGAAAGTAATAAATAGCATGTGTTTTTCAACTCTTTTATTCATGTAGCAAAAAATCATTCCAGTTCCCAACATTCAGAATGAAAATGATTTTCAAGACTTGTTCTCGATTATATCAAATTAAAGGAAATAAATGTTTAAGCTTGTGCTACAACCAGCTGAACAGAGGTTTTACCAAACCAATATTAGATGGTGCTTGTCAAGTCAAACTTTAAAGTTGAAACTAGCACTGATGCCGACCACTATTAACATATATATCAAGTGTAGTAAAGTAATGAATTCCACACACTGGCATGATATTTTCACCACTCAAGGTTCTAAGCGGAACCGAAACCACAATAGTAGGAAGTGATGTCAGCAAACAAGGATTTATGTCATGGTCCTTTTTCTCTTGAGTATAGACTAGTTTAATATTTTATGGTTTTCACAAATTTGTTTAAAAATACAAATTGCATTTATTAAAAATCTTTGCACCATTGTTACTGGAGAGTATACCTTTACAGGTGATGTGAGTGAGGTTTTTGTTTCTTAGTTAAGTTAAAGCTTAGTGGCAGCTAGCTGTTATAATATAGGGTTTGTGATGACATACCGGTATATGAAATTGTTATGTTTCATAAAGGCTGACATAAATATTATATTTAAAGTGATCAGTTGATGTGATTTAATCACATTTCATTCATGTATTGGTGACATTATTATCTGCATTATACCCACCATATTTATGGTTACACATTTATTGCTTTCACGGGTTGTTTGCTATTCGTGCAATCAAATTATATTGACAAATTCACACAATTATGTAGTTACGTGTAACGGATATGATCATGGTTTTTTTTATACACTAAATATTTTAGAATGGTCCAATTTCTGGAGTCTTTTAATTGGCAATTTAAATGGAAATGACTTGATACTTGACATATGGTTGGAACTGTAACAGTTAATTAAATACATGGATTTTGATTAATGCTAGCATGGAAATGGAGTTACACAACAAATGTGATGGCAATCTCAAACCCTTGCTAAGTTCTAGCAACACTAGGTTAATGTGATACACATTGGCAAAGTTTGTGGCTAGTGATACCTATCCTGAGGTGCCAATCGATAGGCTCAAATTGGTCGGGATGCTCACCTATATCCAAAAGACAAGATTTGTGTCGAAAATCGGAATACACATATCAGCAAAACATAATAAAGCAGGTAAGAAATCAAAAACAAAACATAAACAATCCATTATATTTCAGCCTGAAAACAAATTTCCATAATTAATAATGAAAAAATCTATTAAATAAAACAAGAACAGAAACATTTTGTTTAGCACTGTCCAGAAATAATCACATGATTTCAGAGGGGGTATTATGATGTCGATGGCACCACAATTGTCAACATTCTATGTTAACTTTCTCATCTAGGAGCCGATGGCACCTACTTCTATGTTTTTTTTTATAGATAGTATGAAATGTTTTAGTCACCAGATGAAAAAAAAATTGTTACACATGCGACCAAATCAGTCGCAATGTGGATGGCTGATTGTTAAAATCTATACATTTTTCTTTTTCAATACATAATTAAAATTAAAATTAAATACTTTTATTCTGTGGTAGACGGAATTTAAAAAAACAAACCAAGTGCCTCTCAAATACATAACAACCACCACCCTGATGATTATTTCTGGAACAACCCCTTAAATCTGATTATTTGCATCAAAGTAATAACTGACACAACAGAAATTAATATGAAATAGCACTATTCAACCCTGGCAATTAACCATGGCAATCGGCAATGCCTTGGAGATTTGCTACAGTGTTCACATTTTCTGTTGCATTTATTTTGCCATGGAGCTTTCAATTTTCTATGTCATTTTTCTTAGTTGATTATTTATTTTTGTAATATTGACAAATTAAAGTCCTCTTTTACACGTTAATCATAAAACTGCTGTGGAGACTATGTTTCCATGGCATATCTTCTTCTTTTTTGCCATGGCAATTTTTTTTAATTCCCAGGGTTGCTATTGCAGCAGTAACATGTAACCAAGTAAGCAATGCTAAACAAAGAGAATAAACAGAAATAAGCTAGCACTGTCAATCACAAAATATGCAAAATGCAGCTGTGTATGGAATACTAAGGCAATGAAAAGTGCACTGCAAAGAAACAAATTTTAAGCTACCACTATTTGATATAACATAGGATGGAATCTCAGTGCATGAACAAGCTTCACTAGAATCTTATAACAGAATTTCAACCAAGAATGTTTTTTGTTTGTTATCTTTACGGTACCTTATATAATAATATACACAAACATTTAAAGTAAAATAGCTATCTTTATTATATATATTTTTCATGTTTATTAACATTTTAATTTAAGTTAATTAATGAGTAAATCAGTTTGTCTATGAAACTTCCATACGAGGACATTGTTTCATCAAACCACAGAATAGATTTTCACTTTTAGTTGGCAAGTCGCTTACACACGTTCATTACAAGCACATAACAAACCTTGCCATGAAAATATATTTGAATGGAGTGATTAATCGTTTCCCTAACTTAGATTATTGCAAGCCATTTAAGATATGATCATACTGACAGCATATAAATTCACAAGCTAAGGGGAGCTAAACATTACTGTTGTTTAACTAGTCTCAAGGAAGTAATGGTGAGCTGGAGTAAAAGTTCCCCTTAAACGACGAAAAAAGGAAGGAAATGTTTTATTTATCAACGCACTCAACACATTTTATTGACTTCATGGGCTACTCTTTTCAATTAGCAGCAAGGGATCTTTTATATGTACCATCCCATAGACAGGAAAGTACATACACAGCCTTTGTTACACCAGTCATGGTGCACTGGTTGGAATGAGAAATAGCCCAATGGGGCCACCAACGGGAATCGATCCTAAACCGACCACTCATTAAGCGAGTGCTTTACCACTGGGCTACATCCCGCCCCCTTTAAACGACGAGGTCGGACGCAAATAATAATAGACTACATGCATTATATGGAATAGAAGTTTGTTTTGTTTAACAACACCACTAGAGCACATTCATTTATTAATTATTGACTACTAGATGTCAAACATTTGGTAATTTGACATATAGTCTTTAGAGAGGAAACCTGCTACATTTTTCCATTAGTAGCATGGGATATTTTATATGCACTATCCCAAAGACAGGATCACACAATACCATGGCCTTTGATATACCAGTTGTGGTGCACTTGCTGGATATATGGAATTGATGTGCCGGTATCTGGATAAAAAATCCCATGCCTCGACTGGGATCCAAACCCAGTACCTACCAGCCTGTAGACCGATGGCCTAACCACGACGCCACCGAGGCCGGTAGACAATAAGAGGACAGCACATACAAGTGATATATCATACATGGGACACAGGTTATGATGGTAAAAATTATTGATAGGTCAACCGAGGACAACTGATCATATGACCCATCACAACTCAGGCTATTGTTCTTCTGCTGAGCTGTGTCCTTCCCTGTCTGGGACACAAAACGTAGTCTACTGTTAGTAAAATATTAACTGGGATTTTATATCATTCTTAGCTTAACTAGGATTTTAAATCATTCTTAGCTTAACTGGGATTTTAAATAATTCTTAGTTTAACTGGGATTTTAAATAATTCTTAGTTTAACTAACATTTTAAGTCATAAAGAGGTACAGTGAAATCTGTCAAATCTGGACCCTGAACATTTCGGAATCTTGTCGAAACCGGCCAAGTCTCATGGTCCCATATTTTTTAAATTAAAAAACAGGACCCTCTGTATCCTGGATCCTGTCTAAATTGGATAAATATTTGATCCCCAGTTTGGTCTGGTTTAGACACGTTTCACTGTATAATATTCAAGCACTACTGTGAACAGACACTTGAATATGCTAATTTCCAAAAACAACACCGTCTTTTTGTTGCTGTGAGAATCCAGCACTACACTGTGTAGATGTGTCAAATCTACATGTATTTATCTATAGGAAAGTATGGCTTCCTACCAACCAACAAAGGAACTTCAGTCTTTTAACATATATCAGTTATTTAAGCTACAAGTAAATGCAAAAAGAATCTGCTTCAGGGTGTTTTTTTAATGTAAACATAATCAGGAATGTAACTGAAATATGTTCCTCTAAAGACTGTAACAAATAATGTTTTCCTCAATCATCTTTAAAGTTGCAGTCTCAACAGTATATTTTTAATATTTAAACATTTAGAATAGAGTATTAACTTTAATAATTTTCTTGGACTATGGTCACATTCAAAGTTTAAATTCAGTTTTGTTTAATGGCGGCACTAGAGAACATTGATTTATTAATTACATTGGCTATTGGATGTTAAACATTTGGTAATTTTGACATAGTCTTAGAGAGGAAACCCATTAAATTTATATATCAGTCAGTAGCAAGGGATCTTTTTATATGCACCATCCCATAGACAGTTAGCACATACCATGGCCTTTGATATACCAGTCATGGTGCACTGGCTGGAGCAAGAAATAGCCCAAATGATCCCACCGATGGGGACTGATCCCAGACTGAATGTGCATCAAGTGAGTGCTTTACCACTAGGCTACATCCCACCCAATTTAGAATAGACTATCAATTTTAATATTTTTCTTTGACCATGGTCACATTCAAAAGCACTAAGATCCAATAGACAAAAACAGATATTATCTGGCAGGGAACTATGAATAGAATGTGATTCCTAAAATTCCCATGTACGCTATTATATGTTTGAAATTAAAAAAGTTTGTTTTATTTTAACGATGCCACTAGAGCACATTGATTTTTTATCTTATCATCGGCCCCTGCGCGTGCTGTAACCTCACCGTGGTGCAGGGGTGTAACATTCTCTTTGAGAATGGCCAATACAGCACAAATTGAAGTTTAGAGTAAAAGTCAGTATCTGTCTGTGATATTTGTATATGTATTTTTGCACAGTTCTTTACACCGTTTTTATTTATATCTTGAATTTTTATATTGATGTTGATCATCACCTTATTCATTTCCATTATCATAGTTTGACACCCAATAACCGATGTATTTTTCATGCTGGGGTGTCGTTAAACATTCATTCATTCATTCATTCATTCTTATCATCGGCTATTGGACGTCAAACATATGGTAATTTTGACACTGGTTTTTTTTTTTAGGAAACTCGCTGTTGCCACATAAGCTACTCTTTTATGACAGGCAGCAAGGGATCTTTTATTTGTGCTTCCCACAGGCAGGATAGCACAAACCATGGCCTTTGTTGAACAAATGGATCACTGGTCGGTGCAAGTGGTTTACACCTACCCACTGAGCCTAGCGGAGCACTCATTCAGGGTTTGGAGTCGGTATCTGGATTAAAAATCCCATGCCTTGACTGGGATCCGAACCCAGTACCTACCAGCCTGTAGACTGATGGCCTAACTATGACGCCACCAAGGCTGGTATGTTAGAAATTATTGTTTGTGTAACATGCTAAAAAAAGTTGAAAATATAGTTCTGCATTAGACCATTATAAAATAAATGCTATACGGAATGCCTATTTTCATACTATGAAGCTTACTACAAGTTATTTATTTTTGAGCCGATTATTTTCTAAATTGTACACAAAAAGGTTTTTTTGGGGTTATTTCGAAAAGACTTTTACCAAATCAAACAGAAATTATTTATTAAAAAAATACATTTTTTGTAGTATACTTCGGTATAGATTTTGAACCAATTTTTTTTTTTCAAATGAGGACAGAAGGTGAAAATTTATTTTTAATTTTCAACACACTGGAAATATTGCATATAGGGCAAACATTTTTCTTTTGCCCAAACAAAATAAAACGGAGATAGGCCTTTATCCATGAGGCAGGCGGAGATGAATAACGTAGCATTTATTTTATAATGACCTTAGAAAAGGATTATTATATTTTTATCCGAAGGGGAAGGGAGACTGCAGCTTTGAAAAAAGAAGACAAAAAAAATCAGATTACAGAACTCTGTGTAACATAACACCATGACATGTGCCAAAGACCTTACTTACACTTTAAATAAATACTCACAGAAAAAGGTTCCTGTGCATGTATTGCACATTTATATTTAATGGTATTGAAAGAAAAATCTAACTGTTTTCAAGAAATTATTTATTGGTAATTAATAAACATTATGACGTGATTTGCACAATTATTTTGTGTCCACATCAGTTACCAAATTAAACTTTTTAGTCTGGATTGAAACCATTTTCTATGGGGCACTGGAAAAACCCACCAAATTTGATTCACATAAAAAAACAAAAACAAAGCAGGCTCTCCATGTACCATAGTTGGTTTCGATAACCTAAAAACAGTTTTTACTTTTATTCACCCTTTAAAGCTTATTTGATACACTGAAATGCCTTTTTTAGAAAGACTATCACTGATTTTAAAAAGCTATTTATAGTTACAATATGGTGCAACAAATGTATTAAAAAAACCCACATTAGGCAATCCAATTTGAATTACATATTTCAAAGCAATTCAAAACTGAAGCTATCAGTACAGCTCATCATGCTTGGAAAATAATTCAACGTTAACTGCTAAACAAATGAATTACAGAATAAAGTAACTGGCCTTAAACCAATGGATGTTTAATTAATGTAGCAGTATTTTTTTTTTTTTTTAAACACCAAGAAAACAAACAACTACAATAACAAAAGAACTACATGTATGACCAAGCCATCACAACAAATTAACAAATATTACACAAGCATACACTTCATTCTGTTTTTGTCATGAGTTATAAACTAAGCATGTTCTTGATATTCTATTTATTAGAAAGTGAAAGTATAAAAATATAAAACAGTGATTTTCAGTGAGCCAAGTATTATCAGAAATTATCAATTAGTTATATCAGTTTCAACAAAAAACCCACATGGTACATGTATATGTAATATGAAACACATCTGTGCATGAACTGTTTACGACACGTGTGCATACACAACATTTACTAACTGGTTTACTGTGAATCATGTCAATAATTCTAATGCTCAAGACATGCAACATCAAAACAATGAACACGTTTCAACAGCACTATAAAAAACAGAGATGAAAGTGGTTTTGGAAAAAAAACCACATAAATTTTAATATTGGTTGTCCGTTACCAAGATAAGTGTTAAGGTTAGGGTTGTACAATGAAATGGTCTAAAATGTATGCAGAGTATCAGTTTAAACTATACGTAGCATTTGGATGGAGAATACAACATTTTGGGGACAAACATAAAAAAAACTGGAAACACTGTAGACGATAAAAAATCTGGAATTGTGGAATACTTTCATCTCTGAGTATAAAAGTATGAAAGGGCTGTGGCACATGAGTGTGAATAACGTCTAAATGGCAGCAAGCCATACGCAAATGCTACAAACCATCGCTAGAGGACGAGCCTCTTGGCCGGCCCCAGGGCTGGTATTTAAACTGGATCTTGCGATTAATCCCCGTGAACTCATACCTACAGACAGACGGACAGAAAAAAATGGCATTCAAACTACATGTTAAAAAAAAAGAAGAAAAAAAAAGTGATGCCTATGTCTAAAAAGATTTTCAGTTATAGAATCTTCCTGTGTGTGTTGAAAAATGAGAGAGTTAAATATATCACTCAAATTCTATATCAAGACACAAGTTTAAGAAATTTCGACTTCCTTACACCTAAAATTATTTTGATAAACTTAAGTCACCGTGCTACAAATTTTTAAAGCTATTTTACCGCTACAATATCGTAAAAAACACAGTAGGCTATGAAGTCACTGCGAGACAAGACATAGCCCCCGATGACTTTATGACATCATAGCAATAAGATAATTTCGAAAGTTTGGGCCTTGATCAATAAACCTAAATTTAAAAAAAATTAAAAATTGCGAAAAAGAATATTTTATTTTTATTTTATTTGGATAACACACAAAGATAAAGATTCTACAAGTGAGATGACTGAGCTCTTAAAACTTGTGAACCTCGTGACCAAATTATCTGCAATCTAAGAAATAAATATTCATTAGTAAGCCTGTCTCGGCATATTGCAGTGTTTCCTGTAGAATGTGCATCTTGGAAGTGGACACAACACTCCACGGTCCTTGCTATATAGGAGGCACAGTCCTGTGAAATGTGCAGGCCTCATGCGTGATGTGATAAAACCAACATCTAACGGCCATTACTAGGGGTGCCTACGTCATGCAGATGACTGACATAAACATTCATGCACTGACATGCGATGGCTACTACATATACATGCTGTCTGTAACAAAATCTCTGCTTTTTCACAAACGTTTGATCATTAAGGAAGAGAAATGTACCAAATTGCTATTATAATAATTTAAAAAAGAAAAGATTCTGAGTAAAACTGAGAATTTTGTTCTTAACAAGGATTTTCACTAATGCCTTTTAATTATTTGTTTAAACATACTGAATACTAACGATAGAATAATTTTATAGGTACAGTTTGAAACTGTTAGTAGTTGAGTGTCTCTAAGTTGATATTTTAATGTTTTTGTAGTTATTATACAATATACAATTAGGAATTAGTACTTTTAGGGTTCTATTTTTCTCAGCAACACATGTATCTGTTTTTGGTATAATGAATTTGCTTAAAGATAATAATATGTTTTGGTATAGTGTGAAATTTATCAAATGATCACTCTCTAAGTGTTGATATCGAAAAAAAATGTATTGACATTAATGCAATGTTAATTATTCTACCAAATTCCACCTACTACAGAATACACGTAAGTATTATCAGAAGATATTTTGTTAGTTTGTGGGTAATTGTTTTAGAAACAAATCTGACTCATAAAACTTACATTTCTCTACAATTATATGCTCCGTTTGATTCTAATAAAAATAAATATGTATTAAAAATAATTAACATCCACGTGCAATTATTCTTAGAAATGCATTAAGTAATAAAGAGTTAAATTGTTAATTATGAATAATACCAAAATGGGAGGAAAATAAGAATGTGTGTAGAGCTGAACATAAGCAGAGAGATTTTGTTAAAGAAAGCATTGTGCCAGAGAGATATGAGAGAGAGAGGAGACTGAAATGTGATGGTTACACACCCTCCTCGCTTGACGAGCGTTTCGGACGACCCATGGGCTGGTACTTCAACTGCACCTTGCGATTTATTCCCGAAAAATGACCATACCTGCAAATTTAATTGGCCATTCACCTTGTAGACACTTTGATGTAAAACAAAAATCTTACATGTCAAGCAACCAATAAAAACATTTCAACATTTTAATTTGATGAATTTAGGGGTAAACTATTTTTTTTAACTTTATAGTTTTATGAAAATAACTCATTTGAAAGGGTGACAAAAAGAAAGAAAAAAACCTCAGAAAGATATAAACAAAATTTTAACTGTAAGAAAATGTTAAGACATTAAATTATTAAACCATATGACTGCAAAAGTTAAATCAAATTCAATGGTATCAACAATGAATTTTCATGTGTTATATTTAAAAGAATTCTGCCATTTTCAATTATTATTCATGTGCAATGATTTAGAAAGAAGGGATGTATCACTGACAAAGAAATCAATATATACATGCTCAACAACATAATCCATCTAGATAGTATCTAGTAATGGGGGGAACTTAAAAAAATATCATGAACCAAGAAATAAAAATAAAAAAGGATAAAATTTTACAAATAATAAAAGGAGGATATTTTTTTTAATGCATGAATAATCAGACATTTGTTAAGGTAAGATTTCACTGTAACACTAACCGTGCACACTTTGGAAAATTATGAACAACAGAAATTATCAAAACAAACCAACTAATCAACTAAACAAATATACACTGTTAAAAAAAACAAATCAAGTCAGGAATACAGGATAAACATTGATGCAATGCCTGAAAACTTAAAATTAGTAAATTCATTACTCGCAAAATGTTTTACCAAAGAATATTGTGTTTCTCTGTCATGCACAATGTTGATAATCATTGCTCTGTCTACATTACATTATTATTATCATTAATTAATTTTTTTTAAGTTCTTTACTGATTAATCATTGTTTACAATGCATCAGGGTGAACCTTTCACTTACAGACTATATTGTATTATGTCCAAAAGTTTATGTTTGTACAACAATTAGAAAGATATTATTTCAGTTTCATTAAAGTTCAAATGACTGATGCCCTACTCCATATATGTAGTCAAATCAATAAGTATCTTTGTGGAAATTAAGGAGAACCCAGTCAATTAAAGATAAAGTGTTCTGGGTGGAGTTGCGCTGTAGGCAAAACTTTTTGTTTGCATTCTGGAATATCCTGTGTCTGATAAACATCCACATTACCATTATAGGTAGTACTAAAGCAAATAACATCTGGCTGGGTCAAAGTTCGAGGTGCAACTAATAACATCTGGCTGGGTCAAAGTTCGATGTGCAACTAACTTTTAATAGTGCAGTTAATAGCACAAGTCCTGCCATTGGTGACAAATGTGTGTTTGCTGTTGATAAAATGTTGGGTTTATCTGGCCAGTAAATTCGTGTAATTTAATTTGAACTAGTATCAAGGTAACAACTACCATAATTGTGCTTGAAACGTGCAGGGGTCCTAAAAATAGCATGACAATTTTTCTGCATAACTATGGTAGTCCATTATAACTGAAATAAGCAGCTTAAGCCCTAATTTTTTCTGATTTACTTTAAGGGTGAGGGGTGGTGGTATTTACATCCATGGTATATATGTCAATTGACATGCTGCATGTAGGAGTTTTAGTCACATATGTTATTATTGTCGTCTATTAGGGTTGGGTACCACGAAGAAAAACGTACCACAGTATATACCACGGTTTTTTGTAACCACAGTATACCACATTAGTAATGACATCATACTAATCACTGCGAATCAGTGATACAATAATTGCTCAACATACAATGTCATCTATGTGCCTTTGAACTTAGGGGCCAAACAAATATGACATACTACAATAAAATACCTACCAGTAGAGATTTTGACTGATTCAGTTTACACTCTATTTCCCTCTGAAGTTGAGTAACCATTAAGCAGGACTAAACATCTCATTTAGAGAATAGCTAATACTTATAGGTAGAACATAGTTGTAGAGCCTTGTTGTATTTTAAGACCTTATAATGTAAATGAAATAAGCATAACAGATGAATAAATTCTGTAGTTCAGTTGAACTGGAAAAATAATGAAAATGACAAAAGTTTAAACAAATGTATTCTATTATCACCATTTTAATTATACCAGTAGTTATTAACTACCAGTAACTTTTATATAGCTAATTTTACTTCAGTTGATGACCCAGGCAAACAGGTCCCTTTATGTTTTCAATTTGCTACAATGTATTACTGTTCAAGTTAAATCATCTTAACATCAATTTAGTTTCAACAATAAACAAACTCCATAAACCTATGAATGTCTGAATAAATCATGTAGTGTGTCAATTCCAGTCATTATTATCTGGATTACCGTACTGAATTTGAATTTAGTTCATGTTCGTGTTTAGAAACATTAGTGCATTAGTGATTAATATGTGAAATATTTGTTATAGCGAACCATATCAATGTAATGGTATTTAATGACAAACATAGGATCATTATGATATTAGAGCGTGAATTTTTGCCTGCCCGGTGGTAGGCAGAAACTCTGTGTATTCGTTATCTCTGACTGAGAGAGCGGATGTAACTGTCCAAATGTTGTTTAGCTCTATCACAGTAGGCCTTCTTAGGCTAACCACTTATGATGGAATGAGTTACTTGAGAACAGGTCCAAGCAAACCATTGCTGCCTACGGAGTAACAATCGGACATTTGGGACATGCTTTTTAAGCTAAGTTTACTAGCACACGTATTTCAAATCAGTTTATAATCATTGTTTTGTGTTTTCAACTAGCTATTACTACCTACGTTAATATGTTAAAGTTTAAACAGTGTTGCCGTGACATAGCGTTTATGACAAAAAACTTTCGTGGGTTTTCGTGGGGGGGTTTTAAGTACGTAACTCCCCTCCTCCTAACTTATATGTATGTTTTAAACTAAATACTGTTTATAATTGTTTTCGTATCCAACTCAAGATTATAGCTAGTCACCCAAAACAAAGACAAAGAAAACGTCATTATATGTTATTGGTCTCAAAACACTTTTGTATGTTTCTCTGCCAGGGGCATGTATCATGCCGTTTCTAATATTATATCAGTAGACATAGCATCAATAAATTATAATTCCCCCACTGAATATGTTTAAAATTAAATCTGTAAACTTTGAATTTTTTTACTAATAATATGTATATATGTGAGAAACAATATGTAATCCTCATCAACGTACCCACTTCAGTAAAATTAACTCAACCACATGACCTAGATTTTACAACATTAGCTGATACGACAAAATGCTAGAAACGTGACAAATAAAAGGTACACCTTGTTGTAGCTAGTAATAAAACATTCAGTATCAACAAAGCAACATGTTTTGAACAGTATTTCATATTATTTAATCGCATTTTGTAGCTTTACGAGAAGCAGTTCACTATTGAATAGTAGACTGGTCACCCAGACATGCAAATGGCGCTTATGCATATCGCGAGGCATATCTGTCGAACAAAATTGGTTGAAAGCCTGTTTGGTGACTAAAAATCAACATTAAAACACTTTCTCAATTTTTTTCGCCAAATCAAAAATTCTATTGCCAATTTTTATTATTATTCGTAATTTGCGACTTTGACGAACAACAGGGCGAGCCCTGCAAATGACCAATATCGCACGTGTGTTGCGAACAACAAATTCGTCATCTACCATGTTTTTGATAGCGGCAACGTTTTGAGATTCTAGATACTTTGGGAAATTCCGTTATTTTTTTAAAAGATTTGTTAATGGAACACAAACAATCATTAACATTGGATGCTTTTTAAATAATTTCTCGAAAATATGTATTTTGTTTCATGACACTGATAATTTATTTCTCAGAAATTTCCGTAAAGTTATCGTCCACGGAAAGTCCCGAAGTATACCGGTACAGTAAACAACGTACCGGTATGTACCACGACAGAAAAAAATACCGGTATACCAGTAATACCGCACACCTCTATTGTCTATGGGATTTTATTTGATGATATACACCCTATAATCAAACTGTGAAGTGTATGACAATAATCTGATACAATAATTGTAACACGTTTTTAAGGTACCGTATAAGTATACCAGTTAATTTTTTTTTTTGCAATCCGAGCCATACAAAAATTGTCTTGGAAAGTCAAAGTGCTGATGTGACTCGTTTAAATGGGAAGTGGAACCCCCCACTATACACCCCCAAAAACCCCCACGTATACACCCTGATGCATTCAGAAATATTTGTACATTTTTGACAATACCAATGAGTTGTTTTTTGAAGGAAGACAAATGATTCTAAAGAAGTGTCTCTCTCTTGTGAATACTTACATTTCCAGGACCAGTTTGAGCTGCTGTAACTTGGCCTTTTTCTCCTCCACCTCAGGATCTACAAACTCTTTGTTCTCACTCAGCAGGTAGCGCACTATGTCAAGCACTTCCTGCAACTGTTTCGGCTTTTTCAGTTTCAAATGAGCCGACTTAAATCCACCATATTTCTCAAACAATTCAAAAAACCTAAAATCGTAAAGATATACATTCAAACTTCGTTATCTCGATGTTGAAGACACAGAATATTGACACAGATATTGTTGATACGAGTTAAACATACAAGTTATTGGTAGAAAATTAAAGTTTGTTTTGGTTAACAACACCATTAGAGCACAATGATTTATTAACCACTAACAACTAACCACTAACCCACTGGAAATTTGAGGGCTTTTATTTTTGTGGGTTTAGTGGTAAGTGGGCAGCCACGAAAATATAAAATATTGAAAATATCTCAAATATGGGTGAAAATTATGCCATTGAACAATTTCTTGAGTTCAAGATGTTCTGACTAAACATGGCTAAAGAGGTCAAGATAAGTTTGCCTGTAGTAATTACAAATAAAACAAATGGAATAAGCAATAGTCAGGGCAAGAGACTACTGCTTATAAAATAAACTTTTAAAAAAGTGTTTATATTGAATTAAAATGCAAGTACATACAATTTTTCAAGGTAAAGATGTAAGTTTGAATTTATAGTGCAATGTTGCAAGAAACATAATATTATGTAAATTTATGCAAGATAAATATGTAAATACAATTGTACACTTTTAATTAAAAATTCAATCCTGTTATATTGAATATAAGAATTCATTCCATCTTTTGTTACTATAATTTCATCTTTTTATCACCATATGCTCGACACATTGAAACTTTGTTTTAACAAGTGATCTAAAAACCTATCTTTACTTGTACATGGGCAGATGAAGAAGACCTGTGGTTGAGAACAGTGTTGTATAGCTTATATGGTCTGTAAGACAAACAGAAAGATGCCTTACTTTGTATGTTTAACTTCCATCTTCATCTTCTGTTTCGGAGTTCGGTCTCCATGCCGAATAATGGCGGACACACAGCGCAACTCCATCCTGTAAAAACATCAGCATTATTTTTTAATTCTACACATTACTTACCCAAACTACATCACTTAAAATGTTTATTAAACAGTAATAAGAAAAGACACAAACGCAACAGTTAATTGGAAATACAGTGTATTATGAACGTTGAATGTACAAACGTATGTTATAGTTTTAAGTTTGACATGTAGTTAAGAATGAAATGCTCAAGATTTAGGTATAGCAAAAAGTTTAGTTTTTTAAAGGCTGCTGTTTTATTCATATTCTGTATTATGTACATGTCCAGTTTTATGTGTGTGTGTGTGTGTGTGTGTATCTGCGTGTGTGTGAAAACAAATCCCCAACTCTGCTAATTTTTGTACCAGTATTTTAAAACCAACAGACATGTCCAGCAGGCCAAGTGCTCACGGTTGCATGATAGACTGGGTTTTACAATTACAACCAACATTAACTGCGTGTGATAGAAAGAATTAGGGAGGAAACCAGTCAAAATGTTAGTGAGCCCTTGGTTTCGTGAACATGCCGATTGTTTAAGAGGTGTAATTACATGGGCCCTGATGTGGTGGGAACAACAGGGATGTCTTCTGGAGCTGCTCCGAGAACCCATGGTATCTCCAGCTGAAGTTGAGGAGCAAGAGCCCGGGTTATCATGGTCCTAAAACAAACACATAAACAACTTTATTAATGCAGTGTAGGAAACAGCAACATTAGGTCACATTCAACAGCAAGGGGATGTGTGACTCAACATCAACATAACCAAGTAGATTAGTATTCAATACAGAAATTGCAGGGTTTCTGCAAGAAAGACATTTTTGGGGTATGGCACTATGGAACTGAATGCAACTGCAGCCTCCCCCAGAAAGAAAATGGGTTAGGTTTAAGGTTAGGGTTAAGAAAATCATACAGTAATGATAAGAGCCATTATTTTTGTCAAAAGGTTAACTTAAAGGGACATTCCTGAGTTCGCTGCAATGTTTAATATGATATCGACTAAAAGAGACTTTTTATCGATTGTAATTAAATATAAAATATATTTTTCTGCATAAAATGTTAGTGGCTGTAAATTAAACATGTTTCTGATCATTCTAATATTTGTACTGGGTTAAATTTTGTTTTATTTCTGATTTTTTTTCTTTTTTTCGTACGTACAAAATTATTTGAAGACGAAATCCAGTTTTGGCTTCTTATAAATATTAAGACGACCAGAAAAACATTAGGTATACAGACACTGATATTCTAAACAAGAAAATATATTTAATATGGAAGTTTAATCATAGAAATATTTTATTAGTCGGAAACATCTTACAATTCGGCAAACTCAGGAATGTTCCTTTAAAAAAATAAAATCTGCAAAAACATTTAGGTATAGCGCTATATCCGTTTTTACCCTCTGGCAGTATCATGACTTGTACCAGTTCCAAGCTGATTTTCACAAAGAACAAGACCGTCCTTCAAAACAATTAAGTTTGCATTAATGTAACCTCAGGCTTTCAAGCAAGATTTTGTGAAAAATAAGGGCTTTTTTTAGGGCAAAATTCTTAAAAACTAAGAGCTATTTTTAGGAATTTTTAGGACTTTTTTGACAAAAATAAGGACTGAAATTCAATAATCAATATAAAAGAAAAACATTCTGTACTCACCTCCAGGGAGAACATAAATACAAAAGCTAATTACCAACTCAGAAGATCATGCCAATGGTCATTGTCACGGGGATCCTATAAAACCCCTAACTGAATAAAACACGATTATCCCAATATCTCTCCTAACTGTATATCTATTAGATCTCTCTGTATCGGGCAGTTCAAAACCCGCGTGGCTCGTCTAGGTATGATCAGAGATAAGATCTATATATAAAGTATATGTAATATAGCACGTTTAGTTCACTAGAAAACACAACAAAAACACAATACACTTTGGAATCTGTATTATTACTACGCTGACAAATGTACTGCCGCAGTAGTTAATTAACAACAACAAATAATAACAACCCAGAACTGATCACTTAATTAGTTAATCTCTAGGTGTCTAGTTTACACAATATTGTAATCACTCCACCGTGACACAACACCCACACGTGTTATAATTGAGAAACGCTTCCAGGGAACTTAATTAATAAAGGAATTACAGCTCTATTCCTAACTGGTTAATTTTTAATTAACCCTTAACTACTCATTCAGTAACCTTGTAACACAGAATTAATACTGGATACCTATCACAATAAAGACAATAACCTACAGTTTACCTAGGTCCTCTAGGATGACTGGCTAAGCTTTAATAATTATTTAGACAGTGAGCCTGCAGTTTACTGCGTCAGATGACCAGCAGCACCGTCTAAATAATATTGGTATAATACAGTATTAAAATATTTAAAGTCACATCAATCACATCAAGGTTATACACAGAGCAGAAAATATATAATTACCAGTCCGGACGGACAACGATCCCTGGAAGCCTTCCAATATGTTTCTCCCTGATATCTCTAAAACCCTAGCTATTTATTATAAAACCCGAATATCGCCTGGGGGTACATCGCGGCCCTCCCCCTATCAAGTGATATTTCCACAGCGACCAAGCCGGCATATTTTTCTTAGATAACCAGACTTGCTGATGCCTAGTCGCCAAAATCACGGTCGTCAAAAACGCACTCGCGGAGGTATTATGTAACTACTGCCCACCTGGGCTTAAGTGCATATTGGAACTGCACACGGCCCTCTAAAACAATTAATATCGCCACAGGCGAAAACAAAATTAAGAGCATGTTCCGTCACAGTCATCAACAGCGATATTCAGCATATCAATACAACCAGATTAAAGTAATCTGATATGGTGCAAATCCATGCTGAATATGATGCTGATAACCACCAAGATGTCTTCTGAGAAATACATTAATTCAACATATTCATTATCTGAAAGTATACTAAGGCTAGATTTAATTAATTCCAACACTTATTTTATGTTGCATTTATCAAAAAATTAAAAAAATTGAAAATTTAGGATTTTCACCAAAACATTTGGGCTTTTTAGGATTTTGAAGCTTTAATAAGGAATATTAGGGCTGCTGTCAAAAAATAAGGAAAATTAGGAAAATAAGGGCCCGCTTGCAAGCCTGTAACCTACAACTTTAGTAGAAGGCATTTTATGGCTTTATTATTATTACATTATACTGAAAGAAGGTAGGAATAAGAGGTCAAATAAAAAGATTTACGAGAAAGGTTACATTAAAAAAACATATACAGTATAACCTCGATTTACCGCCCCCCAATTTAACGCCAACCTTTCGTATCGCCAACTTTCTTCCAAGTACCGTTTGTTTTCTTGGTTAATTCCCTCTATTTAGCGCCACCCTCGCTATCCGCCATCCGCCAAACATCTTTTTGAACAAAATGCATTTTAGATGTTACAGTCCCTCGATTGTATCGCCCGTGCTCCAATTAGCTGTAATCAAGCGGCTCGACAGGAGTACATTGGCCGTAATTAAGCTCTACAGGAGTTGTTACTTTTCGTATTGTCTAATGATTGACTGTGTTACAGTTAGTTGTCAGTGCAGTGATCCCGCAGTTCAAAGAAGTAGTGGTACCAGACAAAAAACCGGTTTGATGATCATGTGACAATAAGGGATTTGATCGGTGCATTTGATCGGGCCATTCTGGGTAAATGCGTAACATCAGTTGTTTTAGTCCTAATCAAGTATGACCCGCGTTTAATAAATAAAGAAACATCCTTTTTAACTGTTATTGTGTGTAAGCTGTATAAGCTGATGAGTTAGTTGCAAAGCTCAAAGTGAATAAAGAATTGAAAATTGAAAAGCTTTTTTAAGAGCAGGGCCTCTATGCGAGTTTCAACTCAGCATTTGGGATAAATATCATGGTACCGATCAGGCATTTCATTGCAGTAAAATGGATTCTAAACGCAAACGTGTCCTATTAGATCCAGTTCGCAAGAGCGAAACCGTGAAATATTCGAAGTTAAATTCATCTAAAAGTCAGCAAGACATTGCCAACCACTTTTCTGCTTTGTGGGCGTATCCAGTGAAACAACGAAAAGTGGGCGATATTTTACTACAGAAGGAAAAGTGGGAAGATGAAAACGTTGAACCGGCCCGGAAAAAACTAAAATTGGCAAAGCATACAAATTTGGAAGAAGCATTATTCTTGTGGTTCAGTAATGCGCGTGCTCAAAATGTCCCCATCACTGACGAAATTCTAAGAGTTAAAGCCAGGTCATTTGGTGCTGAACTTAACATTGCCGACTTCGCCTATTCCAACGGGTGGCTTCAAAGATTCAAAGCAAGACACAACATCGCCCAGCATGTCATTTCAGGTGAAAGTGCCGGTGTTGACAGACAACTGATTACAGATGGACGGAGCAAGGCCAGTGAGATTATCAAGCAGTATGACTTAAAAGATGTCTACAACACTGATGAAACTGGTCTCTTCTACCGCATGCTGCCAGATCGATCCCTCTCTACGACGACCAACAACAAAGGCACCAAAAAATTCAAGGACAGGATAACAATTGTGTTGTGCACCAATGTCGATGGTTCTGACAAGTTTAAACCGCTCGTGATAGGAAAATCTGCAAAGCCGAGGTGTTTTAAGAACTTTAATGTAAATTTGTATGTGGACTATGAGGCTAACAAAAAGGCTTGGATGAACGGGGAGCTGTTTGCACATTACTTGGAAAACATGAACACCCAGATGAAGCGCCAGAAAAGACACATTCTGCTTCTCATGGACAACGCGCCTAGCCACATCATTCCAAAGAAACTTTCTAACATAAGAATTCATTTCCTGCCACCAACCACAACAAGCCATCTTCAGCCACTCGATGCTGGCATTATTCAAGCATTCAAGGGACAGTATAGAAAGATGCAACTTCAACGACTTGTGCAGTGCATTGACGACAACAAAACGGGAAAAGAGCTCCAGTTTCCACTCTGTGATGGGATTCGCTTTGTGCAACAAGCATGGGATATTGTTAGTGCAACGACGATAAAAAATTGTTGGATCCACACAGGGATCATTCCACGAGAGCCTCACGATGAGTTAAGCTGGACAGCAGATGAACTGACATATTTGCGGGATCTCGTTGGTGACGTCACACACAGACTTGCCATTGAAGAAGAGTTGAGAATGGGTGTTGATGAATTTCTTAATGTTGACAAAGAAACCGAGACATTCGCCAATCTTACTGATGAACAAATTGTGCAAAGTGTGAAGAAACCTGATGAAAAGTGTGTCGACCAGGAAGACGATTCTGACCCTGAACCGGAAGAAGTTCCCTCAGCGGTATGTGCGCGAGACGCGATCAAAACAGTTCTTCGGTTTATAGAAGGTAATCCACATTCAGTTGAGTCCGATGTAAATTCGATGATTTCTTTCCAAACAAGAGTGAACGAGTTAATTCTTCTGAGCACACAGCAGACAAATATTCTGGACTTTTTTAAAAAGTACTGACTTTGACACTGTGCTATTCAAATTTACTGTACTTTTTACCGTTTCACCGTAGGCCTATTTATTTACGTTTTTATATTTCCAATGTTCATTCCTGTTTGACAAATTAAAATTAATGTTTAACTTGTTACCTTGTTTTTTCTGTTTTTGTTTATTGTCGTTTTAAACAAACTGCATGACATTTAATACATGCAGATGTATTAAATGGAAAATATGTTTGGTGGCGCATCCTTGGCACCCTCACTTTAACGCCAACTCGATATAACGCCAAAATCACGTAGGTACCACAGTAGGCGGTAAATCGAGGGTATACTGTAGTTATACAAATTAATTTGTTTGGAAAAATGCATTTTTGAATCTTTTATTGGTTATGCATTATTCACTGTTAATTTGGTGCAAGGGATTTACAAAATGTTTTCACAGGATTTTGCCAATTAAATTGCAATAAATTATACTCAATCTTGGGCCAACCTTAAAACTAACGAAGACAGAAAAAGTTATAAAAAAAGATAAATAATAATATCTGCCTGTTACAACTGTCATAAAACTTTAAAGTTTCTCAACTACAAATACACATGAGGTTTTGCTACAAAGCTCATATTAAGCTTACCCTAGTATTTTGGCACAGTCATCATAATACTTGCTGGAAGTTTTCACAAAGCTAAAACCATTAACATCACAGACATATGACTCTCCATTGGCTCTCAACAAGTCAAATCCACAAATATTTTGCTGCAAAAACAGAAAATATAAACATAAATCCACTTAAAAGTCAGTAACAGTAAAAGTTTGTTTTTGATGACACTACTAAAGCACATTGATTTGTTAATCATCTGCTATTGGATATCAAACATTTGGTAATTTTGAGATAAGAGTCTTAGAGATAAAACCTGCCAGTTTTTCATCGGTAGCAAGGCATCTTTGACATGTACCATCCCAGACAGGATAGAACATCCAATAGACTTTGTCGTGGTACACTGGCTAGAATAAGAAACAGCCCAATGGGTTCAACCGATGGGGATCGATCTTAGACTGACCTCGCATCAGACAGGCATTTTACCACTGGGCTAATAAAGTTGGTAACAAAGCAAATCACTTAATATATGTAAAACGATATATTAAATAGTCAACCTTGTGATAACTAGCCATATAAAGAAACACCATGATAACTGCTTTTAAGGCACTACACTTTGTTTATTCAACTATTAGAAGAATATGAATCTGTCTGTGTAAAACAAAAGAACAGCAGCTGCAGTAAAACCTTTAAAGGCATATTGTCACAGACCAATGACCTATTTAATGGTCTAATAAAGTATTACCTGAACAAAAATAATTTGATTTGTCCCTAAATGTATTTTATTCAACCATCTTCATAACCACCATACTCCATTTATTAATATTTTGTAAAAATAATTGAATTATGCCAATGGTCCATAATTCAAAAACTAAAATTGCCAAGAGGGTTGACATGGATTTCACTCCATCATGGTTCAGTTAAAGTGATGTGATAGCTAGATTTGGTTTCCAACAATTAATGTAATTTTTATTTATTATCAATTTTTAGAGAAATAAGGTCCTTAAACCAGTGACAGTATGCATTTAATTTCAACATATAAACAAGAATCCCACTGAATTAAATGTCTCACCTACCATAAACCTTATCGGTGCTCTGTGATAAACATCCACAGGCGCAACTATAAACCAAGTTTCACTGACCTAGATCTTTAGTTTGTAAGAAACTGGGGCTTACTTCACTGTGCAATGTTAAAAAACTTACAAAGAGGATGCTTTGTTGTCCAACAGAGCCTAAGAGACCTTTGTGAATTAGGCCCTTGATCTAAATGCAAAACAATAACCCAAATTTTACTTTGTAAAGGTGAAACAATATAAATATTGATATGCAAATACGCTGCTATCTATTTGCTAAGTTTTATACCAAAGGGTTTCTCTCATTCTAGAGTGGATGTTATTTTCTAACACTATGTCCACCAGATATAATTTTGTTTCTATAAAATCCAATAACCAGACCAATATAATGTTTATTATCCCTATGTAACAAACCTTAAATGCTTGACACACTTTTTTGGCAATCATTTTTTCTTTGGCACTGAGCAGAACTGGATAGCGGATTTCTTTCCCATCTTGGTCTCTTTCCACTTTGCCGTCAAGTGCTGGACTCTTACGGGCTTCTGCATGAGCATAGTCTGGCCCAACTGTGTACACCTTACCAACAGACAAACAACAATTACCCAGACGTGATGGTAATAATACAGGTGACACTAAACTAACTTTAGCAGTTAATCTTTCCAATATGAACAGTAAGAAAGGACAACCACCGTAAAATAAATGAAACAAAAGTTTGCGACGGACACCTAAAGAGATGGATGGAGACATTTCAGATTTCCTTGTTCATCTTTTTTTAAAGCAGGCAAAAATATAGGGTACAAAGTAAACACACTAAAGGCTACAATAACAATTCATAAAAAGCCTCTAAATGACCTAGAATTTGTAGGTTATTAGAGTATAGATCAGTTTAAGTTCGTTTTATAAACATGGAGTAAGGTGAACAGTAACTAGTAACCTCTCCTGTAGTGCAGGTAAATAATTATAAAATCCACCTTGAAAGTCGTATTTTAAGATATAGGATGAAGGACAGAGTGTAATGACAAAAAAGACAGAAAAAATATTTTTGAAAATAAATAAAAATAATCTTAAGGGGTACATTAAGGTACAGGAGGGAAGGACAAATGGGAAACGGTAAATAACTGGCATATTAATTAAAAGAATACTCAACTAATTTACCGTAAATAACAAATCATACTCACTTTAACATCAGTGCCATCTGTTGGCATAAACTCTTCATAAATGTAAGAACCAGCTTTTCTTACTCGGCTCATTGGAGAATAAAAACTGCTTCGATCTTTGACCTAAAATATAATCATTCTTTCTTTTTTTAAATGAATCGAAAATGTCAGTAACAAAAAGGGACCAAATAATAATAATGAAAGTTCATGATTTTACAATCTCAAATAATCTCAAATAATGTTATGACTGTTCACAATGGTTAACATTTTCACACAAAGAGCAGGATGTAGTCCAGTGGTAAAGTGCTTACTTGATGCCATCAGTGGACCCATTGGGCTATTTCTCGTTCAGCCAGTGCACCACGACTGATATATCAATGGCTGTGGTATTTGCTATGTAGTCTGTGGGATAGTGCATATAAAAGATCTCTTGCTACTAATGGAAATTTTTTGATTTCGAAAGGAATACTTTAATGAATTTTTGTTTTACCCAACCCAAAACCAGAGTATGGTTTACATACACATCAAAATACTGATAACTCTGAATGTCCCTTTAATATAGTAATAAATACAGAATAATACGGATAACTTAAATCCCAGTTTAAAATAGCAAATCTGTCAAATGGTCTTGTCAATTGTTATTATCTTGTTGTTAACATCACAGCACTGAGTTAACTATCAACTGAAACCTTTCTAAACAGCCTCGTGCTCCCTCCACCAGCAGCTATTGGGAAGTAGATGTTGACATTGTGGTCCTCGGCGTCAACAGGTTTCTCCACAAACGGCTTTTGGAAGACATCACCATCAATTTCAATCGAATCTTCAGTTTCATGCACTTTACCTGAAATGAAAATAAGATTAACTCACCTTCATGCAAAATACTTTAATCACATTAGTTACTTACATTAACACAAATCCCTTATACCCCATGGAGACCGAGTCAAATTCTATGATTCTCCTCCGCCTGTAATTTTAAACAGTTTACACAAAAGTTTGCCATGTTGTTGTTTTTTGTACATACCCCAAAGTCACAAACAATCATCTTAATTAAATTTGAAACATACTTATTAATAACATCATATTAAATTTAGAATTTTGTTTTGGTTTTGAAACGGTACCACTCATTAAAACCAAGTACCAATATAATATAAAGTGAAGTCATCTTATATGATGTTCTCTGATACCGCCATTGTTATGTTCATTAAAATATGAACAAACTCTCATTGCTACGGACGGAACTTTTACTATATATTATATAGTAATTTGGTTGTATAGTTAATTACTCAATTTTAAAATTCAATGTTAAAATAAATAAAAATAAACTGAGTAGCGAGAAGTTTTTGTGCATGGGATATATAAAATAGAATTAATTTAAACTATGAAATCTTATTCTTCAGCTGACTATAAAATAAGACTACAAACATACACGTCACTTCGTCCCCCTCCTTAGTTAACACAGCATATCTTGGATGGGGAATCTCTTCCTGCATCAATATTGTATACACCTTTCTCCTAAAATATCAAAATAACAAAAATTGTTAATTTAGTATTAAACAACAAGCAAAATATAATGTGCTCAAAAACAGAAAAAGCATTGAAATCAGTGAACATTTGGAAGAGACATATTTTTTATTTTATTGCAAACATACAAATCTACTAGAAAGATAAACACTTACAAAAACATATAATTACCTGCAATACCTTTGCCTTCATTTTAAAAGCAAAAAATTTTTTTAAATAAAAATTACAAACTATATTTGCTTTTCTGTTGTAGTGTTTGATATTTTTAACACATGGCAACAATTTGGTAGAGATATTAACCATTAGTCGCAAATATTATCAAACACATTATCAGCTAAAACATTATCATGAGAAAGTATTAACATAGGAATTACAACCAAATACTAAGTTTTATAATGACATACTCCAAAAATACCAAAGGTATGGGACACATAACATCCATATGTACGTACCTGTCCATTAAAGTATACTGAGTCTGCAGATCGTTAATGGCGTACGGCTTTCTCAAGTTGTAGTACTCAATTGCCTTTGATAACGGAAAGCCGAAGGAGAAGAATGAAATCAAAACATCAACAACTGGCCAGTTCTCAACTGACTCATTCAGAATGACTGATTCTGGGAAAACATAGATCTCAATCTTTTCAAAATTAGTCAGTCGTTCTAAAATCTCCTTCATGGGCTTCGATACAGACTTTTTGGACATTGCACACACACCTACAATGATATTACGCCCTGCAGAACATGGACGCTGAAAAAAATAAAATAAAAAATATTACAAAATAATTAAGATGCATACCTACATGTATGAATCGCTAGTTCTCGAAAACTGTCGTAACACGAAAACCATACTATTTTAAATGGAGCATTCAAAAACAAAACCACCCTTTGTACAGTTGATGTAACCACATATTTGTTTAGGGAGTATTTTTTTGAATGAATAAGAAAATATGTATTTGAAAAAAAGGTAACAATTATTTTTGTGCACAATACAATGAATCATTACAGCTTACACTGCAATCTGCCATCACACTAATACTACTTCAAAGCATATCTAATATACGTGAAATACTAAGACTTGCAATTGATAAACAAGACTTCTACTCGATAAACTATGTGTGCCAGTCACATCTGCTAACAACTATTCTGAACAATTTTAGTTAAAAATAATGTGATTCGCTTCAATATCTGCATAGTACAGTTTTGGGGAGAAAGTAGAAAAATTACTGATCCTTACTACCTATTGGAATGTTTATGTAAACAAAAACAACAAGTGATTATGTGGAAAATGTTTTATACATTTTAATAAATTTTTACCATTGAAGTGAATTGGTAAATATTACTGTTGCTTGAATGACAATACTGCATGAGTATCCGCTATTAGTAGTATGGCTTTCAAGTAAATGAGGATAATATACATGTAATAAAATGGAGAAAAAAAAGACCAGCCTAGGTGGTGTAGTGTTTAGGCCATTCAACATAAGGCTGGTAGGTACAGGGTTCACAGCCCGGTACCGGCTCCCACTAAGAGCGAGATTTAACGACTCAATGGGTAGTTATAAGACCACTACACCCTCTTCTCTCTCACTAACCACTAACACACTGTCCTAGACAAGACATCTGAGATAGCTGGTGTGTGCCCAGGACAGCGTGCTTGAACCTTAACTGGATATAAGCACGAATATAAGTTGAAATGAATTAAAAAAAAGAGACTCATATTAATTTATTGTTATGTTTGTATATACAATTAAGGTTCAAGCACACTGGCCTGGAAACATTACAGATAAAGATGCGATGGATTTAAAATTAAAACAAATAATTAACTGATGAAAGCTCTATACTATACTATACTTAAGTTCCTAACCTCAATACGGCTTATTTCTTGCTCCTCATCCAGAGGCTGGGTATCTCCTATAGTAAATTTCACCTGGTTCACTTTCAATTTGTCCTTTCCATTTTCTTTTGACACAGCACTTTCATTACCAGTAGTGTCTTTAGATTTAGTCTCTTCAGAATTGTTCTCTTCCTTCTTTTCATGGCAGGTATTGGGATTCATTCTGGGGTCATCTGTTTTACTGACCTCGTTTCCAGAATTACAATCATCCTGTTTTGGTTGATTCTTTCCCGTCTTTTTCTGTTCCTTTTTCTTCACTTCTTGTACAGTATCAGCCTTTGCATGGGTGGCTTCAACCGTTTTATGTAATGCCGAATGTTCACTCATTGTTTTTAAGCAATTGTCACTTGCCTGCTAACATCTAAAAATACAAATATACACGTATGAGTTTTACTTCTTTTAATATGAAGGGTCCAAGGGAATAACCTAAGATGTCTATTTTTGACAATTTGTCAATTATAAGCTGCAACCCATACATTTATTGGTTGCTAGTCAATTCATACCCTGGTCATTTCGTATCATTGTCATTTTGTACCTAATTTGGTCGTTTCGTACTCTGGTCATTTTGTACCATAGTCATTTCATACCATTGCAAAAACTCATTTTGTACCCTAGTCATTTCGTATCTTGGCCATTTCGTACTATAACTGAAATAACTGAAAGTAATTTCATACCATAAGAAAGTTTGTAATGACAGACATAATATCAGCCTGGTAGTGTCTTTTACAAAATAACATTACATTACAAACCTCTATAAGATGTAAACAACACCTGCAACTGAATAACAAAAATAATAATAATGATGCAAATAAATAATATTTGTCAATTTCATACCAGTCAACTGCTAGCTGGAAAATGGTTCAAATTAATTATTATTATCATAATTATTAAAACGTAAATATAAAAAGCGCACTTTAGTCAATTGGGTTAATAATGACTTGTTAAAGTAGATACACTGCTTCCTTGATAGACATATTTTTCCATATGTGCAAGTAATCTATTCACTTGCTATATACTGGTACGAAATGACAAGGATATGAAATGACTTTTCACAATGGTATGAAATGACTAGGGTACAAAATGACCAGTCAGCATGTTACGAAATGGATGGTACGAAATGACTATGATTCCATTTATTAACCCTCTACTTTAACTTTTCAATCTAGGAGCCAGATGGTGCTTACTGTTATTTTTTATATAGATAGTATGCAATATTTTAGTTGCCAAATGAAAAAAACTAATCAGTAGAGGCCTGTTTATTTAGAGTATGTATATTTTAACTGCATACTACTCTAGTAATATAACAACATGTTCATTCACATGATATAAGCTTATTTAAAATGTATTTAATAGGAAACACCTTGCTAGCTACATAGAAATTGGTGATGTTACATTAAAAGAGGTCACAATGGCGAGCGTTCAACATGTAATATTATACATAATTATACACCTCACTTTCGGTCAAGTTAATTATTATAACACTATGTTATGACAAAATTTGGTCAATAAATAGAAAGAAGTAAATAATGAAATGAAAACAATGTGCAATCACTGTGAATCAGACATCATATTAAAAAACAAAAAAACAATTAGGCTGAGGCTCCCACTTTATAATCACTACAGTGTTTTTGCTGCTCTACTTAAGTGGGGCGGCCCTCTTTTCACGTTCATCTGCCACTTTATTTACACACTTTACAATACCCTTCTCCACTATTTCCACATGCACACTTTTTTTTCACACAATAAACACTAGACATCAAAGAAAATGAGCAGTGATGTGTACGAAAACACACCTGACGAAAAACTGCAATAGCTGACGACAGTTACCATAACATAATTTAACAGTATTTTTAACAGCCTCTATTGTGTCCCATACCTATATACATTTGTATGTTTGATACATACAATAAAACTTATATTTTATTTGAGCAATGAAAATATTCTATTTTTATCAATTCAGCAATATCCAACTGAAAAAAAACACCTTATTTGGCATCAAATTTGTCACGTGATCAAAACGGTCATTCTGTTTTTTGTGTCCACTATTGTCTGATGTGTTGTCCTCGCTTGCAGATTTAATTGGTTGTAACTGATGATTTTTACTTACGGTCATTTGTTTATTCAGCAATTCTTTATAAAATATCAATATCTTTACAATGGGGGAGGGGGTATATCACCACTTACAAAAACAACGGAAGTGGTAGTGTACATCATTAAAATCATTTACCTTGGATGCCAAATAATATATACACCGCCTTTACAAAAACGAAACTACTTTTTATCAGCTGGCAGGGTTTCTGCCAAAGGGTAAAACGGGTATGGCGCCATATCCAAAAATTTATTTGTTAAAGTTAACTTTTTGACAAAATTAATTAGTCATCATTACTGTCTGATTTTCTTAACCTTAATCTTAAACATAACCCATTTTCTTTCTGGGGAAGGTCCCCATACTCCCTGTTGACTGTGGTTGCATTCAATTCCATAGTGCCATACCCAAAAAAAACACTGGCTGGTGATATCAAAGCGATCGATTCATTTGATGGAGATGGAAATAAAATTAACAGAATTTTGTTTATCTCACATTAGGGGATAATTTTTTTTTAATCTTTATTATATTTTAGGCATCTTAAAATCTTTATAAAAATAATATTAAAACTTTGATCGATTCAGCAAAATGAATACCCGTTAAATTCAGATCGACATCCTCAGTTCAAATAACGGTACATAAAAGATGAGTCAGCTTGTATTTCATACCAACTTTTTTATACCAGATACTGAGGGACAAAATACAGGGGTAGATATTTCCACAATGTTGACCAATACATTTTTTTTTTTTTTTTTTTTTGGTGGTGGTGGTGGTGGTGGGAAAAAGCACTATAATAGCGAGCGCTTATGACAAGGTCAAATAACCTAAACAAATTGAGTCCCATATGTAAGGAAACGAAAATTTTGTCGAAGTGTTGTACAATTTAAGTGAAATCACGTTAAAAAAACAAAAATCGGAGTAAATGGGTAACAGATTTGCGAAAAATGCAGAAAAAGGCTAATTTAATCATATTTTCATAAATACCTTATGATAGTGTTGATATATTTTTACAAAATACATTCAATACATTACCGAGCAAAACAAGACTGCATTGAATTTTTAAAATAGGACTTTTGCCAGAAAAAACATGGCAGAATCGCATATGCACTGTGGGTAAGACAATTTTTTAAATATATATAAATCTAATCAGTTGATTCATAAATACATGAACAGTATTAATGTGCTTTGTCACGTATTGTGGTCTATTAATATGTGAATAAACAAAATAATATGAAAAACAAACAAACATTTACAGAATGTTTTGACATGATTCGTAAAACACATTTTAGTTGGCGATAATTTAAAACAAATACTAATGTAAATAGTACACAGCCTAAATCATATCAATTTTTTTTTTCTTTAAAAATTTAATTTTACACAAAGAATCTGACAATATTTTTGTCTCATTGACCGACTTCCGTTTTAGTAAATAGATATTTACACCTCGGATATACAATAATAATATTACATTCGGTTCCGTCCAGTGTCCTAAATGAACACCAGCGATTCTGCAGAAATAATCAAAGACCATGTGCCAGAATATTTGTTAGTAAGATTAAAAAATCATTGCTGTATAGTTACTTTGTCAATTACTAAAACATAATACAACGAATGTCCCTGTGGGAAGGACTTTGTATATAAACTTTAGTGTTTTGTTATTTTTGTCAGATGCAAATTGCAAATAACTTAGCGATTCTAGACTATTTTTCACTGTTATACACTAGGACCATAATATGCTGTAACACTAATAACGAAGGTGTGGCCATTACAAAATAATAATATATACATGTATACCCTGCCGTTCAACAATTACGTAACACTTTAAAATCGATCCGAACCACATTGTTAACAATTACAATAAATTACTCTCCTACTTTTAATTACCAATATATTTTCCTTACATTTTGCCAAGACAGAAATCGTGGAAAAAAAACATCATAATGACACAAATTCCACATAATAGATTGTAACCATGTCACCTATATCGACTTCGCTGACATCTTATAGGATATTTGTTAGGGAATACTCTTCAGAGGGGTGGAAGCATCCGAACAACATGACGTAATTAATATGACGTCATGACAATTGCTTTATACCATAACTTGATGGAACTAGTCATGTGTGTATGCTATATTGTCGTATATCATCAACGTCCCTAACTGCGTTATGCTTCAAATTCCGTTCATTTTGTTTTCTCATGAACAGTTCGCACAATCAACATCCGATTTGTTGTCATCGGCATGTCGTTAATTTATGAGGTTTTTCTTGACAGTTCAGGAACATTTTCATAAACAATAAAGTTCAGAAAAGTAAGTATCTAAATACAACACTCTACAAACCTCTAAAACCATTAATTTTACTAAGTTGTTTTTGTTTATTCCTTAAAATTACCGATATTGGGTCCACATGACTCGTAGAAATTGACTTAAAATGGAGAAAGATGAATTAACATTCAATGCATGTCACATGACCTCACACGCAGAGGTGGGGAAAAGCCCCTTTTTACCGGTCTGGGACGGATTCTCGATCTCCGAGACCAAAATAAAAAAATTTAAACGTGTGTTTGCCGGTCCCACTTTTGTCATTCTTGTCGGTCCGAAGCACCTGTCCGTTTCTATTATTGGAACAAATTCCTATCCGTCAATTGGATCGGCTTGCCCAGACATCGGTATCTTAAATAAATAAACAAATAAATAGTGGTCAAACTGACTGGTACTTCAGACGTCTGTGATTCTAAAGTTTGCCATAAAGTCGGACCTACAATAGTATCAATTCACTGCCACTAGGCTAGACATTTGTTTAAGCCTCTGAGCTGGTCAAGAGATTAAACAGACGTTTACAATAACACCATCCTTGGTGAGAAAGCTACCAAGGTATTACACTCCAATTAAAACAAAGGACCCAGAGTTTGCAACTGGTCACAATCAACACTTGTCAACGCCTGTGTTCGGAGCTCTGCCGGGTTGAGTGTCCGAGTCCGAAGTAAGAGGCTTTTGTGAAATACAAACTGCTTGAAATAGCATAAAACAATCAAATTAAAATTAGCTCCACTATTACATGTGGATCTAAAGACAGCCAGTTGGAGCTCATGTCCACCAATCAACACCTTACTTGCAGAATCCTGCCAGTGATTTAAAAATAATTTGAAAACATTCCGAATTATCCTGAGGGTATACGACATGTTTCATGTGAATTACGAATGCCTTAAAACATGTTTTATTTTATAAAATAAATAATTTGTAATGTAAAACTGAAGACTGATTTAGGTTTTTTTAATTTTATAAATAAATAAATAATTTTTAATGTAAAATTGAAGACTGATAACCCACCCCGTACGTATTGGTATGGTTTGCTGTACTGCGGCCACTAAAATAGACTCGCCCGATATTTTTAGAATTTGTATGCTCCCAAATAACGTTATAAAAGACGAAGTGTGATTGGTCAATATTTAAATTATTATTTACAGACGAAATGTTACCTGGACATTGGGGACTACGCAGTGTTAGTTTTAAATCATTGGCAGGATTCTGCACGTAAGGTTTTGATTGGTGAACATGAGCTCCAACTGGCTGTCTTTAGATCCACATGTAATAGTGGAGCTAATTTTAATTAGATTGAGCATAAAATATACTGAAATAATCTGTAAATGCATTTATTGTTGACTGTTCAATGTAGTGTATCAAATAATTATAATGGATTTTAAAATTAAAAAAAGGTTTCCACCTTTTTTGTTACAAGTAGGAGTGAGCTGGAATAGCTAACCCGGCTATCTCTAGAGCCAGTAGAGGTCAAATGTCATCCAATCAGGGACACCGTTATTAATTGTTTTGTCTAAACGTGTGCTAGCTCAAGTTGTCAAACACTCCAACGGTGTTATTGTTTATTAATTTTCAGGACACAGTACTGAATACTCGTACTTTTTATACATATATATGGGAGTTAAAATGTGTAACTTTATTCCTTTTTTATATTATTTATTCCATTATGTAAAATATATACAATTTGGTTTTTTCACTGATGTGATCAAACATTTTGGGGGTTTTTCATGTTTTGATGTTTATCATGTTGCGTTCATGATTCAAGATAAAAATATACAAATGCCACTATGATTTTGTTTTTAAAAACACTATTTGGCAAATATCACCTTTTAAATGATTTTATAATTTTATTTGTATTCCTTTTTTCTTTCCCCCTCTCTCTCTCCACCCCCCCACCCCCCTCCGGTAGTGATGACATCACATGGGACCGATTGACAATTTTATTTTTTCCCACCCCTGCTCACACGTGCCAGATCAACAAGGCCAAAGCATTTAATTTTTACGACTTTTAAGACCCCTGTTGTTAGAATTTGTTTTCAATTATTACATTCGATCTGCAAAAGGTATGCTACATTTTTGTGCCTCTATTGTAGTGAATAGTATTCATAATCCATTCATAATAATTGTAAATAATTTTGAGTGTATAAATTGTGTTAATTATGAATCAATTCATTTAAAAAATGATATTTTACAAACTATTCACTGGTATAAACGTAATGCCTATCAGTATCGATATGAAGTTTTAGCGATGTGTGTTGATAAAACGTGGACCGGACCAGAACGCTTAACAAATTGAATTTTTCCTTTAAAAAACATATTAAACTAAGTGTTCGTCAACTGTGCATATTTAAGAAACATATATTTTTTCATGTAGTGGCCTTAAAAATGAAAAAGACGAACCGCACATGTATGCGTGTTACGATACTTTTTGCAAACGCATGCACCTGAACGCAGTTAGAAACGTCACACTTTTTCCTGTTTGATTGCAATCTATTTTGTTTCAGGTATCGTAGCTGGAAAATGTAGAATAATATTTCCGTAAATATCGTATTCGTGTTTTTGTCGTTAGGTGAACGCAGTTTGGGACGTTGATGGCCTATGGACTATAGTATATATACAATAATACAGCGTACATGCATCACTTGTTCCATCTACTGATCTAGTAGTACTAACTAATCATCCATCCACCAGAAATCGAATGCCCGTGGGTGCGCACACACACACACACACATGTACAGGGGACAATATTTCGAAATCTGAGGTAACCGGAAGTCGGTTCACGTGGTTTTTATCTAGGTAACCAATCGTTTGGTTACGTGAATTACATTTGCATAACCTGTGGATTACCTGATCGGTTACCTCAAAGTCACGTTTTACATATAAATAGACAGTTTGTCCAAATAGTAATCCTGCATTAATCCAATTTTCAGTTACGAACAAAATCTCGAATATTCCCGCCGGCCATTGTGAGCATATTTAAAATGTGATTGAAAACTGTTGGTGGAATCGGATTATTTTGATTATTATTTGTCTCGGGTTCACGAGTTCATTCCACGATATTTAATGGAATATCACGTTTAATAATAATAAATAAATAAACTTAATTAATGAATAATATTTTTTAAAAATCAATTAATTGATAATAAATTAATAATAACAATTAAATTTAACTGAATAAAACCCCTAAAATAACTAATGACCAGTAATTATAGCTAAAAAAAAAGAAATGAAATTAAAACAAAAAAGAAGAGAAAAAAAAAGAGAAAAACCTTTGAAACACATGTAAGCAATGCCTGTAATAATAATATTTAAAAACAATTACTAAAGGAAATAATAATTTTGGAAAAAGTAAATAAATGAAGGCCATATAATAAGTAATGACCTGTACTAACAATCATTATTTTTTTAATAATAATAAAAAAGAATAATACACCCCAAAACTTTAATGTGATAATATTATTAACAATGCATATAATGCAACCCACACAAAGCACATATGTAGAAACAAAAATAACAAAATAAATAAATTTAATAATCAATTCCATTCAGTTCCGCAATATTTCTTTTTACTGGGTGTACGTAAAATGCTTGATACGAATAATTCTCGTTCCGCAAAATTTTCATTCCGCATTTTCGATGTGCCAGGATAAAAATAGCTTTCAAATGTTTAAATGTGTCATTTTCAAACATCTAATCCTGGAAAGGTTACCAAAGGTATTGTACTTAATATTTTTGTCTAAAATTTATTAAAATATGTTGTTGTACGTGTTGAGGCTCTTAAATAAAGCACATATGCCTGATTTTATTAAATCGTGATTGCAAATGGAAAATTCTATCCAATGGATAAACGTTACGGCACAGCAATAAACATCACAATAATAAATATCGTGCCGGAGACGTTTATCTTGATGAACTACAAAGACCCAAACAACAAATGTAACTAATTGTAACTGGGTGTAACAGGCAGATATCTTTGTGCCATTAAATTTTATTTGAAAGACTTTCAAACGTTCCAGCATGCTTTTTAATACTATCACTAACCCTAAACCTAAGCCTGAATCAGTGAATCACTGAATGAACTGAATGCTGGAACGATCACAAGTCTGAGTTTTGTTAATCATGCATTTGTAACTCTTTTTGTTAACAAAATTGCTGAATGTACATGCTCTGTAAAATTACTACTAATTCAGTGGATTAAAAAACAAACATATAATGTAAGTATTTCTACATAACCTGGTGTCATTTGTCGTTAAATTCCAGTGGAAAAAACTAATTACATTTGAAGACCTTGTCAAGTCCTTGGTCAATACAAAAATCAGCCATATTGTTTTTGTTTGGTGTAAATTCCTACAAATTGCGAAAGAGCCATTAATGACCGGCAGCAAAGAGTTAATTTGCTTAAACTTTTTGTTTTACAATACTACTAGAGCACATCTATTTATAAATCATCGGCTTTTGGATGTCACACATTTGACCGATACATTTAATTTTCATTAGTTGCAGGGAATATTTTATGTACTTTCCCACAGACAGCAAAGCACATGCCACGGCCTTTGATGTCTTCTCTCTCTCTCTCTCTCTCTCTCTCTCTCTCTCTCTCTCTCTCTCTCTCTCTCTCTCTCTCTCTCTCTCTCTCTCTCTCTCTCTTTTCCTCGAAGAGGCCGCACTGGGAGTAAAAGTAATGAATAAAAAAAATTAAAACATTACAGCATTGATCTACTGAGTAGGTTAGAGTCTACGACCAAAGCACCCCAGTCGAGTGCTATATACCGACTAAACAAGATAAGACATAATATGGTTAAGGACCACACAAATATTGAGAGAGGAAACCCGCAGTCACCACTTCATGGGCTACTCTTTTCGATCAACAGCAAGGAATCTTTTATATGCACCATCCCACAGACAGGATAGTACATACCACTGCCTTTGTTACACCAATTGTGGAGCACTGGCTGGAACAAGAAATAGCCAAATGGGTCCACCGACGGGGATCGATCTTAGACCGACCGCGCATTAAGCGAACGCTTTACCACTGGGCAAGATTCGTGTGGCACTCAAAAGACCATGACTATCTCCAACACGATATGGCGCTCTACCCACCAAGTTCAACATTGCCATTATTTGACATTGAAAAATGACGTCACGCAATTGTGAGGCACTTCGAAGCGAACTTCCGGTCTAAGATTCGTGGGTCACTGTTTGAGATTAGTGAAAAGACGTACTACACATTCAAAAGACCCATGACTATCTCCAACACGATATGGCGCTCTACCCACTAAGTTCAACAGTGCCACGGCGAACTTTCCCTCCCACCGCATAAAGAGTGATTTAATAATCGTTGAATACTGGCTGGGACGAGAAAGAAAAACGCTTTAGATTTCATATCCTACACGACACCGCAGTCTACCCAGTAAGCTCAATATTTTCATTATGTTACAATGACAAATGACGTAACGCAATTATTAGACGCTTGGAGGCGAAATTTGACTCCCAAAGAATAAATAATGATCTAAGAATTGTAGGGCACTGTCTTGGGACGAGAAAAAAGACCATCGACTTCATATTATACACGACATGACGCTCTACCTTCTAAGTTCAATAGAGCCATTATTTTATGAGTGATTTAATAATCATAGAATACTGGATGGGACGGAAAAAAACCGCTCTAGATTTCATATCTTACACGACACCGCAGTCTACCCAGTAAGCTCAATATTGCCATTATTTTACAATTACAAATGACGTATCTCAAATGTTTCGCTCCCACAGCATAAACAGCGACTTAAGATTCGTGGGGCACTGGTTGAGATCGGTGAAAAAAAACCTTGTCTTCAAATCCTACACGATATGGCGGCGCTCCACCCACTAAATTCCATATTCCATTATTTGACATTGACATATGACGTCACGCAATTCTTAGACACGTGGACGCGAATTTCCACTCGTATCAGTAGAGACATCAATCAAAGAATCATGGAGCACTGGTTGGTACATGGAAGAACACATCGAATTCATATCCTACACGATATAGCGCTCTAGCCACTAAGCTCAATGTTGCCATTAGCTTAAAATGTAATTGTTAGGCACCTGGAAGCGAACTTTTGTTCTAACAGCATAGACAGCAATTTAAGAATCATGGAGCAGTGGTTGGTACATGAATTCACATCCTACACGACATTGCGTTCTACCCACTAAGCTCAATGTTGCGATTATTTGACATTGAAAAATGATACTTACCATTTGTGACACCCAATAGCCGATGTGTATTTTTGTGCTGGGGTGTCATTAAACATTCGTTCATTCATTCATTCATTCATTGAAAAATGACGTAACTCAAATGTTAGTAGCTTGAAAGCGAAGTTTGTTCCCACTGCAGAAACAGTGATTTAATAATCGTGGAAGACTGGTTGGGACGAGAAAAAAACCCTCTAGATTTCATATCCTACACGACACCGCAATCTACCCAGTAACCTCAATATTGCGATTATCTTACAATGACAAATGACTTCACGCACGTATTTAACGCTTGGAAGCGAACTTTGGGTCTCACCGCATTAATAATGATCTACGAATTGTAGGGCACTGTCTTATGACCAGAAAAAGGACTCTCGACTTCATACCATACAGGACAAGACTCTGTACCCACTAAGTTCAATACTGTCATCATTTCACAATTACAAATGACGTAACTCAATTGTTAGGCGCTTGGAAGCGAAGTTTCGCTCCCAAAGCATAAATTATGATTTAATAATGGTAGAACACTGGTTGGGACGAGAAAACCCCCACCTATATTTCATATGCTACACGACATGGCGCTCCGCTCACTAAGTTCAATATTGCCATTATTTGACATTTAAAAAATGACGTCATGGAATTGTTAGGCACTTGGAAAGGAACTTTTGCTCTATGATTCGTGGGACACTGATTGAGATAGTGAAAAGACCGATGACTTTATATCCTACACGACATTGATCTCTACCCACTAACTTCAATATTGCCATTATTTGACATTGAAAAATGACGTAGCTCAATTGTTAGGTGCTTGGTAGCAAAATTTCGCACCCACAGCATAAACAGTGATTTAATAATCCTGAAACACTGGTTGTAATGAGAAAAGGCTAGATTTCATATCCGACACGACATGGCGCTCCAGTAACCTCAATATTGCTATTATGTTATATTGACAAATGACGTCACATAAGTATTAGACGCTTCGAAGCGAATTTTACCTCCCACGGCATAAACAGTGATTTAAGATTCGTGGGCACTGGTTGAGATCAGTGAAAAAGCCTATGACTTCATATTCTACACGACATGGCGCTCCACTCACTAACTTCAATATTGTCATTAGTTGACATTGAAAAATTACGTCACGCAATTGTTAGGCACTTGGAAGCGATCTTTCGCTCTAACAGAATAGACCGCAATCTATGGATCATGGAGCACTGGTTGGTACATGGAACAACATATCGAATTCATATCCTACAGGACATAGTGCTCTCTACCTACTAAGCTTAATATTGCCATTATTTTTACAATGACAAATGACGTCACACTATTGTTAGACCCTTGGATGCGAAGTTTGTTCCCACAGCATAAACAACTATCTAATAATCCTGGGGCGCTGGTTGGTATGTGAAAAAAACACACATTGACATTTTATCATATCCCTACTGTGCACTCTACCCACTAAGTTCAATATTGCCATTATATTAAAATGAGAAATGACGTCGGACAATTGTTATACACTTGCCACAACATAGACACAGTGATTTAGATGGAAGACTGGTTGGGACGACAGAGAGAAAAAAAACAACAACCAAATTTCATATCCTACACCACATGGAGCTCCAGCCACTAAGTTCACTATTGACATTGTTTTACAATGATAATGACGTCACGTAATTATTGGGCGCTTGGAAGCGAAGTTTAGCTCCCATAGCATAAACAGTGATTTAATAATCGTGGAACACTGGTTGAGAAGAAGGAAAAAAAAAGAGACTAGATTTGATATCATACACGCTATGGCGATCTGGTCACGAAGTTCAATATTGCCATTGTTTTACCATGACATATGACATCACGGAATTGTTAGACTGCGTAACAACGATCTAATAATCGTAGGGTACCGATTGGCATGTAATAAAACACACCGACTTCATATCCTACACGAAATCGCTCTACCCACCAAGCTAAATATTTCCATTATGTTACAATGAGAAATGAAGGAAAATGTTTTATTTAACGACTCACTAAACGCATTGTATTTACGGTTTTATGGCGTCCGGCATATGGTTAAGGACCAAAAAGACATTGAGAGAGGAAACTTCATGGGCTACTCTTTTCGATTAGCAGCAAGGGATCTTTTATATGCACTATCCCACAGACAGGATAGTACATACCACGGTCGTGGAGCACTGGCTGGAACGAGAAATAGCCCAATGGGGCCACCGACAGGGATGGATCCTAAACCGACCGCACATCAAGCGGGCGCTTTACCACTGGGCAACGTCGCGCCCCACAATGAGAAATGAAGTCACACAATTGCTGGATGTTTGGAAGCGACGTTTGGCTCCTACAAAATAGTTATCGTGGGGCACTGGTTGGGACGAGAAAAAAATACCATCGACTTCATATCCTACACAACATAGTGCTCTACCCACTAATCTGAATATTGCCAATATGTTAACATGAGAAATGACGTCACAAGTTAGACGCTTGGAAGCAGTGTTTGGCTTCCACGTCATAAACAGTGATCTAAAAAAAAAAAAAAAAATACGTGGGGCACTGGTTGGGATAAGAAAAAAGACCCTCTACTTCATAACTTACATGACATCGCGCTCTACCCACCAAGTTTAATATTGCCATTATGTTACACTGATAAATGACGTCATGCAATTGTTGACGCGTGGAAGCGAAATGTGGGTTCCACAGCACAAACAACGATCTAAGAATCGTAGGGCACTGCTACGTACCGGCCTCGGTGGCGTCGTGGTTAGGCCATTGGTCTACAGGCTAGTAGGTACTGGGTTCGGATCCCAGTCGAGGCATGGGATTTTTAATTCAGATACCGACTCCAAACCCTGAGTGAGTGCTCCGCAAGGCTCAATGGGTAGGTGTAAACCACTTGCACCGGCCAGTAATCCATAACTGGTTCAACAAAGGCCATGGTTTGTGCTATCCTGCCTGTGAGAAGCGCAAATAAAATATCCCTTGCTGCTAATCGGAAAGAGTAGCCCATGTAGTGGCGACAGCGGGTTTCCTCTCAAAATCTGTGTGGTCCTTAACCATATGTCTGACGCCATATAACAGTAAATAAAAATGTGTTGAGTGCGTCGTTAAAAAAACCCATTTCTTTCTTTTTTTTCTCTTTCCATATGCTACACGACATTGCGCTCTACTGTCTAATAACATGTTTTTTTACCCTTCTTGGTTACTTATTATATTTTATTTATGAGACCGAGCAACGTATATCTTGTTTGTTTTATTTAACAACACCACTAGAGCACACCGACTTATTAATCACCGGCTATTGGATTTCAAACATTTGGTAATTTTGACATGTAGTCTTGGAGAGAAAACCCGCGACATTTTTCCATTACTAGCAAGGGATTTTTTTATATGCACCATTTCAGACAGGATAGTACATACCACGGCCTTTGATATACCAGTCGTGGTGCACTGACCGGCGTTCGATCCCAAACCGACTAAGCATCAAGCGAGCGCTGTACCACTGGGCTACATCCCGTCCTCCGTATATGTTGTTTATTTGATCAAATAAGGATCTTTTAAAAATAAATCTTTGAGATCTCGCCGTAAGAATAACAACAAACAAAAATGACGGTATCTAAGAATACCATACCGGCCTCGGTGGCGTCGTGGTTAGGCCATCTGTCTACAGGCTGGTAGGTACTGGGTTCGGGTCCCAGTCGAGGTATGGGATTTTTAATTCAGATACCGACTCCAAACCCTGAGTGAGTGCTCCGCAAGGCTCAATGGGTAGGTGTAAACCACTTGCACCGACCAGTGATCCATAACTGGTTCAACAAAGGTCATGGTTTGTGCTATCCTGTCTGTGGGAAGCGCAAATAAAAGAGCCCTTGCTGCCTGTCGTAAAAGAGTACCATATGTGGCGACAGCGGGTTTCCTCTAAAAAAAAAAAAACCAGTGTCAGAATCACCACATGATTGACGTCCAATAGCCGATGATAAGATAAAAAAAATAATGTGCTCTAGTGGCGTCGTTAAATAAAACAAACTTTACTTTACTAAGAATACCATAGTATATTCCTATATGGATATTATTAGAATCTCAACCTTTTAAAGTTAAAATTACTTATTATATTCGAGTTCCAGACTAAAGGATTAACACAATTTTTATTTTATTTTATTAAATCGTGCTACGGCAAGTTACAACCGTCTTACGTGAATTCATACTATCATCTAGGGTCTCCACGAGTACTCGAGTACTCGTGCATGGGTCGAGTCTAGCAAGACTAGTCCGTTCACAGGACTCGAGTACCCGTACAAGTGACACAATTATGTAGGACATTAACTTCAGCAGTAACTAATAATCAGCAATACACGTTACATAATAATTAGGTATATGATCATGCGCTAATTTCTATTTTTAATCTGGCCGTCCGTCCATCAAGAATGTATCAACGGCTTTCTAAATGCGGAGCGAATAATTTTGTCATGCTCATATACCACGAAGGTTTCGAGCATGTCCGTCCTGGGTCCCGTCTCTGGATAGCCAGGGGCCAGATCCGGGACAGATTTCTAAATGAAATACAGTGGCATGATCAGCGCTCTAATGAAGATAAATAATGCGGTTTCACCTTATTCCCTATGCGGCGGGATTTAGCTCAGTCTGTCGAGTGCTCGCCTGACGTGCTTGCGTTGCAGGATCGAACCACCTCAGTGGATTCATTCAACTGATTGGGGGTTTTCTCGTTCTAATCAGTGCACTACAACTGGTTAAGGAAGGAATTGTTTTATTTAACGACGCATTTTATTTACGGTTATATGGCGTCGAACATATAGTTAAGAATCACACAGATATTGAGAGAGGAAATACGCTGTCGCCACTTCATGGGCTACTGTTTTTGATTAGCAGCAAGTGATCTTTTATATGCACAATCCCACAGACAGGACAGCGCATACCACGACCTTTGGTTATACTAGTCGAGGTGCACTGGCTGGAACGAGAAATAGCCCAATGGCCCCACCGACGGGTATCGATCCTATCGAACGCTTTACCACTGGGCTACGTCCCGCTCCTACAACTGGTCAAAGGCCGTGGTATATGCTTTCCTGTCTTTGGGAAAGTGCATATAAAAATCCCTTACTGCATTAGAAAAAATGTAGCGGGTTTCCACTGATGACTACATGTTAGAAATACCCATGTTTGACATCCAATAGCTGATGATTAATTGATCAATATGCTTCAGTGGTGTCGTTAAACAAAACAAACTTTATTCCTTAGTTGCATCATCATCTTGTGTAAGTGTCGGGTACTCCGGTCTGGGTCGAGTTTGACCATCGAGTACTCGACATGTTGGACTCGCGGAGGCCATACTATCATAGCCGATTTAACAGAAGTTTAGTTTTAGTTTATGATTTCCAATAATTTCAGACATGATCTCTTTTATGGGTTTGTGATCGTTACGATTCGCAATATTTAATCTATACAAATGAACATGGAAAACGTTTTATTCGTGTCAGAATGATTACAATACATATAAGAATCAAGATATATGAAATAATCATTTAAAAGATCTAATAATATTTAGCAATAACAATATACGTATATTTTCAAAGTAATCTGAATACACAAACAAAGAAAATTCCGTTCATTATTATTGATTGTGTTTTAAAATTAACAAAACATAAAATATTGCACCGTAATTATAAAAACAAATTACAAGAAAATTCGTTATTTATTTAACAAACCTGTTGTGAAGTGAAAACAAAATAATTATATCTTCAATAATTATCTCGTTCATGAAAACAAGTCTATCAAATGAATGTATTAATCTTTAGGTTCATGCATAACATAAACACATTGAATATATGAAACACAACATTTTAATCAGAACTAACATGTTCAGTGTCTTCTGGATTAGTTTCAGATTTGTCAGCATCAGCATCAGCATCAGCAGCGTTTGATGAAGTGCTTGATTCACATGCCGCACAATGTTTCTTCCAATCAAAATGACTCTCAAACGCTTCGCCACACTTTTCACATTTATACGGCTTAATTTTGTAATGACCGTTCATATGCACTTGAAGATGCCGCGTTTTCCTGAACGTCTGTCCGCAGTTCGGAACCTGACACCGATATCTGGGCGACATTTCTTCCTCCTGGTTCCGCTTCGACGTCTGCGTCTGGTCATTCGGGATCGGTTTCTCGTCTGCTACACTCTCCGGACTCACCGAGGACTTGAACGAGGTCTCCAAATGGGTACTGGGGGATTGAGCGGGAGTGTGTGCCACGGAGGAGAAGTTCGACAAGGTCGACGACGCGTACATGTTCTGAGGGTAGAGCACCTGACTGTAGGGGTAGCCCACGCTCTGCTCGTCCTTCATCTCCCCGTGCTTGAGGCGCATGTGTCGGGTGAGGTTTGACTTCCATTTGCTGACATAGCCGCACTTGTCACACGAGTACGTCTGGCTGACCGGCGACATCGTGCGCATGTACGACGGCGCTGTGTGCATCCGCATCAGGTTCTCCTGCTGGGCCTTCAACATCCGCTCGATGTTGGTGAACGTCTCCCCCCTAGAGCCGCCGCCACCGCCGTTAGGCTGACTATGTGCGTGTTGCTTTTCCTACAAAAATATGAACAAAACAAACGTCTAGTAATATTTATATTCTACATGTTATATTCTCCTATACTGGGAGGCGGGACGTAGTCGTGTGGTAAAGTTAAAAGTTAAAGTTTGTTTTGTTTAACGACACCACTAAAGAACATTAATTTTAACAATATGTCAGAATTACCAAATGTTTGACACCCATTAGCCGATAATTAATAAAACAATGTGCTCTAATGGTGTCGTTATACAAAACAAACTTTAACCATCTCGTATATAGAGGTTATGCGATCTTCTATAACCTTTCCCAATAAGTATGTATATTAGAAGGAATTATATCTGGAGTGGATGGGGGGGGGGGGGGGGGCACAATCTCTAGTGGGGGGAAAGAAGCCACGTTTTTACCTATATTTATACAGTGAGACAAAGTCACAAAGTATGCCCATTTTATACTTCAGCACAAACTCGGCCATTTTACTTTTAAAAAGGAAACTTATTAAATCTCCTTTTTGGTAAGTGAAACAACCTGACACTGTCAACTCGATGCAATTCGGCAAAGAAAAAAAGAAAGAAATGTTTTATTTAACGACGCACTCAACACATTTTATTTACGGTTATATGGCGTCAGACATATGGTTAAGGACCACACAGATTTTGAGAGGAAACCTGCTGTCGCCACTACATGGGCTACTCTTTCCGATTAGCAGCAAGGGATCTTTTATTTGCGCTTCCCACAGGCAGGATAGCACAAACCATGGCCTTTGTTGAATCAGTTATGGATCACTGGATCACTGGTCGGTGCAAGTGGTTTACACCTACCCATTGAGCCTTGCGGAGCACTCACTCAGGGTTTGGAGTCGGTATCTGGATTAAAAATCCCATGCTTCGACTGGGATCCGAACCCAGTACCTACCAGCCTGTAGACCGATGGCCTAACCACGACGCTACCGAGAAATCATTATCTTGCCATAACTTACTATTTTAATATATATATCAGAGGAGGATCTAGAGTGGGCAGGGATCCGCCTCTCCGCCCTAAATTTTGCGACAGTTATAATTTTATTATATACTCTTCAAAAAAAGAAACGCAAAAGGGTACAAATGGGTTATAACTCCGATTTTATGTTTCCTACCGGTTCATGCTTTGTGAATATAAGGTCATTGCATGTCCCAAACACATTCCCACGGTTACATTCGATAAAACGCAGCTACTGTACAATAAAGTTCCAAAATGTGAATATTCGCAAAAACGCAGCCACGTGCAAACCATGTCACCACTGCACGTGCGTTGTCTGCACGTGCAACATGAACACCGACAGTATAAAAGTGCAGGGTGTTCGCTTGCCTGGCCTCTGTATCTGGCCGACAGTTGACAATCCAGGACATGCCACGTCTCAGTGAACCGCAGAGAAACAATGCCATCGGCCGACTAGACGCAGGCGAATCCAGAACGGCCGTTGCCAGGGCATTCCATGTGTCCCCAAGCACCATCTCCAGACTGTGGGACCGTTACCAACAACATGGATCAACACGTGACCTCCCTAGATCGGTCGACCACGGGTCACTACCCCCGGGCAGGACCGCTACATCCGGGTACGCCACCTTCGGGAACGATTGACGACTGCCACCTCCATAGCCGCAGCAATACCAGGTTTGCGCAGGATATCCGACCAGACCGTACGGAACCGCCTACGTGAGGTAGGAATTCGTGCCAGACGTCCAGTTCGAGGTGTCATCTTAACACCACAACACCGTCGACTCCGACTGCAGTGGTGCCAGATTCATCGACAATGGCCTCAACTGCGATGGAGACAGGTGTGGTTCAGTGACGAGTCCCGATTTCTGCTCCGACGTCATGATGGAAGATGTCGCGTGTATAGGCGTCGTGGTGAACGTTATGCGGCAAACTGCGTGCAGGAAGTGGACAGATTCGACGGGGGTAGTGTCATGGTGTGGGCAGCCATCTCACACACTGGCAGAACTGACCTGGTCCACGTGCAGGGAAACCTGAATGCACAGGGCTACAGTGACCAGATCCTCCGGCCACACATCGTTCCAGTTATGGCCAACGCCAACGCAGTGTTCCAACATGACAACGCCAGGCCTCACACAGCACGTCTCACAACGGCTTTCCTACAGAACAACAACATTAATGTCCTTCCTTGGCCATCGATATCACCAGATTTGAACCCAATTGAGCATCTATGGGACGAGTTGGACCGACGCCTCCGACAGCGACAACCACAGCCCCAGACCCTGCCCGAGCTGGCAGCAGCCTTGCAGGCCGAGTGGGCCACCATCCCCCGGGACGTCATCCGTACTCTGGTTGCTTCAATGGGCAGGCGGTGCCAGGCAGTTGTCAACACACGCGGAGGCCACACCCGGTATTGACTCCAGATGACTCCAGATGACCTTGACCTTGGTGGTGTGTCCTACCACTTACTCACAATGGACTAGAGTGAATTGTGAACAATCCTGCAACATTTGGTAATTATCGGACTCACCATTCAATAATGAAATCAATTCTCCAAATGTTACGACAATGTGGTTTTGCGTTTCTTCTTTTGAAGAGTATATATTAATTTTCTTTCTTTTTTACGATCCCCCTTCAAACCTCCCCGCAAAGTTCCCTTGGCATTCCTCCTCATGTCATTGGGGCCCTTAAATGGATTTTCTGGATCTGCCACTACATAGTGTGTACTGGCGTAGGAAAGTGGGGGCAAGGGGGCATGTGTCCCCCCCCCCCCCCCCCCCCCCACACACACACACACACTTTGTAGCAGCAGCGATGGTTTTTATATATTTATACATTATATATATATGTGTGTGTGTGTGTGTGTGTGTGTGTGTGTGTGCCACTTTTTGGCACCTTCCTATGTCCATGGTGTGGGCCCCCCATGAGTTGTCCCCCAATATAAAACCCTGGCTACGCACACACACACACACACACACACACACCAAAAACAATTCCCCCAAAACAAAAGGTACAACAATGTTATGGTAGAGATATTAACAACTACTATATATATTTGTAGTATTTTAATGTACATTTATTGACTAGACCACTGGTACTAAATACTGCCAACGGATAATGTTGGCAAGGTGCAGTTTTAAACACGCAAGTGTCCTGCTGGTATTGTTAATTACTAATACTTTAAAACATTGATGACGCAACAAACTCATCGCTGTATATAATGATGTGTGATAAAAACCGTTTCACGATAATGGAATCGTTATTAGACAATACAATTACGCTAAACTTTTCCATTTTGATGTAATGTCCAATTTTTACACTTCACTTACGTTCGCACCATGTTGGCGAAAATAATAACTAAAACAAGTAATCACTAGGGCAAGTGGGGTTTTTTTTATCACTGCATTGACAATGCTTGACTTGTGTATTAACATGAGGAGCAATATTTTTTCATGAACATCTGATAAAACCAGTCTTGACAATGCTTCAATGAAGAAATAAAATGTATATTGGTCTCTACCTAGTACACTAAAGTAGTCTTGAGCACGACAAGCGATCTGGTAACATTTCACTTTGAGATACAGAGAACAGTTCAAAGTCACATAGAAAATACTAAAATGTGGAATGAATAGTTTGACCAAGATCGCTTTCATTCAATCAAGCCTTGCATCCCAGGGTGATTTCCAATGTCAATGATGTCTTTCTCAGTCATCATATTCCCACTGATATCCTTGTGTGTAATCAGTATACACCTCTTCTTGTGTCTCTCCAGGCCGGATCTCCAGGAGAATACAGCACCACACACACACTGGTAGGAGCGATTGGCGTGCTTAGAGTTTATGTGGTCTAACAACATGGAATTGCATGTGTATGATTTATCGCACAAGTCACATGGGAAGTTTTTGAGCACCCGATTCATCTGAGGCTGCTTTGACAGAAGGTCTTTGGTATATGAACTTTCACACAGTTTATCCCAGTCGATTTCCGTGTCAGTACTGCACTCGTCCTTGTGAACCGACTTCATGTGATAACAGAGGAAAGCCTTCTGAGAAAATTTCTCGTTACATTTTGTACAGGGGATCATGATGTTGTTACTGTTCTTAACAGTGCTGTCTGATTTTACACCAAGGACACCGCTGCATTTGGAACAAAGACTTCCATAAGGATCCTTCTGAATGAGTTCCCGTCTCGGAAACTTTTGCCTACAGTAAGAACACAAATCCTGTCCCTTTGCAGTGGCGTGCTGTTGATGTTGAGGACCACCTGTGTCCCAACCCCATTTGCATTCTGGCGTTGTACCGTCTGTCACAGAAGATCCTCCAGCCGAAATGCCAATCTGGGAAGAAGAAAAGTGACGTTAGTGTGACTTCCCAATCTGAACGGCAAAACCGTTATCCGTGATCAAAACCCTATCTCTGTACAATGCAGAGTCAAATGGGTGTTTGGCAAAATGAATCTCTATCTAGTTCCAGAAAGACCAACCTGTTATCCATGAACAAGATCGCATCTTTGCACAATGCAGAGTCGAAATGGCGTTTGGCAAACTAGTGGTTGATTCCATGAATCTCTATCTGGTGCCCCAATAGATTTATCCATATAGTTTGGTTAGTAATGGAAAGCGACGGTCCCTTCCTCTCATTGTTGCATAATGTTATCCGTGACCTGTGCCAGAGCAGACTGGCTATACTGAGGACAAATTAGTAAAGAAGTGACCAAAGCTGGGGATCATGTTCAACTTTCCGAAGAATAAAAAGGTTAAATTGAAGTGAAGTCTTTGCAAGAACAAGTCCAGTCGCATTATGTTATGATGACATCTGTAGCAATATTAGTAGGCCTATATCTGCGTTTTTATCACGAAACTTACACCAACTGATCATCGAACATTACTTGTTTATCGTTTGACAACGTTTTACAAAATATTTATGGTAGACATATTTGTAGACACTGATAAAAAGACCAAGCGCACCAAATTAAAACAAAAAGTTGCAATATCAATCAACAAAGCACAACAATCTAAACTAGCAAAGTCCAAGCTGTCCATCACCGAATTGGCAAATACTAATTGTAGTTAAATCTGAAGAATACACTTCCTGATTAAATCAATTAAATATGGGCTTGTATGACCAAATTGCTAACACTTTTAAATTCAACTAAAATTGTTGTAGTCCAAGTACATTTTTGTTGATTTGAGACATCCTCATTTGGAACCTTTCTCCTGCATTCACGCAACCTCAACCATGTGTTTTCTTACACAATTAAGCAATCAAACATACACAGAGTATTCGACTGACACAGTAATACAATTCGGCATTACATCCGATAATAGTATATGAATGGTATGTTTCAGTGACCGAGTTGCAACTGAGCAAACTCAGTTCATATAAAGAAGATTTCAAAAGCAAAACAGATGTATTGATTTATAATTAAAGTTTATTTATTGATATAATTTTTTACATAATACTATACCTTGTTTATTATACTTACATTTCAAGCACATCGTATTGCTATTTATTAGTAATTTATTTAATTATAGCAGTTATTTAAATAATTATAATTATATTCAACTGACAAAACATGTGTCAATATTTTTTTTTAATTTGTATTTAACTTGTATTTATTAGTCAATGCAGATTATTTATTTTACAATCTGTTTATTTAGTTTATCAATGCAGATTATGTATTTATTAATCATTTACCAGGAGTCAGATTTAGGGGATTTGGGAAGAGGCACCAATGAGAATGGTCTAGAAGTGGATCCACACTTCTTTGAAAAAAAGAGAGACTATGTGTGGTTCACATAAATTGTTTTGTTGATGTTTGGACAGTGAATAGCAACGGGTTTCTGAATGTACTGAAATATTTTATTCATGTCATTGAACACTGAAACAACGTGAGGTGGACTCCCCTTCAGTTTACCAATATCTATTACCTGTATTTGCCTCGACAGCAGAGGCGCCCGTTCAGTAGCTTCTGGAGAATCGCCAATGGCGCTTGCACGTGCTGCTATGAAGTTCTCGGCCCCACCTCCTAGACCTTGCTCACTGCTGTCGTGAAACTGATCTTCTGACATGTCACCTTCTGGGTTGTCAATCACCATAAACGGGACATCGTGTTCCTGTTTAACAGTCACAGCCAGCGGCAGGCGGATGCTTTCTTCTGGTGAGATAGATGTTTCATCAACACCGCTTGGCGATCCGGTGTTTATAGTATCTGCAATATAGCGTGAATTACCAATGTATTGAAAGTAAACGTTTAACGTATGCAGACCTCGCCATTTAAGGGGAGCCATGACTCTCGCTTCCCATCACTCCCCTGAAACTAGTTCAAGGAGAGTAATGTTAGCTCTCCTTAGCATGTGGATTAATATGCTATCAATCAAGGCTCTAACTGGAAGGAATTATGGTGTAAACAATGTTTAGATATAAAATATATTTCCTTGAAAATTATTCAAATGTGGTTAATTTAAGTAATATTTAATTTTAAAAAAAAGACTAAATGTCTAAAATGACTCCCCATATCAGAAGAGCAATTAATCACTCAACTTTTTTCACGTTGAGATCGGACCAGGAAATGTTTCATTTAATGACACACTCAACACATTTTACTTATGGTTATATGGCATCAGACATATGGTTAAGTAAGGACCACACAGATATTGAGGGAGGAAACCCGCTATCGCCACTTCATGGGCTACTCTTTTCGACTGACCATGCATATTGTGTTTGAGGTTTTTAGTTTAATTTTAAAAACACAATCATTGTGAAAGAGAGGACCAGTGGAATTTGATGCTGGTAACATGACTTACAGCACACACATATAGATTTAACCCATAATTTATCACGAGAGGCGGTAAGCAATCTCTTCGTATATTCACCACCAACAAAATATTGTTTAAACCTAGTAACATTTGTTTTTAATTAAAAATAAAACATTGCTGGAAACCCACCAGACATAAAATAATAATCACTCTACCTGTCACTGGCCTAGATAAACCACCGGTTTACTGGTTACCGTTATTGATAGTTAAAACTATAATAACTATTATAAAAACTATTTATAAAACACGAAAACTCCGATTTTTAGGTTATGACTATCACTGAATGTCAGTGTTTTTGCTAGAAAGAAATATTTGGGTGTGGCGCAATGGAATTGAATGCAACCACAGTCAACAGAGGGTATGCGGGGGGGGGGGGGGGGGGAGATCCTTCTCCAGAAATAAATTAAATTTAGCGTTAAGGTTAAGAAAATCATACAATAATTATAACTAATTAATTTTGTCAAAAGGTCAGCTTTAAAAAAACCATTGGGTAATTTGGGTATGGTGCCATACCCGTTTTACCCCGTTTTACCTTTTGGCAGAAACCCTGAATGTTATACACTACCAAGTTTAAAGTGTTTGTTGTTTCTATTGAGTAGCAGTAGTAACAGTCGCAGTAGCAGAATCAACAACAGTAGCAGTAGTACTATAGTGGTGGTGGTTGTAGTAATAGTAGTAGTGGTGGTGGTGGTAATAATAGTAGTAGTTGTCTTTGTAGTAGTGGTAGTAGTAGTGTAATAGTGGTGTATCAAAAGTAGAGAGCAGCAGTAGAATTATTTTACCTTTTTTGGATGAAGGTGCATCGTCTGGAAATGAAGCAGTTCGTTTGATAGCCCTTGTTTCAGAGTCCTTTACATGGTGCAATCTACTAGACATCAAATCAGTCCCGGATGTCATACCTCTAGACGTTGGACCAGATGGGCGATTCATGAAGGACGATGTGGAAGTATCCTGTGATTTTTCATTTCTGCCCACACGCGTGTCGCGGATTCCTATAGCAAACTGACTCGCTGGGTGTTGATACAAGGCGCTGGTCGGTGGCTCTCTCTGGCCTCGTTCCTGGTTGAGTCTGTATCTTGGGCTGATGTTTTCGGCACCCCTGTACCCTACCGTAGTGGTGGGACCCTTTCGGACAGTTTTGAATGCCTTTGTACAATAACTTTCACTGATGACGTCACCCGAACTCTGAACCAGTTCGCTGAGGACATAGCGCTCCTTCTTGCTGTTGTCAATTTCCAAACACAGATACCCGCTCAGCTCTACGGCTTGTTCGAAGTTTAAGTAGTCCCGACATAATTTCTGAACCGAGTCGACAAAACAAGCGAAGAACTCCACAGAATACTGTTTGTCCATCTTGCTGAGATAGATCTGAAAAGAAAACCGATTGATTAGGAATACTACCAAGATGATAAATGTTAAATTTTAAATATTCTTCCCACCAGCTAAACATTAATAATGGTTTATGGGTGTACAAAAAAGGTTCTCTCTTCGTTAATATATCTAAAAGATTTCAATGAGTAGACCCTATGATTTATGTTTAAAACATGGCATCATCTCAAGTTGATACAACTGTACAAACATTCATCAATGTTGCTGGACATTTTAAGAGCGCTTGTGTATCAGAAAGAAATATCCAAGAGACCTCTTGCAGTTTTGAAGAATACATGTATGTGTTAAAAATATACATCGTCAAAATAAGTTTAAGTAATAACTTGCAATTTTCTAGAACGTCTGCTGCACAAAGATGCCTTTTGCGGCTTTCGAAAACAAGAGTGAATGAATGAATGAATGAATGAATGAAACAATGTTTAACGACACCCCAGCATCGGCTATTGGGTGCCAAACAAATGCATGAATGAAGTGATGATAACATCAATATAAAAATTCAAGAGTTGACTTAAGTTAAAACACAGTGTAAATAACTGTGCAAGAAATATCACAGAAATAGTACAGGTCAAATTAAAATTTAGAATAAAATTCAGTATTACGAAAATATTTCAACAAAATCGAAATTATGCCATCCTGAACTTTTGTTGATTTTTTTTTTCCATCACATTTCTTCTACCAAATATTTCTTTCCTAGCTGCACTCCACCAGCGAATATTGGTTGGTACGCGCATCACAAAACTGGTGTACATAACGTAGTTTCAAGCGGACTAGTCAAGGTCACGGTAATCTAGGATACTATTACGTGGGTACTCCATATACATGTGGGGTCGCAAAGAGGTGAAGTGTAAAACAAAATAGGATATATATATATATATATCGCCATCGGTGAACTCCACCCTCTCCTCTCCCATCCAGTGCCCCACGACTGGTACATCACAGGCCAAAGGCCACGGTATATACTATAGTCCTGTCTAAAATAACGTGCATATAAAGATCGGGATGGGGTGGGGGGGGGGGGGGGGGGGGGGGGGGGGAGGTAGCTCATTCGGTAGAGTGCTCGTCCCAACCAATGCCTCATGGCCGATATATCAAATGCTGTGGTATGTGTTATCCTGTCTGTCAAAAAGTGCAAATAGAAGATCCCTTCTTGTTAACGAAAAAATATAATGGATTTTCTTTAAGACTATATATATGTCAGAATTATCACATGGTTAACATCCAAAACCTTGTCAATACTCTTCCTTCCTTCCTGTCTTGACTCCTGTGCTGATACAATTTTAATCAAGATAATTGTTTTGTCGTTCAGAAGGGGCGGGACGTAGCCCTGTGGTAAAGCGCTCGCTTGACGCACGGTCGGTTTGGGATCGATCCCCGTTAGTGGGCCCATAGGGCTATTTCTCGTTCCACCCAGTGCACCACGACTGGTATATCAAAGGCCGTGGTATGTGCTTTCCTGTCTGTGGGATGGTGAATATAAAAAATCCCTTGCTAATGGAAAAATGTAGCGGGTTTCCCCTCTAAGACTACCTGTCAGAATTACCAAATGGTTGACATCCAATAGCCGATGATTAATAAATCAATGTGCTCTAGTGGTGTCGTTAAACAAAAAAACAACAACTTTTTTTGTCGTTCAGAAAGAAAGAAAAAACTAAGAAGAAACTAGTTCCTATTAGAAACGAATTTACAGATGTATATATGCTCTTTCGCACATGCAGGACAGTCCATACGAGGAAGGAAAATGCCTGAACGTCTTCACTTTGACAACAACACAACTTTGTTTGAACTCAGATCACCTAAAAAAAATTATACATCAGCAAACTACTGCATGTACAATACATATTATTACAGCCCTACCTAATAAATAAATAATAAATAAATAAATAAAATAATCAATAAATCAATAAAATCAATAAATAAATCCATTTGCTTGGGGATTTAAATGTTTTTAAAGCACAGTCAATAAATTTACAGATATTATATTTTAGTAACTTAACATTCGTACTACAAAACAGCTCACGGTATTTGGTCTAGTAAAGAAATACTTTGGTATATAGATGCATCTTGTTTTTTTTATATTATTTTATATGCTCTTGTGTGTACATTCTGCGGACAACAACATTACTAATAGCAAGTACTATATTGCTGTTGTTCAGGTTGAATACTGACAATGTGAGGCGAGTGATATTTGGATCATTAAATAACATCAGACATGAGAATCTAGGCGGGTGTTCAAGGCGATCAGTGGTAAGTTCAGCCAGCCGTTTGCCGCTAACGCTGGCGAGACTGTTTTATTACGCTACACATTAAACCGAATGATCACTTCGGGAACCAGTCAAAATATGTTACCATAAATGTTCATGCAGCGAAAAACGGCTGACTGAATTTATCCCTGAACTTTCATCTGTTTTGTCAAAGAAGAGTATTTTATTATTTAGAATGTTAATTTTCGTACACCTGAAGTGATACTGGTCATCCAGCTTTTTGCAATACCCCAAAATGCATTTTTCATAATTCTAAAAACGCACGTTCGTCTGAGAAGTAATGGTTATTGAGACAAGCTCTAGTTATTTTTATATTTCCCTGTTTAAACATGACGAACTTTAGCTTGTCACTGTTATAACCGCATCAAAATGTGTTACAGGTTTGTAGATTAATTAAACTTAAGAGTTTATTTTCACGGGTTGAAACTGGAGTCTGCGCCATTAATAGTTTGGAAGGCCTACACGTATTCTATTTGTAGTTGCTCCGGTTTGGTCACTATGAACCACTTACTATTTATTTGATTGGGCTATTGTTGAACATGATCATTATTAAACAATATATATATTCTGTTTGTTAGTTGTTGGTTTGTTTTTTTCTTCTTTTTTTTTTTACTTTATTGATTATTTTAAAATTTAGAACTTGGATCATCCATTTGAAAAATTTATTATTATTATTATTTTCTCTTTCTTTTTTCTTTTCTGTTCTATATTATTATTCTTATTAAAAAATTATTATTATTATTATTATTATTATTTGGAACTTGGATCATCTTCACCTAACATTGTTGTGCTGTAACTAATCCCTGTTATTCAATTTCTGCTGATTGAAAACCCCGTCGTGTTTATAACTTGTGAGAGCAAAAGACAAACGAGGTAACAAAATAGTGCCCCTTTTATATATCATATAGACTGTCTAATGTCTTGTTTTAAATTCCTTTAGCTTTAAGAACTTCCCTCGTTAAACAGATTTTGATGGATAGCAAGTAAAAGCCTGTATTTTTTAAACAGTAAAATGATGCGCCAATATTTCATGTGTATTTTGTATTATAAAGATCACTGACGTAGGAAGCGGGGGGGGGGGGGGGGGCGGCAGCAGCGATGATTGTTATATTTTGTTACATGTATTTATATTTATATATGTGTGTGTGCCCCCCCCCCCCCCCACACACACACACACACACTTTGACGCCTTCCTACGCCCGTGAAGATATATGAATTCTTTAAACTATTGAACAAAACAATTTATTTATTTCTAAATATCGAAATATGCATATAAACTAATAATTCTGACTAAACAAAAATAAATAAATATGACATTCACAATATTGGCATAGGCTATATAGACTTTTACTATATGGTAATAAGGTACAACTATCTACAAACACGTACACCAACATATTACTGGATATTAAATATGAAAACACTGCAGTATCGATGCATAAATAAAGAAATATAATACTGAAATTGCATTTGTATTTGATTTCCTCCCAAAAGATATTTCTTTGTTATGGCAATGTACAAGCTAATAATAATACCGAACAGTCGCCATCTTGAATCACGAATGATCTGTACACACGTATCATACGATCAGCTTTTTGTTTACGATCGCATGCATACATCTTTGGGTTACATACATTATGAGTTTAATCTAACCCCTTAAAATACTTACAAACGTGTTGCAACTGCAGCAGAACAAAAGAAGAATCTTAGACGGGTGAACACCAACTCCAATATTTACACCACCAGCGATCACTCCCTCGATCAATCAGTCATACGATCTCTTGTATCCCTGCATTTAGGTCACGTCAGCTAGGTTTGTGGGGCCCTTTTAGGGTGAATTAACTACACAAAAGAAAACAAACTACCGTGCCTTGCCTAGCGTAGTATTTTGTTTCATTAGATATCTACTTGTAATTTAAACATATTAATAACACACACACACACACACATATATATATATATATATATATATATATATATATATATATATATATATATATATATATATACGATTTTTACTACTGAACTCCCGATGCCATACGTATACATCCATCCATCCATCCATCCAATGATCCATCCATCCATCCATCCATCGATACATACATACATACATTAATATATACATACATATATACACATACACGTTTTATATATTCTTTTTCAGAAATTCATCTGAACTTTTTTCAACATCATTAGCGGAGTGAAAACCTTATAAATATTTCATAACCATAATTAAAAACTTTAAAAACATGGGTAGGTAAAAATACTTTATTTTAACCGATGACATAATCTTAAAACATTCCACAAATGTCATTTATATCTCATCTCGTGAAGTTTGCAATCATATCTCACGAGTCGCGCGCGCAACGAGTGTGATATGATTGCAAACTTCACGAGATGAGATATAAATCATATTTGACAAAAAACATGAAATTTTCTATTTATTATATAACATTTGGAAATTTATCCTTATTTTTAAAATGCCAGCAGCAAAATAGTTCCGGCTTTCTTAGTGAAGATAACACTTTCTACAGTGACATAGGTTGACATAGATTTAAAAACAATAGGTCTAGGCCAAACAAAATAACAGTCGTGGTTCCGATTACTCGACCGTCCCTAGAAAAACCATGCGACCCGTACGTTTTTAAAGATAACACATTTTAGACTGAAATAGTGAAATTTTCACTCTAAAATGTGTTATCGTCAAGGAGTGACTGATAACACTTTTATTTCACTGATATTTTGAGATATATCACTAAATGTTATATATTAAACAAATGCACGATCAGTAATTCGGTGTAATTACAACTGTAAATAATTACACACACACACACACACACACACACACACACACACACACACACACACTAAAAGGCTAATAATTTAAAATAATAATAATAATAATAATAATAATAATATATATATACATACATACATACATGCATACATACATACACACACATGTATATCAGTTTACTATTTTCAAGTTTCTATTTAGCATCTTGTTGGAGTATTATTTAATTTTTTTAGCTGAACTAATTTGTCTGTGTTTAGCGCGATCGTAAATGATAAATTCCAGAGAGCTTGATGGGGGGGGGGGGGGGGGGGGGGTGTATGTGTTTAAAAACTAGAAGTCATGAAATACCAATTTGTACATTCTACAAGTAAAATTTACCACGACATAATTATAGAAATACATAGTGAAAAGTTCTCGGGCCAGCTAATTTTTCTTGAATGACTCCATCAATTTTGTTCCAATAAGTAGGCCTAAATTGAATAAGATTGCTCCAAAACATGGGGGTGGCACCCTGACTCGTGAATTTATGGTAGTCTATAGATGAGTCTGTGTGGCGGCTGCGCCTCCCCCCCCCCCCCCTCACCTAAATGTAGAATTAGGTTGACATAGATTTAAAAACAATAGGCCTCACTGTATCGGTACTCGGTTACAGCGTGAGTGGACTGTTGACGATATTTGTTACGGCGTATTGCTTGTTTTTGATACGGTCTTTTTACATTTTACTGATTTAAGTAGAATGAGCACTGGCTGTGGCTGTTGCTATGGCACAGACGACAAAAACCCCCAGAGGTAAAACCTCTATTTACATTGATTAAGTATAGAAACAAACACATGTTATACTCTTTAAAATGAATACATATTCTGTAGTATTATACAGATTTGGACGTAGGCCTATATTTACAGGAAATGTGCACAAATCATATTAATATTATTTAATAAAGTTTCCTGATTATTAATTGTTTAAAATTTATAACTAAAGTTGAATACATATATCATAACTCTCAGCAAAAGCCGCAATTATGACAGAAATATAGTATTTATGACTAAATTAGATTAATAAAATTATTGAAAATGCTGTCTGGATACGAACTGTTGTTGATTTTTAAAGTGGAATTACGGAGTGTTTACGATTTTTAACTTATGATTTTTGTCTTATTTATTTCAGAATTCTACATCAAGATGAAAATATGGTAGAAAAAAAAATGAAAATGTTACGTCAGCTGTCAGACACCTATTGGAGATTCACTCAAAAGAGAAAGTGTCAATTTTGATACCATTCAGTGACATTTTTACATCTAAATTTCGAACAAGAACATTTGATGTGTGTAGAGAACATGTTGGATGCGATATTAAGGATGTATATTTTGATGACACTGCCAATAAATTAAACATACCAGTAACATCTGTAAATAAAAGTCAACTTCCAAAAGTGTCACGAATTAATACTCCCACTAAACATTCTCAAAACCAACTGTTTGTGGAAAGTGAAAGTGAAGATGTACGTTTTAAAAGTTCAGAAGTAGATTTAAAAACTGATGATTTATCTGTGATGCAAGCTAATGGTGTTCCCTTTACAGTGGAAACCGAATGCTTAATGAATATTGTTAAGCAATTACAAATTATTCTACCAGATGTCACAGAACACTTAAGTGAACACTTACGTGAACACAACATACTGCAAGACTGGATCACATTGTTTAATTTAGAAGCAGAAGGAAAATTTAGTGTTGATCATTTGGCTAGTCAATTATTGTTTGATGTTATGTGATTCAGTCAATCAAAGTCTATCCATGGAATGCGTTTTTCGAGATCAATTAGACAATTTTGGTCTGTTGGCTTGTCAGTATTCCATGCCAAATTCTTTCGATTTATGGGTGGTATGAAATTATTAATATCCGAGGAGGAACAGCCAATATAGTATCATAATGACAAAGAGGAGTCAAATGAACAATTCAATCAACAATTCAGCTGAATTGAAAACAAAATCGTCAGACTAAATATTCCATATTTCTGAATGTAATGTGTTAAATGGCCCGTGATGATGATATTGACTGGTTTGGTGTAACGAAAATCACAATAAGCTATTTGAGTATTGTAATAGTTTTACAGTACATAACAAAATAGCACTCATTATTAAACTTAAATGCATCTTGCAAATGAGTAATTAGCATTACCCAATAAAATCAACTGAATTGTAAACAATAACCTGGATCAAGAAGAATGGATGTTTCAAATGTTGAGTACACAGTCGAAAATTAACAGTTTTTTTAAATAAAAATTAAAAAGTCAAATGATTAAGTTAAAGCTACAACAGGAGTTTCGGGTGTACTCGTGTATAGTTTCTTTGCCACATAAGGTTTTAAACAACAAGTTGCATTTGACCAATTTTACACATCTTCGTGCAACGTTGAAACGATAGACGCCATTTGAATGTTTTACGACATCCACACATTTTGTTCATATCACCGTGCTTACCAATCATGTGATCTTGCAGGGACGCTGATATTTTGAGTTTTGGTCCGCATTCTTTGCATGCATATTTTTCAGGGTTATCACCGATGTATGGTCCTTTATGTTTTTGCATTCTTGAAACACGTGCAAAAGATTTTGAGCATTTTGGGCAGTTATAGGGCGTGTTTCCGATATGGTTATTCAAATGGCCGAAATTAAGTGACTTATCACAGTATGTCTTATCATAATATATACATGAATACTTGTATGTCTTAGCATGGTGGCGTTGTTTTGTGTATAGAAAGTCCCTGTCGATTTTTATAGACCTTGGAACACACCTCACATAGCAGTTTGGCATCACCGTGCGAGAAAGTAGCATGCTGCTTTAAATCAAATTTATTGAAATATCTTCTCAAGTATCTGTAACAGTTGAACTGTTTTCTTCTCATGCTTAGCCTTGACATGTCGTTTCAAATTACTGCCAACTGGACTTTCGTAAGTACAAAAATCACTTCTTTTTTTTTCTTTAAGACGCCACTAACCTTTGATTTTGGGGTAGATGTTATAACAATTTACAGTTGTTAATATCAACATTAATATCAGTACAGTTGTCAGAATTGATGATATTGTTTTCTTTGACATCTGGCAAACAAATGTTCATTGATATATCAGTTTCATTAATAATAACAGACGATTCATCAATGAATGACAGTTCCATAATCAAACGAATTTGGTAAACACGCCGTAACAGCGTTGGAAAAACGCCGTAACCTATAAATAGAAATCGTCAAAACTCCGTATCATTTCTGTTTTGATTTAGAAAAGATAAGCATGCATTTTCTGATATTTTAAAGCAATGTTTTGACAATAAATGCTAACATATTTATTCTATACACAAAATGTATTGCTTGTGTGAACGTTACAATGAACATATGTTGACCTGAGATAGCTTTTTTTAGCATGCAATATTGCATGACACTGTATTAAATAGTATTTTAAACTACGCTATACATCGCTATGTAGGCTACTAAATTAAAAACGTGCATAAATGTACGGTACGTTAAAATGAATATCTGAGTGGGGCACATGTCATCCTTGCCCCCCCCCCCCTTCCCCCGCATCCTACGCCAGTGTTATTTTATTATTATTATTATAAAAAAAAATTCTTTCGGGGAGTTAGATTAGAGCCCCATAGAAACTGTGCCCACTAGTCTGGAAACCCTCGCCACTGCCCCCCCCCCCCCCGCCCCCCATACACACACACACACACACACCACCGCACACTTTTCTGCACACACGCCAGAATGATGATCCATAGCCAAGACAGTGTTAAATAATTAAGGTGTTATTTATTTATTTATTGTTTTTGGTAGTCTAGCCTAAATATAAGCTTGCCTAAGTTCACGGTAAAACAGGTGTGGCGGAAAATAATTTACACTGCAGTTTAGGGCACCACGAGTCGGAAATATTGGACTCGAGTACTCTGGAGGGTCAAACTCGACCCGGACCAGAGTACCCGACACTTACACTAGATCTATGACTAGTAAAGTAAAAGAGTATTATGCATCTTAATTCCAGCACCAAATCATGCCAGTGTATTGCATTGCACACATTCTCATGGCAAAATAACGTAAACAAATATAATTAAATGAGAATGCTCTGCCTTGCACAGTGTTTGAATCTTAACTGGATATAGGCTAAGACACGTCAATATGTTATCCTAGCCTAGCATGGGTACTAGAGTCCTATAAACGGACTCGAGTCTTGCTAGAGTACTCGTGAAGACCTTACTGCAGTTTTAAAATAAGAAAGAAAGAAATGTTTTATTTAACGACGAACTCAACACATTTTATTTACGGTTATATGGCGTCAGACGTATGGTTAAGGACCACACAGATTTTGAGAGGAAACCCGCTGTCGCCACTACATGGGCTACTCTTCCGATTGGCAGCAAGGGATCTTTCATTTGCGCTTCCCCTTTTAAAATATGAATGCTTCCTCGTGTCTACGTGTACCGACCTCGGTGGCGTCGTGGCAGGCCATCGGTCTACAGGCTGGTAGGTACTGGGTTCGGATCCCAGTCGAGGCATGGGATTTTTAATCCAGATACCGGCTCCAAACCCTGAGTGAGTGCTCCGCAAGGCTCAATGGGTAGGTGTAAACCACTTGCACCGACCAGTGATCCATAACTGGTTCAACAAAGGCCATGGTTTGTGCTATCCTGCCTGTGGGAAGCGCAAATAAAAGATCCCTTGCTGCCTGTCGTAAAAAGAGTAGCCTATGTGGCGACAGCTGGTTTCCTCTAAAACAGTGTCAGAATGACCATATGTTTGACGTCCAATAGCCGATGATAAGATAAAAAATCAATGTGCTCTAGTGGCGTCGTTAAATAAGACAAACTTTACTTTTTTTTCGTGTCTACGTTAATAATGGTTACACCCTCGCCTTGCAGAGAAACTCTGGTTAAGGGACATAACTCGCTCTAACCTGTTTTGCGCAAGTACGAAGTAGTTTTTTTTTTAATGTGACGACTGCAGTAAGATAAGACCATATTGCATTTTTTATTTGGATAAATACATTTAGTTTAAAGAGATTTCATCATCAATACATCATTAATAGTTTATAAAAATATATATACGATTTGTATCAGCTGCAGATGTAAGTAAACATTATAATTCATGTAGTAAAATGTAACCACTGTCGGTAATCAAAATGGCGCAGTGTAATATTGGAATGCGCAATAAACGGGGCCTGTTTAAGGCTATTCCTGAATTATACCGTGTGTGTGTCTCGCAGTGTATGTGTCGCAGTGTGTGTGTGTTTTAAAATATGTTCCATAATAAAGGAAATGTACACTCAAATAAAAAATAAAAAAGTTAAATGTATAAAAATATAATATAAATTATCATTAATAAAAAATATATAGGCCTATTTCATGGATAAACCAGTTTCAGTGAGCATAAGCATTTGGTTCTAAAGCATATAAATATTTATAAACCGACAGTTGTTATTCAGATGGCTACCAATTTATTAGTATTTCTACGCTTGAAATGAGCAAACAATATTTTAGGAAAACAAATATAACAATTCAAATGTCTTGCAATTGTGTTATAAGTTGAGAAATTGAATGGTTATAATGGTGAAATTGTTTGGTTAAAAACTATAAGCTGCATTCTGAGTTTTAATAAATATATAAACCAATATCTAGAAAGATATTTATGTTAAAACATATAAGGGCCAGGTATTTTTGGCTATTATCTGTAGTCAAGAGTTTTACCAGCAGACACTGTGACAGTCGTGTGACTTCAATAACTAGATAGCAGTATATCTATACAGCTGAGAACAAACAAAAATAGTTTTAAATTTAAGTTTTCTTTCAAATTACAGTCTTTGAAAATCATAGAAAAAGGTATTAAGAAATGTGCCATGTTTTTGAGTAGGTTAAGTTCAATTATGCTTTCTATGCTCGTTGTAACTATTTTTACGAACATTTCTGTGAATATGACAGACATATTTGTTTACTTTCCCCATGCAAAAGTCAACAACGTCAGAAAAATTAAAATGTACATACTGTTGTGCATAAACGATACAATCACCGAAATAGGTCCCTCACTAAAACAGGTCAACAGACGATATATAAATATAAGGTAAAAAAATATAAATGAAATAAAATATAATAAATTAATAAAAATAAATTTAAATTTAAAAAATATAAATGGAATAAAATAAAATAATTAATTGAACACATTTTGCTGATTTGAAAATGTTATAACTAAAATTTTACTGTTTCTTGCTTGGTCGTTTGGTGTTCTATTTAAAAACAAAATTACACTTACAAATAAAAATAAAAGAAATATTTTAAAAGTAACTAAAACATAATTACTAGGTTTATAAATTTACTTACCTTTTATTTCTGTAGTCTTCTTTTTTTCCCCTTCATTTTTTAAAGACTTTTTCTTGTGAAGATTTTTCTCTGCATTATATATTTACATGTAAAGTATTTTCCTTTTTTGTCATTGCTACTGTTTTCCATAATTTATTTTGTTTTAAAATGGAGAACTATGTCCAATATGTCGCACATGCGCGCACGCACATAGGTACGTTTATGTTTCTCCTGCCAGGCCCGTATAAATGACATGTGAAGGGGAGAGTGCATACTGTGGTGGTGGGAAGGAAGGCACAAGTATATTTTTAACATTTTAATACAGTGCTCAGAATAAAAAGTTAGCAACTTGCACCCAAAATACAAGCATGGTTTGAATTTCACCACGGCACCGATGGCAATTGTTGTAGGTGCCCTCCTTACTTGCTGTTATGCCCCTAAAATCTTACGATGTCGACGGCAAGAAAAATGCTGCGCTGCTTTACCTGGCTTGCCATCGTGTCTTTCGAATTTTTTTTTTTTTTTTTAAACCCAGTATTTTATTATTTAGAAACGACACAAAATGTAACATAAAAAGTCACATCTAGAAAAGTTGTGTTTGTTGATACATGAAGTGAGAGATTAGTTGTATCATATCAGGATGTAAAACAAAATGTGCTAAAATGCCCATAAAAAAACTTTATTTACAGCAGTTTAACTTGACGACATATATAAATATATTCTTTGTGACTTACATATTAGTAATTTCAAATATCATATTAACCAATATTTGTTTTCGACTTGGCAAGATGATTGGGATGTTGTGGTCATGAACAAGCTTCATTTTGTCAGGCCAGTCCTGAGAGTGGCTGTCTTCCTACAGGCAGTGCAGGAAGGATGAAGTAGTTTTGTGCCGTGCCTGCATATTTAATGCATTGATTTATTTTAATCCTCCAGTGCCCAAGTACTCCAAATAAATACCAAAAATTATCATATTCATTCGACTTACAGGTGTTAGTGTACATTGAACACTTCCATGTCGACTTAATTTTCACAAATTTGTATATACTTTTAATAATGTAGCATATCTGCTACATTAGGCATTTAAGAAAAATGTAGCATATATGCTACATGTTATTAACCATGTAAAATACATTATTATGGCATGTAGCTGTCAAAAATAAACATTAAAGTCCAAGACCATAAGGTGAAATAATGTTCTCAGAAACTTGATAGAAAGTAAGTTACCTTCATGATCCATGTGTTCATGTTTGCTTTTTGTTTGTTTTTTGTTTTCCTAAAAAGCAATTAAACATATTTCTCTCTTGTTTGCCAGTTCGTCCTTTAAGACTTTCCCACCTATAAGACGCTAAGAGTAAATAAAAATAGTTTTTAGTTTAAAATGACAGTACATTTCAAAGTGAAGATTGGCACAAACTTATATTTATGGTCTCCTTAACCGCAAAATGGATTAAAGTACACAATTAGGGTGGGGAAATGTAATGGCATTCATTATTTTGACCACAATTTCATTTTAAGCAATTTTGCACGGAACAACAGCATGTGTTAATGGCGTTACTGGAATAAACCTGCTTATGCTGAGGTTTAAGATAATGAACTACATGTGACAGTTTTTGACATGAACCTGTCTGAATTTGACCCTTTTTAATGTGTTGGCACAGAGCCAAACCATGGAAATCAACATGAAATGTGATTCGAGACCTTAGTAACAACTTATGAGATACCTTTTAAAGCATGATCTTTAGATTTATGAATCATACTAAACAATGTATGATACTTGAGTCATTTTTAAGAATACCAACTTAAGTATGATGCCTTGTTTGATATAATACTTAGGGTTTGAATATTCTTAAGTTAGGCATTTTTATGAATCTGGATCCTGATCAACATTGACACAAGTTAGTTAGGTATCCATGAGCATTCATTTCACAGTGTAATAAAAACATTATTAAGACAATCGTGTCAATGTTATATCCATGTGTTATGGTAATTGATATAGAAATAATTTAAGGATATGAAATTTGACATCTTGAACATGAGAGCATGATTTTGAATTTAAAAAATGTGAGACTTGACAGGTTTATAAATATTACTATAATTAAAAATATTATAATTTCTGTTGATATAAACACCAGATTTAAACACCATACGTGGCTCGTTTAAAAAATAATAATTCTATTACAGGACACAATGGACAAGCAGTACTCGGTTAAGTTCTTCACATCTCTTGTGGAATGCATGCAAAAAGTGTGCCGAGACTTCCTCGACTTCGAACAGGCCGTGGATCTCAGTGGCTACCTCTGTGTGGAGATCGACAACTTCAAGAAGGAGAGATATGTTATCAGCGAACTCATTCAGAACACTGGAGACGTGATCAGTGAGAGTTACTGCACAAAGGCCTTCAAGACACTGAGGAAATTACCAAGGGAAACCACGTGTAGTAGTGGAATTGAAAACAGTGATCCCAGACAGTCTTCAGTTATGAGCATTGGAAGTACTGCAGGATCAACAGGACTGGGTAGAATATCCGCACGTAGGTCACAATGTTCCAGTGGTAGAACGAGTCAGAGTACAAGTCAGACAGATTCCAGTTGGAACAGCAATCCAGCTGACAGTCGGTATCAGCTGTCTTCTGTTCATGTAGCAGGTCTAAAGAGAACCATTCCTCAATCAAGTCTGCTGCCGTCGGTGAAACGAGGTACTTCTCCAGCTTGTCCTTTTAAACTTGTACTCCTGTAGGAGAATCAACAGGGCCCATATTTTTCAAAGGTACCGTATATGTATCTTAGTCAGGGCTAGCTCTGGGTGAGCAAAACATTTCGCCAAATTGTTTATTAAACTTCAGAAATGGCAGAAATCAACAGTTATTTTCTGAAAAAAAAGTCCGTTATTACATAAAATTATTTCGCCAAATAAAAATAAAATTTGCCAACTGCCAGAGCTAGCCCTGTTAGTGCTATGATAGTAAAAACCATTATAGGCTATGACGTCACTATGGCATGTGCTGACAGTGATGTCTTAGCCTATGATGGATTTACGATTTCCTAGTGCTAAGATGGCTTAGAAAATATGGGCCCTGGTTCTGTAGCTCTCTTCTCTTTTTTTTCTTTTGTGTTAATACTTACTGGTAATATGCTTCCATCTTGTCACTGATTAGTCAGTAGTATATATGTGTGTGTGTAGTTACTAAAGATTAAGAATGTAACAGCTACACATTGTTTACTATGCAGGGCTCAAACTTAATGACAACACCAGCTGCTATTGTCATTAGTTGTGATAAGAATTGCCATTACATACATCAGTCTCTTTATCTTTGGCAGTCTTTTTGTTGTTACCACGATACAAATTAATAATTATAGCCATCGGTTGAAGGAATAATGCTTATATATTTTTTATATTTGTTACAATAGTTACTGACTTCAAATTGCTGTAGGCAGGTTCAAAATTACTGTAGGTGAGCTTTGGCGAAAACAATTCAAAATTGCCTTAGGTATTGTCTCTCCAGTATTCAGGAAAGGGAATCGGTAGAGCTGGTTCCACTTATTGGAAGGGATGGTACCAAAGATTTGCAGGGTACAAGTACTTCGAAAATGTCTTGTAAACAATGATAAACCTGATTACTCTGGTAGTTCAAGACGATGGCATGACTTGTGATTTTGGATGGCAGGCTAAATAAAAGTATGACGGATATTACTATCGCTGCCAGTGGATGGCAGGCATATTGGAATTAGTCTTAAGAGATGGTGGGCCCGTCATTGTTATGACATGTAGCGAGACCCCTGAAAATTGTTTTGTGTATGTATATATATTCAGCAGTGTAATTAAAAGAGTTAGGGTAATAGTCAAATCTTTTTCATCTTGCTCACAACATCTGTTCACAATAAGCCAGATACTTTGTCACACAGATATATGTGTTAATATCACTGTTTTTGCTAAACATTAGTTTCAGTATTGTATACATACTCTTACAATATTTAACAGAACTTCACTTCATGCCATGTTCTATATATATGTGTTCCATTCTTCGTTTCAGACAGGAGTGAGTCTTACAGTAGTGGTCTAGAGAGTGAAGAATACAGCACTGTTGATGCACAACATGCTTCTACCAACACATATTTGACTGAACAAGTGTCTGGAAGTGCTACCTGTACATCAAGTGCTCCTAATAGTAATAGCAATGCATGTATCTCTGGTTCGAGTATGACACTGCCATCATGTTCCATATCTAACAGTAGTACTGCACAAACCTTGTCTAGTGTGGGTGAAAGCATTCGATTACCATTAAATGTGACTGTCAAAGAAGAAGATGATATAGCTTTTATGGTGCTTGATGATAGTCAGGATTTCGATAGCTCTGCCACATATGGTGATAATGACTCTTCGAATACATTCGCACATGCACAGTCAGTTAATAATGAAACATTGCCATTGTCATCACCAAACTTTGGGGACCAAGAAAATGCTCATACTGCCAGAAAGATGAAAGGTCATGTGAAACTATTTCAGGTAATGTCCAGTATTATTTTGTATTGTAACCGTAACGGTGATCAGTGTGAATGATATATGTATGTTTCCAAGAACATGATGTTCAAAGAATTTCAGAATTCATTTTGACATCCTTGAATTTGTTATGTGTAAAGGAAGTACAGCTTTAGACTAGTAGCATGTAATATTTTCAACAAGTGCACTGCTTTGCAAAAGGTACATATGAAAATGCAACATATTTCTTTAGCCTTCAGCCTCCAGGTGATTATTACCAGATTTAACAGTTGGGCAGCCATTCCTACTGGTGATTAACTTATAAGTACCAAATTTTATAATGGTCATTCATGTACTATTATAAAAGGGTTTTCACATGAAAGTGTTTTTTTAGAGTATAGGGTATGGAGTTCGCCATTCTGTCCATTTTTGTCTTTTCTTTATGATTGCTGAATAGCGCCTCTATGATTGCATGTACGTATACCAGTTTGTAAATGATTGATGATTGCAGGGAACAATATTTTAGAAGTTGGTTCACATAATATGTATCGAAAAAAATCTTTTATTTGGTTGTACACGATTGATGAATTATTCATGGATGTATTTGCAAAACCTAATCAGTTATTTAAAACTCGTATTGAATGTATATTTTAATGTCAGTATTTTCTGCTGATACGGTTAGTTCAAGGAAAATAAAATATAAAATGCAAATATTTTATTGTAAAAGTTAGTTTGTTTTGTATAATGAAACCACTAGATCACATTGATATATTAATTATTAAAACCTATTAGATGTCAAACATAAAATTGAAGCCTGGAAATAAGTGGCCGTTCACGGACACTGTCCACTACAATTTTGTCATTTGTCAAGTTTTGACAGTCACCAACTTAAGATTAGCAGTCATTTTGCCAACACAAAAAATGAAGTATTTCTGAAAATTTAAGGGTTCTGAAGAGTTAATTTTCATATTTTAAAGTTACGCTATAAGTAGTTAAAAGTTAAGTACATGTCTGAAGTTGATCTGAAAACATCTATTGAAATATTTTGGACATTTTATTTTGTGAAAAAAACGTTTGTGTTTAAGACTCAAAATTAATTTTGTGGAGAGGGAAGCAAATGCTTGAAAGTGAGAGCAGTTTGAGAAATCATTCTCAAAATTAGACTCCAAACTCACTTGTGTAACTTTTTTTTGTTACAGCTATGCAGAATGCTTGATACAAACATGGATAAAAGTTTATGATTTATATTATCACTCCTGAAAGTAAAAAATTCTTGATGTATATCTGAAATATTGTTTAAAAAAAACCCAAACCCAAAAACAATTTGAAACCAAAAGCTCCTTGTGAAACTGATTATCAGAAAGCATTGTGTGTATTTTGAGCATTTGCTGCCTGCATCATGTCAAGTTTGAGCCTTTTATTGTTTAATATATTCCAGGTACATATGTGCAAAAATGTAGGTGGACGTTTTGCATTACAGTGCATTGGATTGTGTGTTAATTCATGTAATTGGAAACATACATATGTACATATCTGAATTAATTTGCATATTGTGGGTTTATCATATACATGTGTGTGTGTGTGTGTGTGTGTGTGTGAGATTTTTAAGGTTGCAGATTTGCCAAAAGCGTAATCTTCTATGTCCAGTAAACATATGCTACACTTAAGCAAACATTGCTAAGCTCAGCAGGGTTGAGAATTAACATGAAAATTATGGTCGTCAGCAGGGCCAGTGGAAGAAAAATCTTACTGGCCCTTCTCAAATTCAACTAGTCCTCCAGTTATCTCATTAAAATTTAATGGCACAGCCAAAATAAAAATTAGAATATTCTTTGTTGAATAATAACCATGTGCTCACTGTAGTCCGTTTGCTTCAAAAGGAAACGGATGAATAGGCATGTAACTTCATAATCAATAAAGTTAAGTCATATAAAAACATGTTCTTAAGTTTTAAACCCATACCAACTCAAAAAACATTTTGAAAAAGAAATCCAGTATATATTAAAAAAAAATTCTTTACAAATTACCATTAAATTATTGAGATTAAATCTAGTTTTTAATATGTGGGTGAAGACAAAATACTACAACAGCCAAGATGTGCAGCTTGACTTCCATTGTCTTTGAAGTAAGGCCAAAAAAAATATATATGTGTGTTTCCGATTGCATCCCCCCAAAATTAGGGTAGGTAGGTAGGGTTTTTTTTTGTTTTGTTTTTTTCCCCTTCCTTTTCTTCCTTAATGTGTGTGTACTTATATAACATATCTATAAATAATATATATGGATTTGTGGCATAAACAGATGTTTAAAATGTTGTTATTTGTCTGTGTTTATGTAGAGATGCATTAATAATAAGACCTGTTGATTTAAGTGAAGACAAGAATTAAGCTGAATTGATACGATTATATTTAATCGAAATAACCTGTACCAAGGCTATGTTCGTACATTCGGTTACTTCCGTGACCGACCAAGCTGTTCGGTGGTAGCCTATCAGGGGAAGGAACTCTATTACAAAAGCTTTACCATAATTTCGGTTTTTCGGAAGGGAATTACATGTGCAAAATGTATCATATAATAGTACGTAAACAATGTGCAAGGAAGGAAATACTCTTGTTTGGTGATGTTGTCCTCTTTTATTTGTACTTTTTTTTTTTTTTTTTTTTTTTTTTTTTTTTTTTTTTTTTTTTCATTTATTTATTTCAGTTTAAGAGAAAAAAAAAAATATGGTCAGGGGGTAAAACTAGGGATGGTCAGTCGACCGGAAACACACCTCTTTTTTTTTTTTTTGGCCTAAAAAGAAATAATGCAGCACAAAAAAAGAGAATAAAGGTAGAACTGCACGTGCTCTAGTATATAAAACTAGTCTGGGTGACAGTTCTCTTTGTGGCAATGGAAGAGGGATGAAATAAACTTTGTGGCGATGCAAGAGGGGGTAAAATCTCCAGTAAAGGATTTTCTTGGGATTGGCTATCCTACAGACGAAGCATGCACACGTGTGCATTTAATTTGGATATTGTAAAAGCTACAGTAGGAGGCTACTAATAAAATAAATATCGAAAGAAAAATAAATCTGTAAAAAAAACATTTGACCAAAATATACGATGTACTTAGTTAACATATTACAAAATATAAAAAAAGTACTTATTGTTTATTACAGTAATATTTCAATGGTTTATGTCATCATGTAAATCTCGGTGACAAGACTTTAAATCTGATTTGTTCTTATTTCATGTAAATCGCTTTAAACTTAAAACAATACCGACAACAACAATCAATTAACTGACCTTGGAATAAGCCTGTAGTAATGGAAAATTTCATTGCTTTTTTTCATATGTGCTCACTTTAGTGTGAGTTAAAACTACAAAATAGAATTTGATTTGTTCCAGAATAACGTAAGCTAATTAAATATGATTCCTTTTTATAATAACATTGAATAACAATTGTCAAATAGTAGGTCCACTAGATAATTATGGTGTATTTTGTCCATTCCAATAAGCCAACGACTTCCAGATTTAAAAAATGCATGTAGTGTCTGCAATACATTTTGAGTTCTATTTATAAAAAGACCTGGCCAATAACCACAGAAGCTAAGTCTGGCGCTGTCAAAATATAGAGCATGTTCTATGTCTTCTCCTGCCAGATCTGTAGTTTGTGCCAACACAGACATGGTGTGTTTTGTCACATTCGATTCAGTTTTAGTGTCTTTCTTTTTCAACCATTACCATACTCGCCAGACACTAAAATCGATGGTCGCCTAACAGACTAACTTTTTAAAATTCTTAGTCGCCCTTAGCCAGTGAAGGTCACCACGGTCGACCGGGCGACTGCTAATTTTAAACCTTGGCTCACTTAAAAACCCATAAAGTATGATATGTAAAGCACGTTTTTGAACAATTGAGTGACAGAGAGAGAAAGAGAGTGGTGGTAGAGGGGCAAAGACAAGCAACAAGGACCACATCTGGAACCAACCAAACCATTCACGACTGTTATCGTTGATTGCTGTCACAGAGCAAAGCCAATTTCAAGCTTGGCTTGCCACTTGCATTTGTGCTAAAAATAGCATGACCCAGTTTTTTGCTGTTATATGTTACCTAGCCTGGACTATTGACCAATGAGCTTTTGTGTTTCAAAAGACTCATTTCTAAGAGTGGTCCATGGATAACAGGATTATTTTTCAAAAGTTTACACTGTAATTTCTTCAAAGTTTGCAGCTCACCCATTAAGGCCTAATTATATTGGACAGCGATAACAGAAAACTTTGCAGTGAATTGTTTTTAGACAGAATGGCACAGCACATATGGTAGGTGGTCAACCACTTTAGAAAGAATTTGAACTAATTTTTAAAAGATTTCTGTATGGCAAAATTAAATTTTGTATCTCCTCTTAAAACAATTCTACATTACCCCCACCCCAATGTGTGTACATACTTGTACATGTATATAAGTATAAACATGCTAAGACATACACGTACAACTTGATTATCTTTTTTAATTTCTAAGCATCTAGGTCTACTCCACTTTATATTGGCGAAATATATTGTATAATCTCTCTATTTGGTGCAGCTCTTCTTTCAAGTAGACCTGCCAGAAATGTTCTTCTTTTCATCCGGTTTCTGATTATGTAATAGTTCTTCAAACATATATTAATATAATGTCCATGTGATAAAAATAAATAATAATACATTTTTAAAAATCTATCCATGCTGTTTTCCATGCTGTGTCTAATTACAAAAATAGCGATTTATTGCTTTGTGTTTGTCATGTTTCATTGCCAGTGTGTAATTAGACCTTAATGCTGAAAAGAAAATCTGATATAGTGGAAGTCATTCTGAATATTGTCTTTGCATTCAATATTATTTGGTCACATTTGATTTTGTTGTTTGTGGCATTGGACATGATACATGTATATTCAAATATCTTTGCTTCTGTCAGTTTGTCTTGAAGACTACTTTCACTTCTGGTCCCATATTTTCGAAGCTATCTTAGCACTTCAAAATTGTAAAAACATTGTAAGCTTTGATGTCACTATATGGCATGTGCTGTAGTCACATCATAGCCTATCATAGCGCTACGGTCGCTTCGAAAATATTGGCCTAGGGTCATTAGCAAGATTGGTTCAGTGAATTTGGGTGTAAATGGCTAATTTTGACTTATTCAGGTTTCTGCTTAAAAATTGACGAACTCGTGAAAATAAAAAATATTTTCCTTCAAGATTGTAAAATTCATGATGCTGACATAGTAAATTGTAAGTGGTGATCAAGGGAAACAATGATGGTGAAACTTTTAAATTTAAAGACCCCCTACACCCACCACAACCAGCCTGGCCCACCACTTCAGACATTTATGCAGACTTGGATATAAAGAATTATTGATGATCTATATTAAACATTGACTATTCTAGCACAATGACGTCGTAGAAAGGTGCTAGAAAGGGGTGGTAGAAAAACCTGTCTACCACATGTGTGTAGACGCTAATCCGCCCTTTTCATTGGTTAATATTAGGATGTACACGGCAGTTGCTACCGGTTGATTACGTCATTTTAAAAAAAAAGTAGTATATGACGTCACATAATATGAGTAGGTCTTCTCGACACCACTATGCTTTCACACTCATGACGTAACATGGGTGTCAGCTTGGAGGTGACGTCACGTTACAAAAATAAAATGAAGAGACTTACAGTATAGTTAGACTAAATTAATAATTAAATTTATGAGACAGGTTGTGCTAGAAAATATTTCTGGCACTCGTCCTTTTGTAGATAGTTTTTCTGACACGAGTCTCAAGAAAATCAATCCATGGAGCTCGCTAAAGCTCGCTCCAAAGATTGATTTTCTTGAGACTCGTGTCAGAAAAACCATCTACAAAAGGACTCGTGCCAGAAACTATTAATGTACAGTGAATTGGGTTATGTGTCATATACATGTACATACAGTGACATTTCTGTCCTGACAAGAGTCATATGTCACTTTAGTTTATAATTTGCATTCTCTGGACTTTAGATCTTACCCATTTGGGCATAACAGAATGTTTGTCTGTTCTGAGCACACAGAGGTCTTTATAGAGCAGCACATAATGTTAATAATAGCTGGTAAAGAGTTGAACATTTTCAGAAATGCATTTCAAGTAATTTTAATCTAATTTTCTAGTTATTTAATCTACAGCTTAACATTCCATTGATTTTGAGGTGAAATGTTTTGAGATTAGCTTGTTTGTACTTAATTTGGACTTGCTTGTTTTGTGCATACTTACCACACTTATACTTATTTTGGGCACACCATTTATAGCTTCAGCTTTGATGCAATCTACAGCCCTGATTATTATTTTACATATGATCCAATAAGAAATGATAGTCTTGTTATTTTAAAATTAAATAACCAAGACCTTAGTAATTGATGGTTGTCAGTTTTACCCTGCTATTTATTATTACATGTAGTACAGTAGTCCAGTACATGAATGTTGTCCTAGGAACTATTTATTATTGCATGCAGTACAGTAGTCCAGTACATGAATGTTGTCCTAGGAATTATTTATTATTACATGCAGTACAGTAGTCAAGTACATGAATGTTGTCCTAGCAACGATTTATTATTACATGCAGTACAGTAGTCCAGTACATGAATGTTGTCCTAGGAACTATTTATTATTACATGCAGTACAGTAGTCCAGTACATGAATGTTGTCCTAGGAACTATTTATTATTACATGCAGTACAGTAGTCAAGTACATGAATGTTGTCCTAGGAAAACCTCTGCTGTAATAAGCCTCCTACAAAAAAGCAGTACGGAATCTTTTATATGTATGCATTTTCCCATAGACAGATCAGCATGTACCACAGAATTTGATTTGAGTCGGTTGATGGAGTTGTATTGTAGAAGTCAAACGTGGTTTATTAAAGAATGTAGTACTCTAAAAACATTGTATGGTAGTTCTGGACCTGTGCTTAAGTTAGAAAACTTTTAGTCTAGTCTAAATTTATAAATTAATGATGTCACACTCCTGCAGTTTGTGTGGTGTTACCCTGATGTTGAAGTCTCAGAATCAATTAGTCTTGCTTTTATACTCTAAATGTTTTGTAAGCACTGGGTCTGGTTCCATCAGAGAGTTCTTGCTTGTCCTGAAATATCTATATATGTCTATAAATGCTCAGTATAGTATCATGATGTGAATGTTTGCGTTGTCATATGCAGGGATTTTAATGGTGTATTTTTGTTGTACTCGACAGGATGTGTGATAGTTAAGATCTCTTCATTTGATCAGGAACATTTATAAGCATGTGGGCCAATCTCACTATTTTGGGGCCAGTGGTGAAAGTGCATGTGTCTTATTCAGATATGCTTTTTATGGTTTTTAATTGTTACAGGATCTTTCTAATACTAGTATATCAAAGAATGTACGTGTCACGTCATACCAAACATGGATATATATACACTATAATGTAGTAAAACTTGTTTTTGACCACTTTAGGGCTTGAATGTGCTGTAAATGTCGAAAATTACATGTCCACAACACAGAATACCAATACATGTATATTATGTATAATACATACATGTAGATCTAGAGTTTCAAAAATATTTGTAATTTATGCGCAATTTTAGTACCTGTTGTCACTGCATTTCTTCATGAAAATAGGGTGATCATATCATAAACAGATTTTTTTTTAATATAATGATTGTTTACATGGCATTGTACTTTTATGTGAAAGTACAATGTTCATGAAAATGCTGTTTATTATGTTATCGGCATTTGGGTTATCAATTTACTTAATTTATAATTATTTATGTATTAGTAATGGCCTTCAAAATTCATATTGATGTATGATGGCAATTTAGTACAGATAATAACAAAGTAAATGCTCGATTTTTGTAATAAAGGCAAAAAATCAATATGTAAGTGAGCAGCAGCATTAAAAAGTGAAAAGAATTTGCCTGTTCTTTAATTCAGAAAGGGTGAAATGTTGCAAATAGTGCAACCTTTTCAAGGATGACTATTACATTATCAGACTTTCAGAGAAGCCTTAATTTTATTATTTCAACACATTGAGCCATATGAAATTGTTGCCTGACATCACTTTACCATGCATATAAGGAACACAGGTGCAGCAGACTACAATAGAGGATCCAGAAAGTAAAAATGTTTATTGTATTGTTGGTTTATTACATTAATTACCAGAAACATGATGTCATAGATGTTGCAAGACGTCAGTATATCTCAGAGTCATCACTAAGTATCTTCCATGTATTGGCTGTGATGTGTAGAAGCGCACTTACAAATGAGTTCTAATCCACAATTTTTCCAAAAAACCAGGTAAGAATTTTGTGTTTTTTTCTAATATACTGAATATCTAACCAGTAAATATGCATAAAATCCTAGAAATGAAAGTATTTGCTCGTTGACATATAGCACATAGAAAATATACTTTTCTCTCAGAAATAATCAATGATTGGTTTCCAGACATAATGATAATATAACCATCTCAGTGTGTAATATTAATAACACATTAAACTGGATTTACATCCAATAAAATGATCACTACACTTTTAATTATTTTATTACTTCCAATGGCAATGCATTCTATAAAGGCTCTAAACTGTAAAAATGTATTACTTAAAGAACAACATTGGAGAAAATAAACTTCATACACAAAAGCTGATATTTTAACCATTACCCTTAGTTCAAGGTGATGTGTATGATGTCCTCCATATATTTGTGAGATTTAAAATTATTGGTGTCTATATCAAGCTCGGTTGGTAGAGTAATCATGTAAGATGGCTGGGTCAGAGGATCGAACTTCGTCAGTGGATCCATTGGATTTTCCCATCCCAACCAGTGCCCCATTACTTGTATATCAAGGGCCGTCATATGTGGTAGCCTGTCTATGGTCGCATGCATATTGAAGATTTCTTGCATGGAAAAATGTAGTGGGTTTCCTCCAAGACTAATACATACCTGTACATACATGTCACAATTTAATCAACAGTTGATGATTGATAAATGCAAATGTACGATAAAATCCAGTCAGAGAATGATTCCACTAGGTTCCATCCTAAGACCCAGGCAGTGTGAGTGGGTTGGTGGATAGATGTATTATGTCTGTCTGTGTGTATATTGTTCGTTTAAAAATTTTAATTGAATTGAAAATGTAATAAATTTATTTTGCTTGTTTTCTCTAATATTTTATGTTTTAACTAATTTATTTCAGATTGCCTGTTGCGTTCCCTTGATCTAAAAGTTGCAGGTGGATAACTTGGGCAGTGTCAACATTTAAAAGGCACCACATAGATGTGAAACGTGATAACTTGAAACAACAACGTCAAATGTTGAAGCTTTAGAAACACCTGTCAAGAGATTAGAATGAAATTGTATAAGGGAGCCTATATAGATTCATATTTGTAAACAGAAAATCTTAAACATCACATATAATATATATTTTTATAATTTTGTATGTCATACTATTTGTATTTAACTTTTATGTGATACTGTAAGACAATGATTCAAGGCTCCCCAACCTTGACATTGCCTATGATCTGGGGGTAATAAAAAAGAAAGAAAAAAAAGAAAAGAAAAAAAGAAAGAAAAGAGATTAGAATGATAACTAAGCTTGCAGAAAGAAGACTGATAATCTAAACAATGCTGACATAAAGATGTGCAGAAGATACTTCACAATTCTTATTCTCCTTCGGTATTTAGTTTATCAATGCTCCTTCAAATTAAAATTGGGGATGTTACTGCCTCCAGTAACTCAGCAACCATCAGACTACCCTATGACAGTATGCAATAACATCAAGCCACAACTTAGAACAGTCGGAGAAAGATGTATGGATGAAAGAAATGACCTGCTGCTGACTTCACAATTCAGTACTGAACAACTAAATGATTCCGAGGTCGACTCTTGTAAAGTCTTCAAGGAAAGTACATTATGGATATGTACAATGAAAGAACATTGTCGGGTCATCACTCCAGCAAAATGCTATTATCTTGTCTTGAAAAAGGAAGGCAATTCCAACTCTGCCAGGCAAGACAAAGAGACTTGCACTTAAAATGAAAGAGACGAAAATATTGACGTATATCTTGAATAGGAAATGTAGTCACTCTGAATACTAAAGTGCTGTCGGAAACAGAATAAAACTGATTTTCGTCTATTACGTCTTTCATTTTAAACTGACAAGTAAATATTTTGTAAATACCCATTCAATGATACTTTACCTAATTTAGCATTTACTTGTTTGGGCTCATTGATGTACAAGGTGGTGGTTACTCTTAAAATTAAACTAAAGATGTCAGTAAACAGGCGATTTGTGACCTTTATTGGAACACACTATAAAACATTTTGATCGATATGTGTCAATTTCATTTACCCTTAAACAAACTTTTAATTTAAAATTGCAAGTTAACTGATTATTTTGAATTGCAGCATAAATTATTAATTATGACAAGCATATTTATTGAATATAAATTCAATATAAGTACATTAGAAATTTACACAATCTTGCAACAATTTAAAGGTGCTATATGATGCGAGCTGTAATAAAGATTCTCCAATAAAAATGTATTTTCAACCAGTAGATAAAATTATTTCCTATAATCATTTATGGGCATATTGTTAAAGGTGTCTTCTTTAAATGTTAAATCAAAATTTTATTAAACAAACAAACAAAAAAAAAAAAAATGATTTGCAATAGCTGTCATTGAGCAACATTGAGATAGCACCTTTAATACCGGTATAATGGATCACACATAATGGCTCTTGACAGTTTTGGTCAAAGGTTACTTATAAATGACTACAAATATTTTGTTTTGGAGAAGGATAGGGGCAAATCATCATCAGAAACAGTCCCTCACATATTGTAACAGCAATGAAATTGACACATGTTGACCAAAATTTGTTATAATCTGTTCCAATAAAGTGCACAAATCGCCTGTTTACTGACATTTTTCTTTTAATTTCAAGAGTAAACACCACCCTGTACATCAATGAGCACCCAAACAAGTAAATGCTAAATTAGGTAGACTATCGTTAAATAGATATTTACAAAATATTTACTTGTCAGTTTAATATGTAAGAAATAATCGACGGAAATAATTTTTATTCTATTTCCGACAGTACTATAGTCTATAAATTATTGCTAAATGATGTGATCAATAATGTTTTTAATCACAAATGGATTACATTTGTAAAATCAATTTTAGATGATGTTGGTTGTACATACATATGGTCCTCTATGTAACGGTAGTACTATAGTACTGTCGGAAATAGAATAAAAATTATTTTCGTCGATTATTTCTTACATATTAAAATGTTTTATAGTCTGTTCCAATAAAGGTCACAAATCGCTTGTTTACTGACATCTTTAGTTTAATTTCAAGAGTAAACACCACCTTGTACACCAATGAGAGCCCAAACAAGTAAATGCTAAATTAGGTAAAGTATCATTGAATGGGTATTTACAAAATATTTACTTGTCAGTTTAATATGAAAGAAATAATCAACGAAAATCATTTTTATTCTATTTCCGACAGTACTTTAGGTACAGCCAGGAACACATAGGAAATGAAGTATCACATGTTTTTATACAAGGCCCGACCAATGAACTTAATGCCTGTTATCTATGCCATACACAGTATACTAATGTTACCTTGTTGAAGGAAGATTCTATTATGTCTTTACGTTTACTTTACAGAAAACTGTGTGAACCATTTCTTCTAAAACGACTGCGTATCAGGCAAGCGCTTTACCACTAGGCTACATCCCGTCTTCAAATTGGACAAGAACTTTGTGTGACTTAGAGTATATTGTCCACTATCACCAAAGATTTTATTATATATTTCATAGTTTTCTCCATACCTGAAAATAATTATGGAGAATATTTGTGTCTACAATACATGTAGACAGATCTGCGCATTTTTGTTTTTCTACTTTTTGAGCATATTCTTGTTTATTGGGTAGTAATTAAATTCCCATTACATTCATCACAACATAACATCATCCTATTGGTTCTGACCTAGCAACAGGAGTTTGTTAATTTCTCGATGAATGTGAAAATTAGGTCGTCAGGGAAAGTCATACCTGATGATGTCATTTTATATGAGCAAGTTGTCTTATTGAGCATTATTGTTTATGGACCAAAAATAATTCAAAATAAAGTATTAAATTTCAGTGTTATTATTACCAAGTACCAGGTATCATTCAAATTTAATTATAAGGATTGTCTGTTATTTCTTTTTTTCGTTCATCTGGGTTTGAACCAAAAAATCATCCGCAAACGTATGTGAAAACGGCTTCGCTGATTCACAGTTTGCGGATGATTATTTTTGTTCATACCCGAAGAACATAAAAAATAACCCCAGATAATCCTTAATTATTTTATTGAAAAAGCATTCATAGTACATGTTGGACTTAGATTTGGTGTCAACAGAAATTAATACACAGTTGTTTTGTGTTCATTGGTTCTGATGATTAAACTACACAAATCTGTAGAAGCAAAAATAGTTTTTGCTATTTGGCAAATTTTATGTGAAAATGTATAACAAAATTATGTTTGACTTGGCCAATGGAAAATTAAAGTCAAATAAAGGCTTCTTAAACATGCCATTTCATAATGAATTAGCTGTTTGCCTTTTTAGGCAGAAGCTTAAATTCTACCATGTGTGTCGTGTGAATTTCACTCATTTGAGAACATGTGGTTGGTCAATACTGTTTAGCATGCCATTTGTAGATAAAAGACCATTCTGCTGTATCACTTGGCTTGGAAGTGCATTCTATAACGTTTGTACAATTTAATTTGCCGGTTCTTTACTTTGGTTTAAAATGTATATTCACATAGTACTACAAACGACTTACCGTTGAAGATTTATAGTACTTTTTACTGGTGATATTCCAATGATCGAAAGTTTTTCAACTGGGCTTTACTTGTACATTTATTCCTGAATTCCAGATTTTAGAGCCACCCATGAACATTTCGTGGCCTTGCTGTTTAATAACCCAGGAAGGTTTTGTGGATTTTTTAGTCATGGTCATTTTTATCTCTGCTTATTAATAAATCATCTGTCAAATTCTGTAGCCAGTAGCAGGTACATGGTCGTGATTGGTATGGATGTAGCAGGATATGCATTGACACAAGATGGAAGGTTTTTTTGGGGGGGGGGGGGGGGGGGGGGGAGGGGGGGGGTTCTGTTATACTTCGTCTTTTGCACAGACAAATAAAAAAAAAACCTGCCAACAAGTAATGCTCGTGTTAAGGCTAGCTTTGCCTTATGTATCCTTTACACTCATTTTAATACTTTAGACCCAAGAAATGCACCATAGCTTTTGACCTTAATTCAAAACCATTTTCCACACCATTTCTCTTTCTTCTCCCCCCCCCCCCCCTCCCCCATGCAGATTATTTTCATTTTAACAGTTGACATCAAGATCCCTTGTTGCTAATGGAAAAACGTAGTGGGTTTCCTCTGATGACTACAAGTCGGAATTACTAAATATTTGACATACAGTAGCTGGTGATTAATTAATCAGTGTGCTCTAGTGTTGTTAAACAAAGCAAACTTTAGTTTACGTCGGTTCCACGTCCTGATAAAATGCAATTACAAAGTACCAAAGCATGATTTTTGTTGCCTTTGTCAAATATTCTAGACCTCCATTGGCCCCCAGACCCTAGCCTTTAAGATTCAGATAATTTTCTATTTCCATGTCTGCGATTGATACAATACAGCAGCATCATTGTATGAAACAAAATACAATGTGGGAGCAATATGAAATGGTGCAAGTCGTCATTTTGACAATCTTTGTGAAGTCCTAAAAATATTAGTGGACTGTACATGTATTTTAAAGTATGACTTACTATCTACGTGTTGATGGAGTTTGAACCGACATGGAAGACAGCTACGTTGTGTCAGTGAAATGACCCTCCAATGACTCGATTTCAGGACTTCTCGTCAGAAGATGAGTCTTTAGAAAACAATTCAAGCACAAACACTGTGAATAAGACCAGATCAGATCTGAGAGTGTTCACCGACTGGTTGAAAAGCAACAAAGAATTCAGGAACCTAGAGGACATTCCACCAGCCGAGTTTGATGGTCTCTTGGCTCAGTTTTACATGGGTAAGACATCAATGAACAATGGATCTGGGGGGTTTTAATTAATAAAAATCTGTTTTAATTATTATAATTATAAATCTGACACATATAATTGTGGTACATTACTGGTATCGTGATTCATGTATTTAGTTTTTTGTATGAATAATTACTCTAGCTGTACTAGTATTATAATTGTGGTATATTGTCATATAATTGTTTAGTTTTTGTTGGTAATTTAAGAAGATTGCACTTTGATAAGAAGCTGGTAAATAATATATATTCCTATGTTTCATGTACATGCAAGTGTTAAATGCCATTTTTATTTTCTTATACAATTATATATCGATCAGGTGTGTTCAAATATCCATTTCTCTTATTTTATATTTATTTGAGTTTGGTTATAAAAACATGTTAACATATGATTTAAAACTGCTCACTAAATTTGTACATCAATGGTTTAGGAGTTGTCTGTAGTTTTTTTTTTTTTTTTTTTCTAATTTCTTAGATGTCCGTGCAAAGGATGGTTCAGAATATGAAGCAAACACAATCATTGGTATTCGAAACAGCATCCACAGACATTTGAGAAATTTGAAAGTCAACATGTATATAAAAAAAGATCCTGAGTTTAGCCATTCAAGAAATGTTCTAGAACTGAAAAAAACCCAGTTAAAAAACGAACCAAGACAGAAAAAGCAACACAGGCGCAAGGTAGATGGTCTTTGTGAGGATGACATCAGCATCTTGTATGACAAGCAAGTTCTTGGTGCAGGTAATTATCCAACTTTTTAGACTCCAGTGTTAATACTCAAACACCAAGACAAAAATAAGGCTGTGTAGGTGAGGATGTTCTTTAATAGAAACCTGTGAACCTTTTTTTATTATCAGTAATAGTTTTGTATGAGTTTTGTATGGTTAAAGTCATAGCCTTTGTAACATATTACACCCATGCAATATTGATAATATTTTACCATTAAATTAATATGTTTGTTATTAATATGATTCAGGGAACTAATTGTTCAGTATTGCTTCACAATTTGATATGCAAGTTTCAGTGATCGCTACACAATTTTAAAGCAGGAAATAGTAGTTGCTAATCCATTTTCAATTGCCTAGAAATATCACTAATAAAAATTTTAAAAAGAAAATATTCCCTGGGAATTTAGTAAAAAATATGTGATAAAATCTAAAAGCAACTGATTTTCATTTTATTCCATTCATTTGGCAGGATGACCCAGTGAAACTGAAGCTTTATTTTATTTGCTTAATGACACTTGAACTGTTGATGAAATAATTTCAGTGTTTGAATGTCCAATATATCTATTTATCTATTTATATTTCAGCCAATCCAGCGTCCTTGCTACATGCAGTTTGGATGAACAATGCATTTTATTTTGGATTCCGGGGACGTAAGGACCATGTCAACCTGCTTTGGGGAGACATAGAACTTAAGACGGACCCACTTGGGAAGGAATTCCTCGAGTATACAGGTTCGAATGAAAAATATTTTTGTCACGTCATATAAAGACGAGTACCTTGTTAATATTTAATGTTAACAGTTTAAGAATATTTTTTTAAGTATAAGTGAAAACAAAAAGCTATGATTAAGCAGTCTATGTTTGGTGAAAGTGTACTTAAAGTTTTTCAAATTGCCTTTAATTCATTGTTTCACGTTTGGCATGGCTGTTCACTTTCAACAGCCCCATGAATGTGACCCCAGGACACAGTAAAGATCTTTTAGAATTTGGTTACGGTTAAAACTGGGTTTCTATAATTGCTTTAACACTAGAGTTGTTTAATGGGTGGTTTTTATATTTGGCCTCATGGCTCTTCACCAAATGGTAGTCCATCAACTGCATACCCCCATCTCCATAAATAGATCTCGGTCATTTCGAATTTGGTTAAAGTTTTACTAATTGCATTTAACTCTGAATTATTTAGTGACTGGCTTTCAAATTTGGTATGAATGTTCACAAGGTCATAGTGTACACCCCTAGCCCCATGAAGATTGTCAAAAAGTTAATGTAGAGTTAAAGTTTATCTTGGTTTCGGAGGTTGAAACCCCCCACACCCACACGCTCAATTTTCTTTATTTTATTTTTAATACATTTCGAAGTCGAACCCTTATAAACTTTGCTTGTTACAGTCTAGACACTCCCACCCCCACCCGACTAAAAATCCTGCACTCGTGCTTGGTATTATAATGTTAAAATTATCTCATGTTGGACTAACGCTCCCTGCCTACTTGTGAAAAAACCTGTTTGGCAGGGTTTTTTTTATTGATTTGTGTTTTCTCTATTTAGCAATGATATGAGAGCCATCATGGCTTTATCATTCTAATTTGTTTTGTTTCTGTCTTAATCTTTCCATATTTATTTTAAATACATGTTCAAATTAATCTTAGAAAATTAACATACTCTTTCAAGAGGAATAAAATAGATCTTTTAAGATCTCAATTTTTTTTCCCCTCTATATTTCAGAAAGAAATTCTAAGGCACGGAGTGGCTGCAAGCAAGAAAATAATAGAAAGTGTATAAGAAGTAGAAATATGATAACAAGGATACATTCAAAGCCAGACAGCCCTCACTGTCCTATTAAAATGTATAAACAATACCGACTGCATCGTCCCTCTCGAATGCGTGACCCAAACACAAGGTTTTATTTACATCCACTTGAAAACCCACCTTCTCAGATGTGGTATACTCATCACGTTTTAGGGAAAAACAAACTCGGTGAAATGATGAAGAATATAATTGAGCAAGGAAATACGGTGAAAACAGAAAAGGAATGAAGTGTCAAAACTTGACGAATGTTGCACAGCTGTTAAAAAAAACCCACCCTAACTTCTGAGAGCAATGGACAGCACATTCCACAGCATTTACATGGAATGTAACAGTAATGGAGGTCTTGATTGTTGTTTCTTTGTGAAGAAAAATTAATTTTAAACCTTTTACTCGATTTCAGTATATGTGGATAAACCCCACTCTACTGAAGTACTGGCAACTCAGTTTTAAGAATTGGACAATTTTATACAATTATTGAATTAACATTACTGCCATTATAGCAGCAGGTAAAAATTGTGCAACCAGTTATTTGAGGTACGTTCTCATAGACAGAACACACACAAGTGAAGAAAGACATGTCTTTGGTCAGAATAATGCATGAGATGAGAACAATATTCACAAGCCTAAAACATTTGGGTGGGGAACAGAGGAAGAAAAATGACCATTTAAGCCAGATTCATACTTCATTGCCGACTCTTGTTGGCAAGTAGTTGACTCGCCCAGTCTGCTTCTCTTCAAACCTAATCCTCAGTTTTCAGTCAATTCGGTATGATTTTAAAACAGTTCATATTAAATTTTAGCGTGCATGTGTTCGTTCAACATGTTTTAGTTTACCTAATAATAAATTACATTTTAGTTGCACATAAGGTTGGCAATCACAGTATGAATTGACCTTTACACAAACAATGGACGTAAAAGCAAGAAACAGCTTCAAAATGTAGCACTTAAAATGTATTACTTGTATACAAATTTAAAGATTCTGAATTTAAACTGCCAATAAATCTGTATGTTGTCATGTTATTTTGATGCCAGTATTGTAGTTTTTGTTAATGAATACATGGATTTTGTGGGTTTTTTATTTTTATTAAAGTATAATTTACACGACATTACCAGTTACTTGTAGATTGCTAAAGATTATATATTATGTCTAGTCCGGTCCATAGTTTTTGGTATCTCATCCCTAATCTAACACTGGTCTAAATCATGGGGGGGGGGGGGGGGTACACATATTTTGAGTAGAGGTGATACTGTTAACTTGATATTACATCTGTTTTGACAGAACAAAGCATGCATGTACTTCTACAAGTGTCCAGAAAAAAATTGTTAATATTTTTAGAAACTGTATTTAAAATGTTTTATTATTATTAACTGAATCGTTAAATTATAAATTTCCTGGTTCTTTATTGTTCCAAAATTGTGGAAAATATTTATTTAATAAATATTGCTTTGTACCACATTTTGTGGGGTTTTTTTTTATTTGTATATGTTTATGCTTGTTAACCCTTACTCATTAAAAACTAGAAAAATGTTTATTGATAAAAATAAATATTGATAATTATTGCTATATATTACACAAGAAATCAGTTTGCAGTACAACTATTGGTATGAAAAGGCTGTTTAATAACAATATAAAAACAGCTTTGTTTTTCTTATATATGATCCCCAAAATAATAAAAATACAAAATGTTCACGAACATGACAGTGAACAACATTCACAAAAATACTTGATATTTTTGTATGGAAAAGTATTGCTTCAAACAAGCACAACTGAATATTGACACAAGATTTTTTACATTCTCCCAGGTATCATCGGAACCCCAGACTCTGTCCATCCCAGATATATTACCTGAGGACACCCTGATAGCCCAGTCTTTGATGTTATCCGGGGAGGATCAGACAATAGCAGATAAAATCCATCATTTTGAATGCAAGAAATGTCGCCAGATCTTTAGGGATCCATCACAACACAAACAACATATGCAGATGTACCACCCACAATCATACTTCTGTGATATTTGTGGAAAGAATTTTGACTACAGGCGGTCACTTTGGGAACACGTTTTAAATCACGATGGAAAGAAAAAGTTCCGTTGTCCTTACGAAGACTGTGATAAGACCTTTGCCAGACAGTCTCATTTGACGGATCATGTAAACTGGCACACTGGCACTAAACCGTATACTTGTGATAGATGTCACAAGCAGTTCAGAGGAAAGTACACTTTAAGTCGTCACATCAAGTTCTGCGGGAAAAGCGTATATGAATAAGAGAAGCCTTTAGTGGGTGCTTGATGTTGTAATGTAAGATACATACTATACCTTGTGACTTGGAAAATAAAAAAAGGCCCCAAAGAAGGTTTAATTGCATAATGTAGACTGGAAGATGTGGCAGTGGATGGATGCTGTGATAACGGGATATTCCACGATCGATTGGTCTCTCCCGATTATTAGATTAAAACTGAACAAGTTGTTAATAAGTACATTATTTTAATTTAAACTGGAGAGCTTTCTCCTCTCTCTTTCAGTCTCTCTCTCTCTCTCTCTCTCTCTCTCTCTTCCCTACCTTCGTCTTTCTCTCCCTCCACCTTTCCCCCCGTCTCTCTCTCTCACTTGACATCTAATAGCCAATGATTAATAAATCAATCTGCACTAGTGGTGTCGCCAAACAAAGCAATCTCTCTCTCGCTCGCTCACTCACTCTCAGCCTTCCTTTCACTTATTGCAACATAATGCATTTTCATAAATTCTGATGCAGAACCATTCATGTCTTGGCTTACAAAGATGGTGGTCTAGTGTTTGGGACTATTTTATTTTCTCAGCCTTTATCTAAAGAACAGGAAAAACAATACAATTAGATCAGGCCCGTTGCATGCATTGTTGGAGAGTATCGTGTTTTAAGAATGGACAACATTTTTGTAGATACATGCTTTATCACACAAGCCCCTCTGTTGAGTGATTAGATGTCTGTATACTTGATATATTATAATATTATGGTTCCAAAATTGTGGCAAATATTTAATAAATATTACTTGGTACATTTTATGACTGGTACAGTATGAAAAGTTCAAATATCCTGTAAACATGTGACTGTGACTTGGTTGAACTGGCATCATAAGTAAGGGGAGGTGGGGTTTCAGGGGGTCATCTGACCCCCAGCCATCGCTGGAGCAAATCTTCACATTCAGGAAAAAACTATGGATGTGTTCGGACAAAATGAGCTGCCCTGAAAACTTTCACCAGGTATCTCTGGCATTTTACTCACAATATTAGTTATAATCCATGTAGCAATTCATTTGGAACCCAATATAGCTGTTTGGGAGTAATGTAAATATGAATAAACGTTGTTATCAAGATTTAAGCATTTTCATTTAATTCTGGCAAAAAATCAGCCTGCGACGCATAACAGCCCACCCCACCCCTTAAAACTGGAAGCATGTACACCTATGATTGGCATTAAATGTCAAATTTGTCATGATTGGTTTTGTATAAATTGTGTATAAGAACGAAGTTGTTTGTTACTGTGACCAGCCATAGTGTGAGATTGGCTACTGACACAAGACTTTTACCTTCTCCCACGCAGGTATCCCTGGAACCTTGTAAGCTATCGCCGCCCGACGTAGTAATTCTAGAAGACACACAGTCCTTCATGCTAGCCGGCGAGGCGCAGACAATCGTACAAGAAGAACACGGCAATTGTTTGAAATGCAAGAAATGTTCCTGTGTCTTTATGACTCGCTGGGAACTCAAACAGCACGCGCGGATGCACCACCGAGAGACGTGTTACTGCAACATCTGTGGTCGGAGGTTTGATTACAAGCGCTCGCTGCGAGAACACATGCTGAATCACGAGGGGAAGAGAAAGTTTCCCTGTCCGTACAACACATGTGGAAAGAGCTTCGCCAGAAAGGCTCACATGTTGGATCATCTGAATGGCCACTCCGGGATCAAGCCGTACACGTGTGACAGGTGCCACAAACAGTTCGGAGGAAAGTACACGTTCCTTGGCCACGTCAAGCAGTGTAAGAAAGGTGGACATTAAAAACAAAAAATGTGTGTGGTGTCTACAAAATGTGCTTGTTCCGTGGTATGAGATATTGCAGAGTGAATTTCACGAGGTCTCTTTGGACTTGTGATTGAGGTCAGCAGATGTTATGGAGATGGAAGTCTTCAGATTGCCTTTCAAAAACCGATTGCCATTCAGAAACAGTCTTTAGATGTTTGAGTTTCAAAGAGGAGTTTAAGAAGAAGGAAAAAAGTATCGTCTCATTTTAAGGTTATCATTTTATAACGTAATGGCAATGTTTAGATTTTTGTGTCTTTCAGAGAGGAAACATTAAAATCAAATTCTTATAGTTCTTTGTTATCTATTTTAAGCTGGTGCACTAGCTGAAATGTGTTTGTTCATATTGGTCTGTGATGCTTGCTGAACTGTGTTTATTCATGTCCACATCTTTAAAAAAAATATTAACTGTACTTTTTTTCTTTCTTTTTAAAATAATATTTTTTCTTTCCTTTTTTTTTTTCTCTCTCTTTTCTTGGCTGGTATTTTTTGATAGTAGAATCAGTTTTGGAGGATTCGTAATTTTTTATTTTTTTTAATAACTATACATACATATATGTATTATTTTTGTTGAATGGTTGTACTTGATATAATAATCACGAGAAATGAAATTTTGGTTCTGTGAATTTACCGACAGGGTACCGGAACCGATTGTTTCCGTGAAATCCAAAGTTCTGCTATTCATTTCTATAGGCGAAACATATTTTTGCAGTAGTTTTGAACTGATTTGTACACAGACACAACTTTGAACATGCTGATGGTTTTATCGTTCAGATTTGGATGCCTTTCTCCATTGTGGTTTTATAGGATAGTGCTTACAACCTCTTGCCCTATTTAACACACATCTCAAGGTAGTGTCCGAGTAACTGTATGTTAATGTAAAAATACAAAATTGCCAAACACACGCTTCATTTCATGTCAGTATGACATGATTTTGTGCTTGTATCAAATTAATGTTCAAGCGCCCTGTCCTGAGCACATAGCTCAGTTATTCAGGCTGTCAGTACAGGACTTGGGTTAGTGGTTAGTTGTTAGTTATTACTGGTTGGCTAGTAAGTGAAGTTGGCTAGTAAGAGAAGTTGGTGGTAGTGGAAATGAAAGAAATGAGCATTTGGGACTGGGCACAGAGATGTGTAGAATTGACTATCTGAGGTGATAGATATTATAGTGGGGCATCATTTTGTTGCACTTTTCTTTTTATACATCAGCTGGTTGGATTTTTTCTCATTCCAACCAATGCACCACAACTGGTCAAAGGCTGTGGTTTCCTCTGATGACTACGAGTCAGAATTGCCAAACATTTAATATCGATTACCAAACGATTAATTAATCAGTGTGCTCTAGTGGTGTCGTTAAACAAAACAAACTTTAACTTTTAGTACAATGGTGTGAACCCAGTATCTACCAACACTGCCTAAAAAAAAAAAAAACATTCATCAATTTGATAGCACATAATTACAGTTAGTTAATTTTCAACTCCATGTTGCTGATCAGCTATAAGATGAAACCTCATGTGCTACTCAACTTCGATTAGCATTTCAGGTTTCTTATTGAAGAATTTACATCAGTCGTGTCATTAGGGAAGCTGAAAATCGTCACATTAAAGCTACCTGTATGTGCCGTCAAATGTAGAAAACCATGTGTATTTTAGATAATAGTAAAAATGTGCACAATCATATGGTTGTCGAACATTCATCATTACCAAATCTGGTCCTACTTTGAGATTTAAATATGGTGGAGACGGAGAATTCTTGGGCTATATAAAAAAAACCCCATAAAACAACAATGCCCCACATCCAATAGAACATTCTGATTCTGATACTTTTTTGTTTTTGTTTGGTTTCACAGGTTTCGAAAGACCGAGGCTACTTTCGCAAGATGTATTCCCCTTCGGCCCTGCATGATGCCTACTTGGCCATCAGGGACGAAGGCATGTCGATCCGGGCAGCTGGGCGCAGATTCAATGTACCTGAGGCTACTGTCCGTTATTACCTTAAGAGACAAAAACGCAGACGTTGAAAGTATTTTCAACTTGTGACTCCTCAGTCTTTTATTTGTGAAGATGGCAACACATATGGCCAATAAGAAGATGGTCTGGCAACTTGCAAACTCTTTAACATATATACATGTGTGTTTGAAAATATGGATTATTCTTTATTTTCAATGCATATTTACATACGTTTCCAAAACAAAAAGTAGTTGGGATTTGTTCAAGTTCTTTGTTGACACTGAACTGTGCAGTATATCTCTACATTCTACACACAAAACACAAATAAAAGTGTGTTTCCTTTCATCTCAGGACCATAATTTGTCCTTGCAATATGTTTCTAATACATGTATGTCCAAATCTGTTGCCTTCAGTGTCTTGTGTCATATACTGTAATTCTTCAAAGGTTGTGTGTTTTCATACTAAAACTTGATATTGTATCTTTTTGAGATATTGTGGAGACAGTTTATAAACAACTAAATAGAAAAAGAAAAATTCATTTTAATGATCTCAAGACCGCAAGAAAGAAAGAAGTGTTTTATTTAACGACGCACTCAACACATTTTATTTACGGTTATATGGCGTCAGACATATGGTTCAGGACCACACAGGTTTTGAGAGGAAACCCGCTGTCGCCACTACATGGGCTACTCTTCCGATTGGCAGCAAGGGATCTTTTATTTGCGCTTCCCACAGGCAGGATAGCACAAACCATGGCCTTTGTTGAACCAGTTATGGATCACTGGTCGGTGCAAGTGGTTTACACCTACCCATTGAGCCTTGTGGAGCACTCACTCAGGGTTTGGAGTCAGTATCTGGATTAAAAATCCCATGCCTCGACTGGGATCTGAACCCTGTACCTACCAGCCTGTAGACCGATGGCCTGCCACCACCACCGAGGCCGGTCAAGAACGCAAGAAAGTCATCGATTGGATTGATTTTTTGTATATCCTGTAATGAAGTGTGTTTAATGTTTACAAATACGACAGTGCTATTTTGGATGAGGATAAATTCATCCCATATTTTATCCAGAAATTGAAATTTTGACACTTGCAAAACTAATGTAAAATGTAACATTTCATGTATGTTTAGTTTTATTATCTCCCTGTGAAGTCTACAATAAAGTGTATTTAATTTTATTATTTTCTGACATAATTAGTAAACTATAGAGCACACATCTGTTAATAAGCATTACATACAATAAAAAAAATAAAACACATTTTAAGAGACTAAAAATGGGAACCTCTATTCAGTGGCTACTTGTCATAAGCAACCATTTTTGGCCACTCAAAACAGGTTTGACTATACTAATGCCTCATTTGAGTTCACTTGTGCTACATGTTATTGTATCATAAATGTGTGACCACTAAATTATAACTTTAGGCTCTGGTCTCCATTTTACCTGTCCGCTACTGACCCAGGTCGGGCTGCTGGTGCTCTCTTGCACTTGCCAGCGTGGGTGGTCATGGGTACATCTAACCACCAATTTGTTATTGCAGTTACATACATATGGTATTAAAACTTTTAATATTATTTCCACTGAAACTACCTTAAAACTGAAGGTTAATAAAAGAATATTTGACGTTTCATGAACAGTGTTCAGTTTGTGTATCCAAATGGATTAAATAGTGACATTGACTTGCTGTATTTTGATTCTGTTAGCTTCAAGTATTGTTTTACCATTGTTATTGTATGTGTGTCCTCATTTGTTATATTAGTTATTATTTATGGAATTATATGAACAGATAGTGTACTGTGTATAATTGTTGGATATATGAATAAGATGATGGTCAATAAATATATTTATTATATATAAGATTAAGAACTTTGTGATTTGTGATGTTATTAGACAAGACAAAACTTTAATCTTTCTTCATGGCAAACTTTACAAAATGTGCCTACGGTGGATACAAGTTTTGACTGACTTCTCCGACTGTTATTAAAACTGTTACTGCATATAGTAGGAAACAGGTTTAAAGTAGGTCCTTATCGTGAAGAATGCATTCCTTTGATTGTCCATGTCATCTTCAGCTAGACATATTAAAGTTTGAATTATTAATCATCAGCTATTGGATGTCAAACATTTGGTAATCTGACAGTCTGAGAGAGGAGACTTGCTACATTTTTCCTATAGAAGCAAAAGATTTGTTATATGCACTATACCACAGACAGAATAGCACATACCACAGCCTTTGATATATCGGTTATGGTATGAAAAATATCCCAGTGGACTACGTCCCCCCACCCCCCCACCCCGTCAACTGGATGCAAACTAGTAGATTGATCAAGCACAGATATAGAAGATCTGCACCTCCCCATATCATTATACTGCATAAATGTAGAATGACTCCTTTATAGAATATTCTGCAGGACGTGAGTTGTCAGCTCTTGGCATTCCATTTATAACTTGAATGGCTCCTTGATAGAATATCTGTAGAAGAACATGCAAGTTCAGCTCTTGGCAGTCTATTTATAACTTTTCAATGGCTCCTTGATAGAATATTCTGTAGAAGAACATGCAAGTTCAGCTCTTGGCAGTCTATAACTGTTCAATGGCTCCTTGATAGAATATCTGTAGAAGAACATGCAAGTTCAGCTCTTGGCAGTCTATTTATAACTTTTCAATGGCTCCTTGATAGAATATTCTGTAGAAGAACATGCAAGTTCAGCTCTTGGCAGTCTATAACTGTTCAATGGCTCCTTGATAGAATATTCTGTAGAAGAACATGCAAGTTCAGCTCTTGGCAGTCTATAACTGTTCTCTGTAGAAGAACATGCAAGTTCAGCTCTTGGCAGTCTATTTATAACTTTTCAATGGCTCCTTGATAGAATATTCTGTAGAAGAACATGCAAGTTCAGCTCTTGGCAGTCTATAACTGTTCAATGGCTCCTTGATAGAATATTCTGTAGAAGACTGCAAGTTCAGCTCTTGGCAGTCTATTTATAACTGTTCAATGGCTCCTTGATAGAATATTTTGTAGAAGAATATGCAAGTTCAGCTCTTAGCAGTCTATAACTTCAATGGCTCCCTCAGAATAATCTTCAGGACATGAGCCTTCAGCTCTTGGCAGTAAGTCTATAACTTCAATGGCTCCCTCAGAATAATCTTCAGGACATGAGCCTTCAGCTCTTAGCAGTCTATAACTTCAATGGCTCCCTCAGAATAATCTTCAGGACATGAGCCTTCAGCTCTTAGCAGTCTATAACTTCAATGGCTCCCTCAGAATAATCTTCAGGACATGAGCCTTCAGCTCTTGGCAGTCTATTTATAACTTCAATGGCTCCCTCATAGAATAATCTTCAGGACATGAGCCTTCAGCTCTTGGCAGTAAGTTTATAACTGTTCAATGGCTCCCTCATAGATTAATCTTCAGGACATGAGCCTTCAGCTCTTGGCAGCAAGTTTATAACTGTTCAATGGCTCCCTCATAGATTAATCTTCAGGACATGAGCCTTCAGCTCTTGGCAGTAAGTTTATAACTGTTCAATGGCTCCCTCATAGATTAATCTTCAGGACATGAGCCTTCAGCTCTTGGCATTCCATGTATAACTGTTGAATGGCTCCTTTATATAATATTTTTCAAGATGTGAACCTTCAGCTCTTGGCATTCTAGTTATAAGTGCCCCCATTAGATTACCAAATAGTACCATATCGTGTCAATGGTCCATATCGTGTCAATGGTCAAAGTTCCCAAATTTTAAATTGAGCATTGAATACTGTCATGGCTTCCACTGGTGTTGTCAAACTTGAATGTTTAATATGGTCAGTAAATTTGTGTAATTTGATTTGAACAAGCCAGGATGAAAATGACTAGCCACAAAATCGGGAAATCTGCAGAGAGAGAGAGATAGTGTGTGTGTGTGTGTGTGTGTGTGTATGTGTGTGTGTGTGTGTGTGTGTGGTTTTTGGAGGTTTCATCAAAGAAGAAAGACGGACAGTTTTCAGGTCGCACTAAAATGTGGAATTCGGGAAAATGTAGGAAGGTTTTCATCCCTGGATTAGTGTGAAGATGCAGATACACGTCAGTAATGCACTAAAAAATATACAAGAAGAATTTAATACAGCTCTACTTATTTGATGCCAGTTAGTGGAAACTGTTCACTCACTATTGTGTAGTGGCTTAAGATGTGTGGTAGTTCATTCATTTCCATTGCTGATGAGGATGCCACACTTAATGTTGTTGATGTCTAATTGGTGAGAGACTGATTGAATAGTTTTAGCTATTGGATATATACATGTATACTTGTACCATATGCAGATGCAGAATTTGGTCTTTCTGGGGTTTGCTTTATAATGGTTAAGAAAGAAAAGTGATACTAACAACATTCCAACATACCATTTGCTGTTAGTTGCAGACTTACGGTAATAATGACAGGGTTTAGGGTAGATTAATCCATACCTGTGATGTTCAAGGTATAGATTATTTTTTATGAATGCACAGCTATCGGTGCAGTATCCTAAATAATGCACTGTGAAACAATGCAATTTGAGTTCAGGTCAGGAATTCGAATCTACTGTCGATAGAACTTACACATTTGTAAACAAGTACAACGCATTATCCCACAATGCCAAGCATCTGCATCATCAAATGAACGTGTAATTTAAGCCTTATAAACCTGATACTAGTGATAGCAATGTATTCTGGCGGAACACAAAGATTGTTAGAAACTAAATCGGAAATCAGAGGTTACAAGTTTAGCACGTGCATGGCACTTAATGCCAACTATCCACTGCTGAGGTTTTCTTGACCGAATGGTTCAGGTAGGATCCTACAGTTTTGGGTGATTAGTTTTGTAAATATTCTTTGCCATTTTAACAAATATTTTCATTAAAAAGATCAAATATTATAGAAGTTAATTTAGCAATCACGTAAAAAAAATTATTGACTAGTGGATTAAGTTGAAGAATACACAGTTAACTGTCAATTCTTGAAAAATAACCCACTCATGCCTTCTGCCCTCGTGGATTACTTTTTAAGAATTGACAGTTAACCATGTATTCTCCATTACATATACTCACCACCATCAGAAAAAGTTTTTTTGTTTTTTTAAATCAGCCATGTTTAGCTTGTTGGAATGGAATTGTGTACCTTCTCTTGATCCAGAACAGAAGTTACCAAGACTGATACACTATGTGCTATTGGAGTATTAGCCAAAACAAAAAAAATTAGAAAATATATCTAATTCAAAACCTATTTATGTCACCAGTTTTTTGGGGTTTTTTTTTACCAAGGAGTTATCCATAAGCCTGATGTGTACTTGTAAAAGGAAGACCTTGTGTATGATTGTTTTTCACATTGCTATAATTATTTAAATTATAATATTGTGTGTGTCTACTGTGGAAATATAGCCATGTTCACAAGTCATGATGGTCATTCCTGTTTGGTTCATTCCCATAGTGTTTATGATGGCAATGCTGTCAGATTTATACACCTGTAGTTCCATCATTATATCAAGTGCTTTCCTTGACTTGTTCAATTTGTATAATATTAGGAAGAACTTGGGGCTCTTTTTTAAAATCAGTTTTAAGAAATATTTATATAATATTATTGCTTGTATTAATAAATCAAACTTGGCCTGGTGGTTATAAAACTTTTACAGTCTAGACTCAAGACTATAACAGAATGAATGAATGAATGTTTAACGACATGGTCTGGTGGTTATAAAACATTTACAGACTAGACTCAAGACTATAATAGAATGAATGAATGAATGTTTAACGACACCCCAGCACAACAAGACTATAATAGTCTGAAACTCTTATGCCATGGCAACACCATTCAAATTGTATGTGTCTGACATGTCATTAGATATTTGAGTCTGGATTCTAAATGTTTTATAAGCACGGGCCCAGGTATCTCACTGCAATTTGAGCATGCATTGATTTGCATGGTTTAATACTGAAATCTTACAAGTAAGTGTTTTATAAGCACGGGCCCAGGTATCTCACTGCAATTTGAGCATGCATTGATTTGCATGGTTTAATACTGAAATCTTACAAGTAAGTGTTTTGTCACATCCTGAAATCCTCTAGTTATTTGGCTCAGTGAAGAAGATAAAGTCTTCTTTTATTAATAAATCAAACATGGTTTGGTGCTTATAAAACTTTTACAGTCTAGACTCAAGACTATTATCTGAGACTAATGGCATGGCAATGCCATACAAATTGTATGCATGTGACTTCATTAGATATTTGAGTCTGGATGTTAATTAGATGTTTAATTGCAATTTGAGCATGTATTGATTTGCATGATTTAATACTGAAATCTTATGAGTAAGTGTTTTGTCACATCCTGAAATCATCCCTTTGTTTGTAGAGCATTGACTTGAGGGAGAAGATAATAGTCTTGTTTTATTAATAAATCAAACATGCTCTAGTGCTTGTAAATCTTTTAGAGTCTAGACTCTAGACTATAATCGAGTCTGAGACTCTAATGCCATGGCAATGCCAATCAAATTTTATGTGTGTGACATCATTAGAGATTTGAGTTTGGACTGTTATAAGCACAGGCTCAGATGTCTTAACTGCAATTTAAGCATGTATCGATTTGGATGGTTTAATACTGAAATCTTTATGAGTTACAATTGTTTGTCACATTGTGAAAACTCTAAAGTTTTATAAGCACAGGTCTACATGTCTAATTGCAATTTGAGCATGTATTGATTAGGATGGTTTAATACTGAAATCTTTTGAGCGAGTGTTTTGTCACCTCCTGAAATCCTCCCATTATTTGTAGAGCATTGGCTTGCTTGAGAAGAGCTGCAAACGGCCGAAGCGTGACCGGGCGGCCTACATGAGGATGTACCGAAGGCGGGTGCGCCTCCGACAGATGGTCCATGGGTTCTCCTACCAGGACTTGTCGAAGATCCAGGACACTCTGTTCCAGGATCATGGTGCTGGTGGTCAGCAGACGACACGAGGTGAAGCCGAGTGGAAGGAGATGAAAACAGAAAGTCGTGGTCAGGAAGACTGGTCACACAATACCTCCAGTGTGAATCCAACAAGTCGGGATCCAAATTGAAGTGTTGTTGTCATGACAGATGCGTGTGGACTTGAAAGGACATTTCCTATCTCAACACTTTTTGAAGACATTTATGTTATTTATGATTACAAAACCGAAACAATAAGGCTGAAGAATCTTTAACTGGATAGATGAATGTGGAATATGGTGGGTAGAGTAATAATTTATACATGTGAAAAATGGTCATGAAAAGCTGGTCTTTTTTATATGTATACATGTTCTGGTTAAAAGTTGAAAAAAAATACGGTGTCAGTAAATGAGTTGTTTAATTATGTCAGTGATTTAAATAAGGGTGAACTGATTGATGACACCCTGTTAAAAACAATCCCTTTGAGTGTATTTTCATTTTATTTATAATTAAAAAACCGAAACCATTATGCTGAATAATCTTTAACTGGAAAGATGAATGTGAAATATGGTGGGCAGAGTAATAATTTATATACATGTGTATGTTAAAAATGGCAATGAAAAGCTGGTCTTTTTGTATGTACATGTATACATGTTAAAAATGGCAACGAAAAGCTGGTCTTTTTGTATGTATACGTGTTAAAAATGGCAATGAAAAGCTGGTCTTTTTGTATGTATACGTGTTAAAAATGGCAACGAAAAGCTGGTCTTTTTGTATGTATACGTGTTAAAAATGGCAATGAAAAGCTGGTCTTTTTGTATGTATACGTGTTAAAAATGGCAATGAAAAGATGGAGGGGGGGGGGGGGGGATTGTATGTACCATATATATGTTAAAAATGGTAATGAAAAGATGGTCTTTTTTATATGTATACATTTTTAAAATGGGTATGAAAAGCTTGATTTTTATATGTATACACATAGGCCCTACACATCTGGTCAAAACTTGAACAAAAATGATGTGTCAATAAATGAGTTGTTTAATTATGTCAGCGATTTAAATAAGGGGGAACTGATTGATGATGCCCTGTTAAAAAAATCTCTTTGACTGTATTTTCATGTTATTTATGATTTAAAAAGCAAAAACATTATGCTGAATAATCTTTAATCGGATAGATGAATGTGAAATATGGTGGGCAGAGTAATAATTTATATACATGTGTATGTTAAAAAAATGGCAATACATGTATACATGTTAAAAATGGTTGTGAAAAGTTGGTCTTTTTTTATGTATACCGTACATGTTAAAAATGGTTGTGAAAAGTTGGTCTTTTTGTATGTATACATGTTAAAAATGGCAATGAAAAGTTGGTCTTTTTTGTTGTTAAGTTTCATTAGTGTATATATCAGCTGTACTAGCTTTAATTGCTACCAGAACTGTTATATTAGTGTATATGTCAGCTGTACTAGCTTTAATTGCTACCAGAACTGTTATAAGACAACACTGTTTGTTTCCCTGACAGGGTTCAATTGATGCCTGTATGTATAAATATGGAAAAAGGGACTATTAAAAAATGTAAATTGATATTCATGATTCTGGTTAAAACTTGAACAAAAATGATGTGTCGATAAATGAGTTGTTTAATTATGTCAGTGATTTAAATAAGGGCGAACTGATTGATGACACCCTGTTAAAAAAAAAATCCCTTTGACTGTATTTTTAGCAGGAATTTTGGTGAAGATGAAATTGTAAACACTATAACTAATTAAAACTGCCAATGAAGACATCATCTGTATGTGTGTATGTCTGTTTATTGATGTATATTTATATTACCAACCATATATATTGTGTATATTACAATTTACAGACTGTCTATGCTGTATATATATATTACCAACCATATATATTGTGTATGTTACAGACTGTCTATGTTGCATTCACTAGAATGTAAATAAATACATGTCTTGCCACACTAGTTATGACTTTAAAAAGTGTTGGGTGGGACGTAGCCCAGTGGTAAAGTACTCGCTTAATGCGTGGTCAGTTTGGGATCAATCCCCATTGGTGGGCCTATTGGACTATTTCTTGTTCCTGTCCGTGCATCATGACTAGTATATCAAAGGCTGTGGTATGTGCTATCCTGTCTGTCATATAAAAGATCCCTTGCTACTAATGGAAAAATATAGCGGGTTTCCTCTCTAAAAATGTATGTCAAAGTTACCAAATGTTTGGCATCCAACAGCCGATGATTAATAAATCAATATGCTCTAGTGGTGTCGTTAAACAAAACAAAAGTGGGTTTTTTTTAAAATGTCTAGCTGTGGACCAGGCTTACTTTTGAACATCAATAACAGAATCGTTGTTTGTGTCTGTATGCTTGATAGACATCCTTTGTGTTTGTTTTCTAAGTGTTGGGTTTTCCCGTGAAGTCTGGAGGGTGTGTGTTGAGAGGGGCCATCTTCAACTCAGTAACAGTATTGGCCTACACTCTATATGGATCAGCTAGGTCTATCTGCTGAGATACTTTCAGAAGAAGGAAATGTTTTATTTAACGATGCACTCAACACATTTTATTTACGGTTATATGGCGTTGGACATATGGTTAAGGACCACACAGGTATTGAGAGAGGAAACCCACTGTTGCCACTTTATGGGCTACTCTTTTCGATTAGCAGCAAGGGATCTTTTATATGCACCATCCCATAGACAGTATAGTACATACCACGGCCTTTGATATACCACTTGTGGTGCACTGGCTGGAGCGAGAAATAGCGCAATGGGCCCACTGACGGGGATCGATCCCAAAACGACTGTGCATAAGAAGCGAGTGCCCGATATGTTTTGTTGTTTGTTATTATCCACATGGTTCAACATAACCGAGTTAATAATAATCATATGGAGCACATGTGTAATAATAAGTGTAATGATGTAATTTTGGGAAGCAACATCATAACAACGTCCTAGCTCAGACTGTGTATTTAAAATAGTTGTGGCTAAAACATTTTGAGTTGGATCTTGTTATTCATAAAGAAAACAACAATAATAATATGGATAATAAAGAAATTATTACACTTGCATGTGATTTTATGAAATTTGTATCAGAATTCATGTATTACCATCGCTGTCGCTCGGGGGAAACAAAGATCCTGACACTCGTTTCGTAAAATCAGTATAACACACAAGCTCGTATAATAATCTCTGTCTCTAATGCTACTTTGAAAGGGATATGTTAGTCATGCATATTTTTGAAAATATTTATTGAAGAACATGTTAAATAAGTGTTACTGCTGACGAATATTTGGATGTAAAAAAAAAAAAAAGAATTAGGTTAATCAGTATAATTAGGAAATGATGAATGTATAATGATGGGAACATTTGTGAATGTTTTATCTTTTATTGATTGAGTTATGATTATTCGTCATGTGTTATTGTTAGAGGTGAATAGAATGGCTCTGTTGTACCTTCCATTGATGTTGTTTAGGCTGGAACCATTCCAGATTTCTTTGGGCAGGACATAGCCCAGTAGTAAAGCGCTCACTTAGTGTGCAGTTGGGGTGAGATCAATCCCCGTTGGTGGGCCCATTGGGCTATTTCTCATTCCAGCCAGTGCACCACAATTTGGTATTCCAGAGGTATGTGCTATCCTGTCTGTGGGATGGTGCATATAAAAGATCCTTTGCTACTAATGGAAAAAAGGTAGCGGGTTTCCTCTCTAAGACTATTTGTCAAAATTTCCAAATGTTTGACATCCAATAGCTGATGAATAATAAATCAATGTGCTCTAGTGGTGTCATTAAACAAAAGAAACTTTATTCCAGATTTTGTTATTTCAGTCAAGCTTGAGAACATTTGTGTTACAGGGAGAGTAAACTCAAACATATGAGCCTTATGTGTTGGAAAGATGCATACCCGGACCACCAACACATACTGACACTTTAACAAATGAAAAATGCGTAATTTTAGAGTTAATAAAAAAACCTTTATTATTTCTGCTAACTGGGGCCAGCCATTTTCTTTTTTTTTCGAGGCATCCAGTACTCTAGTTTGGGTCTAAGTGACATCGGCTCCAACCAACTCATGTATGCACAGTATAAACAAAAGCAGTAATTTACGACAAGGCGCTTCTTTTTGATCAACCTGATTTGTAAAACAACATAAATAACGTGATAATATAATAAACTATTTAACTAAATATATTTCAAGTTGCATTAACGGAATCGTGTTATATATTTCTCTGTTAAATAATCCAAAGGAAAAATCTACACTATTAGGCCTATTGGTATGTTACGTTGGAGCAAAAACGACAACCCACGATACCCAAGTGATAATTTTCTTTTCTTTGGGACTATGTAATTGGTTATTTCTGTGATTTTAGATGGGAAAGTCTACTTAATCAATAGTTTTACAGAACTATTTACGGTAGTAAACCATGTCCATTACCATTTTAGGGGTGACAGGTAATATTACACAATACCAGTATGTATTTTTGTGTCTAGAGTCTAGACAGTGGTAATTAATTGGCTCGTCTGGTTACCAGTCAAATACACGCCTGCCAATCAGGAATCACAGGTAGAGGCAACTAACAGCATAGACCAATTAACTAAGAAAACACTCTGTCTCATTTCAGTACATAGGTTAATGCATGGACAAAACATGGTATAATTATTTAAATTTGTTGCGTAACCACTTTGACAATGGTGGTTTATTTTGTATTGAAAAATAATATATACTTATTGCTGGCTTACTGGGATGTACTGGGGTAGAATACTAGCACTTGCCTGTATATGCAATGTCTTTCTCGAGTCTTGACATCTTCATTTTTGTAACTTCAGGACTTTAGTTGTACCAAAGCTGAGGTGATAATGGGTGTGCCCAAAATAAAGAAGCCCAAATTAAGTACTAACAAGTTAACCTCAAAACATTTCACCTCAAAATAAATGAAATGTAAAGCTGTAATTAGATTAAAATAACTTGAAATTCATTTCTCAAAATGTACCTGAAATGCATTTCTTAACTCTTTACCAGCTGTTACTAAAGACTTTGATGCGCTCAGAACAGATAAAAAGCTTGTTGAGCCTAAATGAGTGGGATCTAAAGCCTTCAAGTAGATCAAATTGGATTTGGACTCTCAATCATTTCATACATATGGAAAAAAAAAATATATATAAATATATATCAAATCACATAGACGACAGTAGTAACATATGTGGCTAAAACTCCAACCTGCAGCATATCAATCGACATAAATGCCACGGATATAAATACTACTACCCCTCACCCTTAAAGTGAATCAGAAAAAAATGGGTGTCAAGATGCTCATTTCTGAGATAACAGGTACGGTAGCATCTATGACTACCCTAGTTCTGCACAAAATTCGAGTACTTTTTTTTACAGGTACCCCATACATGTTTCAAGCACAAGGCTACTTGACACAGTGGTACTAAATGAAATAAAATTGCATACATTTTTTGCCCAGATGAAACTATTTTTTTCACAACCAAAACACTCACATTTATCACCAATCACAGGACTTGTGGTGTTCACATGTAAATACATTGTATATATTCAGTACAAACACTAGTATGATTTTATGTACTGAGGTTATGAAACTTTCTGTTTTTACACACAGCTTATATTTAGATATTCATATTGTCTACAACTGTGTGTTGTTCGAGTTCGAGTGCATATTCAGAATTTGAAGTAAATATCTTAGAAAATGTTACATAAGGAAATGTATTCATACAAAGTATCAAATACTCTTCAAACTGATGACTAGTTTTCGAGGTACACATCTTGTCTGTTTTGCTAAACATGCATTTTTAAGTACCGCAAACATCAGGATGACCAACACCTGTGCTTATAAAACTTTAGTGTTTAAACTTACATCTCTAATGAAAGTTGGTTTTGTTTAACGACACCACTAGAGCACATTGATTTATTAATCTTCGGCTATTTGATGTGAAACATAGTCATTTTCATAGTCAGAGAGGAAACCTGCTACATTTTTCCCATCAGTATCAAGGGATCTTTTATATGCACCATCCCATAGACAGGATGGCACATACCATGGCCTTTGATATACCAGTTGTGGTGCACTGGCTGGAATGAGAAATAGCCCAATGGGCCAAATCTCTAATAAAGGAAGGAAATGTTTTTATTTAACGACGCACTCAACACATTTTATTTATGGTTATATTGTGTTGGACATATGGTTAAGGACCACACAGATTTTGAGAGAGGAAACCTGCTGTCGCCACTTCATAGGCTACTCTTTTTGATTAGCAGCAAGGGATCTTTTATATGCACCATCCCACAGACAGGATAGTTCATACCATGGCCTTTGATATACCAGTCATGTTGCACTGGCTGGAATGAGAAATAGCCTAACGGGCCTACCGATGGGGACCACTAGGCTACGTATCGCCCCTAAATTTCTAATGAAGTCACACGCACACAGTTTGTATGATGTTGCCATTGCATTAAAATTTCTCAATTCGTATTAGTCTTGAGAAAAATCTAAAAGTTTTATAAACACAACGAACCCAAAACCTATAACAGCAAAGATATTTTACATTGCCTGATAAAAAGGATCATTGACTTTAAACCAGTTTTGTTTGGAACCATCTGTTGTTTTAGCGTTTAGCGGTTTTCAGTATGCATTTCTTCCTCTCATTTCTTGTTCCAGTGGCTTTCCTCTCTAAGACTTTATGTCAAAATTACCAAATGTTTGACATCCAATAGTCACCAACGCCATATAACCGTAAATAAAATGTACGTCATTAAATAAACCATTTCCTTCCAATAGCTGATGATTAATAAATCAATGTGCTCTAGTGGTGTCATTAAACAAAACAAACTCTTTCTCTCTGTTCAGTATCTGGAACTATCTACTGTTATTTATAGATATGGGTTCTTTTTTAGTATATTATTTTAAATATTTATAGGTATGTTGTTTGGGCGAGGGGGAGGGGGTAAATATGCATCTTGTTTTTCTTTCAGTACCTGTTTGAAACCATTTATTATTTTAGAATTATATTGTTGTCTTTATTCGAGTATGCATCTGTCTCTGTTTCAATACCTCAAAAATGTACATCTTGTTTTCAGGATTTCCTACATTGCAAGAATGAGAAGCGACCAATATTGATGATCCCGCCATGTGACCTTGACCCACTTCTCGGACTCTTCTTCCTTAGTCTCAAAAAGGAAAATGGAGAAGACTATGAACCGTCGTACCTCAGGAACATAAGTTCCATCCTTGGACGGTATTTCCGTCTCAATAACTACAGCCATTGCCTGAAAAGTGAAGCCTTCTCACAGTCTAAAAAGATGCTGCAGACAAAAATCAACGACCTTGTGCAAGGAAAATGTTCTAATTCATTACCAAAACGATTCCCTTTGACAAATTCCTGGTGATGTCCATGCATGCATGGTCTCTATTTGAAGGGAAAAATTAAATCAGATATTCAGTACAAAAGAATTCAACGATCCACCTTTTTTCCACATTTGAATCAGATTTGTTTGGACTATATTGAACTATAGTTAAAGGGGAAAAAAAGAAGTGAACTGTTTTAATTAATTACTGTTAAATCGGAGCATCTAAATTATGACATCATTAATTGGGTGCATTATTGTATGCCTGTTACTAGACAAGACTTTACATGGCCTTGGAAATACTAGACATGGGGCACTGGTTGGAATAGACAATGGGTCCATCAATGGAGTGTCGTCCTATTACCAAAGCACCGTAGAAGATATTCCAGATGTTTGCACACAGTTTGCATTTCTGTAGGCTGAGAAGGCCAGAATATGCAATTGGCTCAGCCAGGGTGAAAGGCAAAGTAATATGTACTGTACCCCCACCCCATTCCAGGGCCTATGAATAGGTTTACTGAACAGTTAAAAATGAAGAACTTTGTATTATAAATTGCCTTTTCCAAGTAAATAACATGCTATAACAGTTAAAAGTTGATTTTATTTACAAGTCGTCGTGCACTGGCTGGAATGAGAAATAGCCCTATGGGCCCACTGATGAGGATCGATCCTAGATGGGTCATGTATCAGGTGACCAGTTTATCACTAGGCTACATCCCACCTCTGCTATAACAGATGTCTGATACATTTGTACATAGAGAATAATACATGAGTGACCATCAGATACCATTTATCTCACAACGAGTTGTTTTATAATGTATCTAACAAGCGAAAGCAATTGGACACAGATGTATTATTCTATTTCTTACATATCCTCAAAAATCAGGTTTTAAGCAAATTTTAACCTCTTTTTCGACTAACAGTTATTTACAGCCATTGCACTTGTAGCTAATTTACACATCACAGACCCATGATTGTCAGGTTAACTATAGGTCACAATGTAATTGATTTTCATTGTGTAATTTTGTATTGGATGTATGGCAGTGGTGACCTGGTCATTACCTAGGAGCAGCCAGGCGTATGTCTTGAAATTGTTAATTGTTAAGGATTTTCATGAAATGTCAGTTTATTTCACAATGTCATTTAAAATACTTATAATTGCAATACACTTGTTTTTGTAATTATCATCATACTATTATTTAAATTACAAGTCCAACACATGCTTTTCTACAACTTGCTTTATTACGCTTCGGAAAACAGATCACAAACTGAGACCAAAAAAAATTTCTCCTGAATAACAATGTAATAACACAAGTGAAAAGTCATAAGAGCTCAGTTGATGGAACAAAGTAAGGTTCATTAGATTAACACACATTTATAACAAGCACTCCAACACCCTTGGATGTTTGTAGAACAGTATCATATCTTGCAGTCAACCACAAGAGCATGTCTTTTTCGTGCAATCTCGCTTTGTAACAGACTGTCTGTAGCTATATCTTAGATGAAGCTATACATACAAAAAATCATGGATGTTTGGTGCAGATATTAATTTCGGTCTGTGGCGATACTTATGCATTCTACACATTATTTAATACTTTCACAAGTGGTCAATTTTTGTGCTTGGAATTTGTGCGCTTGTTGTTAAACTTTCTGTTAATTTGCTTTTCTTGAAGTAGAATCCAACCATTTTGAAGGGACACAGACTTGAGGTGTCCTGAAATAAAACAAAGACTTTTATTCAATGTGATTACCACAAAGACGGCAACAGTTATGGAGTTAGGGCAACCCTGTGCTTTAGTATGGCAATAAAACATGTTATTCTCCAGTCACTGATGGGTTTAGTATGGCAATGAAACATGTTATGTGATGGAACACTTCCATGGATGTGATGTTATTCTCCAGGGTCTGATGGGTCAAGTCCAGGCATCACCGAGGCCAGATGACGAGATGTGTCCGTGCCTCAAGTCACGTCTGGCATGACACACCTTGTTAGTGAACTTCTTGTTCAGCTTCTTTGACGAGAGCTGTTCCCAACCTTCCCGCAGGAGGACAGTCTGCACATAGTCTGAAACAAACCACAGTGTTGTGAAATCTCGCAGTCTTTAGCATAAATGAACCGTACTCGTTTTTAGTGGCCACACACACTTTTTTAACACAACTGGTTTTCAGTATTTAGCATGCCACTACCACTAACTCGACACAACTGGTTTTCAGTATTAAGCATGTCACTAACACACAAACTCAACACAACTGGTTTTCAGTATTAAGCAGGTCACTACCACTAACTCAACACTACTGGTTTTCAGTATTAAGCATGTCACTACCACACTAACTCGACGCAACTGGTTTCCAGCATTCAGCATGTCACTACCACAGTAACTCAACGCAATTGGTTTTTAGTATTCAGCATGTCACTACCACAGTAACTCGACACAACTGGTTTTCAGTATTCAGCATGTCACTACCACAGTAACTCGAGTGATAGTAGTGACCATTAAAATTCAGGCCAAACCTAATGCTTCAAACTATCACAACATCCACCTTTCAAAACACAAAATACACCAGAACAGGCCGATACGAACGATATCTGGAGTGGTGGTGGTGGGGGGCACAACCTCTAGTGGGAGGCCAAAGTGTGTAGCCACATTTTTATCTTGATTTAGGTCAAACAAAAACATACTTTTTCATCCTCAAGTGGGGGGAACAAGTCTTCAGGCCTACAGAACAGTTGTCTATCAAAATAATGAGACATTTTGCAAGAATCACTATTCCTTAAAATGCCAACGTTTCAGCATGTAAACTAAAGGCCATTACCAACCCCTGTAATTGCCCACGACACTTGGCAATGCTGTGGAGTTTTTCATTCTCCAAGGGACTTTTTGCTATGTACTACATTCATATTTGAAATTTTTGCTGTGGACATTTTCTTAACTGCAGGGGTTGCATTACTGTCCTGGCAGTACATGCTTTTGACAGACCAACAGGTTTGGGCACATTTTAAGATAATGGGCTATGACTGTTCAAAATCAGTTCGAGTTCAGATCAACTGAACTTTGCATTTCATGTTAACCATTCATTTCAGTCTTCTCTTCTTTAAACTTAATGCTTTTGCAAATAGAATCATTTCCAATATATTTTACTGTCCATTCTATTCTGGTTTATATGAGCATAGGTCAAGGTTTAAAGTGACAGACCCTAGTTTCCTAACACGCACGTTCGTCTAAGAAGTAATGGTTAATGAGACAAGCTCTAGTTATTATAGACGGTATTTCCCTGTTTAAACATAACAGACTTTAGCTTCTTTCTGTTATAATCTTATCCAAATGTGTGTTGCAGGTTTGTTATTCAACTAAAATTGGTGTCCATTTTCACAGGCTGAAACTAGGGTCTGCGTCTTTAAGCCTCTCGGATAAGAACCACTGAAAAATGGGGGTTAAATAAATCATACAGTGAAAGCCCTCTAAAGCAGACACTCTCGCGTCCAAGTAAAAAGTCATCTTTTGAGGGCTATCTGGTTTAGAGGTTATGTTCTGTATTGATATTTTAAAAGGAGACGGTGAAAAAAGTCTGGTTTTGAGGGAATTCCAATTTTGAGGGTTTCTGGTATAATCAAACCTATATTAAGCCGCCACCAAAGGGATGTATTAAAAAGTGGCCTTTTTAACACAGGTGGCTGTTTAATCATGGGCCCCATTCCATGAAGCGATCTTAGTGCTAAGATTACTGTAACTGTATAACTACTGTATGCACTTAAGGTGATCTCAGTACTACGATCACTTCGTGGAACAGGCCCCAGGTCAGTTTGTATTATATTAAATAATTTGGGAGTATCAAAATTCGGCCTCTCAACACGGGTACTTGCCAGAACAGGTTTGACTATTATATTTGACTGAATCATTTCAAAATGTTCAACAATTATGTAGTTTGGGCGTTCTACATGTTTGTGTTGTATTTGGTCTGAGCCAACACTGATATAACTTTATCAGATCTGGGTCTACGCGCTGAGGAACACTTGTTCGTAAACTTCCGGTTCACGTCCTTGAGCGACAATATAACCCAGTGATTCTGAAGACAGACTGTGCTGAGATAATCTGAAAGATAACCAAATACAGTCGTCATTTATACAGCAGTAGAAAAGTTAAAGTTGGTTTTGTTTAACAATACCACTAGAGCACTGATTATTTATCATCGGCTATTGGATGTCAAACATTTGGTATTTTCGACAAGTAGTTTTAAGAGAGGAAACCCGCAAAAATTTTTCAGTTAATAGCAACGGATCTTTATATGCACCATCCCACAGACAGGATAGCACATACTACGGCCTTTGATGTACTAGTCGTGGTGCACTGGCTGGAATGAGAAATATACAGCAGTAGAATGCTTCAGCACCATCCTCTCTCAAACACCAACAAAACCAGGCCCCAATCTTCAATTATGCATACCTCAGGTGTATCTTGTTTCCTTGACACCAACAAAAACTAAATTGTCATTCATACAACAGTCAAATACTTCAGTATCACCCCATCTCAACACTAACGAAAACCAAACTGTCGTTCATACAAGTCAAATACTTCAGTATCACCCCATCTCAACACTAACAAAAACCAAACAAAAGCCATCATAGACTCATAAGGAGATGATTTTTCTTGCCATCAAATAAGCAGACTTACTGTCAATGAATGATGATGATGATGTTAATAATAAAGGATTTTTATGGTGTTTTTACCACATGGAATTTATCCCTTAAACTGAATGCTAGTTTAAAACAGCAGTTTATTTTCTTTGTAGTAATTAGGATTTTATTTCGTATCTTAAAAATTAATTCTGAAAAAGAAAATTTCTAAAAAATATTATATAATTTTTAGTGAGTCAGAATTGTGTTTTGAAACAGTTATTTGTAAACTTGAAGTTGAAATTTTTTCTGATGGAGCATTCAGATTGAAGAAAATAAATACTAATACTTCCCACTTGTACTGGGAATTTTTTTTTTAAAAAGGAAAAATAATTTTTACTGGGTGTTATAATTACTGGTGGGAATATAATGATACACCAAGCCTTAATGTGATTAAAATCTTATTTTAAATTCACTTTCTCTTCTGGCAATGCCCAATAACATCTTGACTAATGCTATCTTATTTGTGAATACTAGTAATCTACAAGTGGGTGAAAAAAGAAGAAGAAAACTAGTTGATCACATGTAATGAATGTTATTATTTCAATTAAACTAGATCCCATACACAGTCATAATGATGTGTTCTGTGAAGTCATTTTATTATTATGTTTTAGTTATTTTTATAACAACAATGCCAGTAAGATATTTTTTCTAAATTTTAAAAACTTGGACCCAAAACATACAGCTGAATATCTCTTGTTTTGTAATGTGTATTAAAGGGACAGACCCTAGTTTCAGCCCATGAAAATTAACTCAAAGTTTAGTTAATCTACAAACCTGTAACACATTTGGATAAAGTTACAACTGAGTGAAACAAGAGTCTGTGACTTTAAAATAGGGAAATACCCTTTAAAAATAGACTAAAACTTGACTCCATAACTGTTGCTTCTTAGACGCACGTGTGTTTTTAAAAATATGAGAAAAATATTTTGTGATATTAAAAACACCAGGATGACTAAAAACACTTCAAATGTACGGAAATTGATAATCTAAACCATAAAATCTAAGTAAAGTATGATTTCAGTTATCAAAAACAGCTATAATAGTAAAAAATTATGCCTTAGTGTTTAAAAACTAGGGTATGACCTTTTACATATTTTCAAAATGAATTACTGAAATATTCATGACCTTCATGTGATACTGTAAACCGTGAAAAAAAAATGTGTGCGTATAAATTTCGCGTCGTTCGCGTCCAACCTTATGTCGCGAAATTAATATGCACGCACTATTTTCCAGTTTGAAGTGTGCTTAAAGTAATTTGTTTTGTTTTGAAACATTTTATTGAGAATAAAATTCACAAAAAGATTCACTCAACAGGCACAGCCTATACACGAGTTCTACTTGATGTCGACTAATCGTTAATTGTTTTATGTAACTTCAATCGATGGCGACTAATCGTTTATTGTTTTATCTACCAAAGGGTGTTAACAGTTAACAACTGAAACTGTGAGTTGTGATTCTAATACAGGTGAGGTGGGTAGGGCCTAATCCCCTCTATAGACTCTGTACCAGGCACAATTGCTTGATGTAGGATAACAGAATATTGATTTACAGACAATAACTTCATAACAATTACAGTGAGCTGTCTTTATCCACTTTTTTTTTTTTGAGCTGTCAACGGTCGTTCGCGAAATTTACACGTCGCGAACATGCGCTAAGGTATACATTCGCGAAAAAAACATGTCGCAATATTAATACGGTTTACAGTATTTCAAAGTCATCAAGACTTACGGTAACATTGCAAATACAAGTGAACATTTATCATAATATAAATGTGAAAATAATTTTATAGTTTTAAAAGAAAATATTGGAAACTAAAATTTGTGTGAAATATAATTCTGCCGAGAACACTACGGTACCTGTATATGATGAAATAAAATGCAGAATATTAGCAAAGACTGACCATCTGGTTTTTAATGATAAATAATGAATAGATTTTATTGAACTTAATTTTAATGCATGTATGTAAATAAAATTCAAGCATAATGCCCTGGGCACAAACCTGGGTGATCTGTCCAAACAGAGTAAATGGCGACCAGTAGTTATTGCTGGTTAGTGGGCAAGAAGTGAGTGTAATGGCCTTAAACCTCCTCATGAAACCGTCAAAAACTCACTCTAATTGACCTACAATTTGAATTTTACTTGCATCCAGCCCTCTAAATGTGTGATGGCACTGCAAAAACTGTTGCAAAATTCATCTGCATATTTATAATTCTGGGATATTTACTTTGTTATTATCGGTACCAATTTGCCATCAAAAGATGATCTGAATTTTCAAGGGCTGTTATTTTAATTGATATGTGATAAAGATTTTTTTTTTTTACCGGATAGTTTACATTTTTCACCAAGACCTCTCAAGGATATCACTGTTTATATATAAGTGGCATCACATTACAATTTTGATATTCTTAAGTTAATTATTTTTCACCAAGAATTCTTAAGGAAATCACTATTTATACATTACAATTTTGATATTCTTGAGTTACCATAATTATTTTTCACCAAGAATTCTTAAGGAAATTGCTATTTATACATTACAATTTTGATATTCTTGAGTTAATTATGCAAAGGTTATATGTGGAATAATTAATTTGTAGTTATTTGTTACAAATAAATGTAAAAATGGCAAAATATAACTTGCAATTTTGAGAATTTTAAGTAGACCTCATCTTGAATAAAACTGACAAATTTTACAAAATTAATTACTCTTATCATTATTGTATGATTTTCTTTACCCTAACCCTAAATGTAACCCATTTTCTTTGTGGGGGAGGCCCCCCATACCCCTGTTGACTGTGATTGCATTCAATTCCATAGTGCCATACCCAAAAATTTCTTTCTGGCAGAAACACTGTGAAGGGAGTAATTAATTGCTCCCCTAACTTAGCTTATGGGAAGCCATTTAAGATATTATTGTATTACTGTATTGAACATTGCTATTTAATACTTTTGTAGTACTATTTTAAAAACATTCACATTAAAGGATATTAAAAATAAACTCTCCTGAAACTAGTCTTGGGGGAGAATGGATGATGGGGAGCAAGTGGTAGCTGTCTTTAAACAGGGAGGTCTGTTTAAGTCTCCTGGAACTAATCTCAGGGGAGCAAGACTGATAGCTCCCTTTAAACGGTGAGTTCTGTTTAAGTTAATAGCAACCTATCAGTAAATATACACACCTTTGATGGCATCCACTTTGGCAGGATCTAGTGGTTTCTTGTTTGGATCTTCCGAGTGTCGAAACCTGAGACCGAGTCCATTAGAGTTTGCCAGCTCGGTGGGGCTGAAGACTAGATCAATGAGCAAATTAAGAAGTGTCCCCGCCGGGTCTCGACTGGATCTGGCCCTCATCTCAGCTTCCAACAGATTCCTGTCATCCACCAGAGAAGACAGCGGAATAGCTGCAGGATCTATTCCCATCGACGGCAACATGCTGTCCACCTGTGGGGAAAAGAAAGAAGAAAGTCAATCTACCATGAAAAGAATACAACACAATTACATGTAGATTTATCCTATAACTTACCCATAACATCAATGTCAGAAAGGCATTTGACATTTTGTATTATTAATCCGGTTATTGATGTTTTGCTGTCAATGGATCATTTGTTGACAAGCCAACAAGATCTGTATACTTGAGAATAAGATTTAGTTGTGTGATGTCAAACAACATTTGTGCTAATCATGATGATGTTACATTACGAATGATGGCGTCTTTAGAAGTGTGATTTACTAAATATCAAATTAAAATGTTATTTCAAAGTATTATAGGATAAATAGAATTCATAACTCATATTCTGGAATAGGTAAAATAACAACCTTGTCTAGTTAATCAGTATTTGTTGAATCAGAGCCTCGACAAATACCAATTAACATAGACTGTTTGATATTTTACATATTAAAAAAACCTTGTGATGAATCCTCTGTGAATTAACCTTTGTCGTTAAATGTTTTGCTTTTATTCTTCCTTTTACACTCATTTCTGTCTTTACCTGTCACATTTCTGTCTTTACCCGTCACATTTCTGTCTTTACCTGTCACATTTCTGTCTTCAGCAAGCACTCCGGGTGCACTAGAAACCCTTGGGACAGTGGAACGATTAACTCTATACGATTTCATTTATTTTGATTTCTTACTCTGTCACCACTGCACAAGTTCCTAGCAATCCGATGCTACCAGATGAACTATACATACCCCAATCAATGACAAATACCCATCAAGTTAAAAGGAGCAGGATTTAGCTCAGTCAGTTGAGTGTTCGCTTGAGGTGCTTGCATTGCAGGATCAAACCACCTTGGTGGATCAATTCACCTGATTGGGTTTTTTCTCGTTCCAACCAGTGCACCACAACTGGACAAAGGTCGTGGTATGTGCTTTCCTGTCTGTGGGGAAGTGCATATAAAAGATTCCTTTCTGCATTAGGAAAATGTAGTGGGTTTCCTCTGATGACTACAAGTCAGAATTACCAAATGTTTGACATCCAGTGGCTGATGAGTAATTAATCAATGTGCTCTAGTGGTGTTGTTAAACAAAACCAACAAACAAACCATCAAGTTAAAGTTTGTTTTGTTTAACGACACCACTAAAGCACATTATTATTAATCATTGGCTATTGGATGTCACACATTTGGTTATACTTAGAGAGAAAACTCACTACATTTTTCAATTAGTAGCAAGGGATCTTTTCTATGCACCATCCCAGACAGGATAGCACATACCACAGTCTATGATATACCAGTCATGGGGCACTGGCTGGAACGAGAAATAGCCTAATGGGCCCACTGACAAGAAACCCATTAAGAACAAATATATTGTGAAAATATCTCTCTCCCAGTCTCTGTCTCTTTCCTTTTTTCTCTCTCTCCCTATCTATGTCTTTTCATCTTCCTCTCTGTCTATCTCTGTCTCTCTCTCTCGCACACACACACACACACACACACACACACATGCATGTATAAATAATGACAATAAAATATATAAATAACGATATGTAAACACTGAATGCTCAAGACAAGTTTAATAATGAAAACCTATCAACTAGAATGCCCTATGACAGAAAACAAACTATATGATCATGTTCAATAAGGAATGAGATGAACATTTCGCCAGTAAAATTCTTTGCGAGTACATGAACTTGAATCATGCTTGACTCGGATTTGCTTCTGGTACTTGTCGTGACCCTAGTAAATCAGGTCAATTGATCTTCTGCATCCAAAAAGTTGACGTACACCAGATATAAAACTTTAATATGCTAACTAAATCATGACTGTTAAAACAACTGGAACATATTCAGCTATAAGTTGATCAGTATCACATAGAATGATATGTTCTTTGGTGATGTTTCATCCTGGCCGTTGAGAAAAAGGATTTCCCACAGATATTACAACTGGTGGGAGAATGTTTCCTTTTGTTGTGGGATTTCAGCTCATCCTCCGACTTGAAGTACAATGTACACTTTCTGCACATGATGGAGTACACATGCGACACTTGGTGCCTGGTCAGACTCTTCAGATGTGTGTAGGTTCTGTCGCAAACGTCGCATTTGTAATTTGCTTGACGTTGCCGTTTTCCAATCGTCATGTCAAAATGGTTCAAGATTTCGGCATTCCACTCAGGAGTTGCCGTCACTTCTTCGGCATCGGTTTGATTCCCTGATGCTAGAGTGTTCTGAAAGAAATATACCGACTAGATAAAAAGTAAACACTTAATGCTAAATACTTTATTACCATATAATCAGCATTTGTCATTGTGGGACCAGACGGTCATCACAACATGGTGTAAGGTAATGGGTAAAAATGTGAAGAGAGTGGACGAGTATAGATACAAAACCAGTATCCACAAAGTAGGAAGGACATATTATTATGGAAAATGGAAGTCCTCCTATCGATAAAGTACGAAGGATGTATCATCATGGGGAATGTAAGTCCTATGGATAAAGTCGGAAGGATGTCTTATCATGGGGAATGTAAGTCCTATGGATAAAGTAGGAAGGATGTATTATGGGGAATGGAAGTCCTATGGACACAGTAGGAAGGATGTATTATCATGGGGAATGGAAGTCCTATGGACACAGTAGGAAGGATGTATTATCATGGGGAATGGAAGTCCTATGGATAAAGTAGGAAGGATGTCTTATCATGGGGAATGGGAGTCCTATGGAAAAAGTAGGAATGATGTATCATCATGGGGAATGGGAGTCCTATGGACAAAGTAGGAAGGATGTATTATCATGGGGAATGGAAGTCCTATGGATAAAGTAGGAAGGATGTATCATCATGGGGAATGGGAGTCCTATGGAAAAAGTAGGGAGAATTTATCATCTTTGGGACTGGAAGTTCTACAGATGAAGCACCCAACAGGGTGGATATACCACCAAATCAAATCCCATACACAACAATAGTAACATGTGTCTAAAACTCCTACCTGCAGTGTATCAATCGACATAAACACCACAGATATAAATACTACTGCCCCTAGCTCACCCTTAAATTAAATCAGAAAAACGTGGAGGTTAAGCTGCTCATTTCAGAGATAATGGGTAGTGTCTATGACTAACCTAGTTCCTCACAACTTTTTTTTACAGGTACCCCATACATGTTTCAAGCACAAGGCTACTTGACACAGTGGTACTAAATGAAATTGCAAACAGTTTTTCCCCACATGAAACTAATTTTGTTTACAACAAACACACTCACATTTATCACCAATGACAAGACTCTATCAAAAGTCAGGTGTGCCTCGAACTTAGACCCAGCTGGACACGACCCCATCAAAACATTCTTTTGACTCTGCCTTGTGCAGAAGTATGATTTGGATTATGATAACTCTGTGACTTAATCATTGCTCCATTTAAGCTATAAATACCACAATGCTGGAATCACTGCATCATTAAAAAGTACAAAGATTCTAGACAAAAAAGCTTTTGCCACAAACCTTTTTAAGCATTCAGGAACCATTTTTGTTCAGTTTCACAAGCAGCCAACATTCATGAACATTTGCATTAAATCCATTCTTTACCAATTCTTACCAGTCAGCTACATGTTAGATATACATTCTGGTACCATGCGACATTAACACACTAACTAACCCTTTACCAAGCCAGTGTTTCTGCTAGAAAGGAAATTTTTGGGTATGGCGCTATGGAATTGAATGGAACCACAGAAATTCATTTCAACTTGGATTTGTGTCCTTATATCTTAATTTCAGTTCAAACACCTTAGCTATATGGAATATTTGTCCATGACAAATTAGTTAAATGGTTTGTTATTATTGGTTATGACGGGGCGGGACATAGTCCAGTGGTACAGCGCTCGCCTAATGTGCAGTCGGTCTATGCTCGATCCTCATCAGTGAGCCCATTGGACTATTTCTCATTCCAGCCAGTGTACCATGACTGGTATTTCAAAGGCTGTGGTGTGTACTATCCTGTCTGTGGGATAGTGCATATAAAAGATCCCTTGCTACCGACAGAAAAATGTAGCTGGTTTCCTCTCTAAACCTATGTCAGAATTACCAAATGTTTGACATCCAATAGCCGATGATTAATAAATCAATATGCTCTAGTGGTGTAATTAAACAAAACAAACTTTTTTAACTGAACTATTTGCTGAACAGTGGATAATTCAGTGTGTGTACAATGCAGGCTAATGCAGAAATTCATTTTAACTTTTGTGCTTACCAGCATCTGTTAATTTCAGTTCAATCACCTTATAGCCATCTGTAATATCTGTCCAAGACATTGAGTTAATCGTTTGTTATTAGTGGTTATAGTGATGTAGTCCAGTGGTAAAGCGATCGCCTTATCTGCAGTCAGTTTATCGTTAATCCTTGTCAGTGGGCCCATTGGGCTATTTCTCGTTCCAACCAGTGCACCACAACTGGCATAGCAAAGGCCTTGTGCTATCCTGTCTGTGGGATGGTGCATATACAAGATCTCTTGCTGCTGATGGAAAAATGTAGGTTTCCTCTCTTAGACTTGGTCAAAATTACCAAATGTTTGACATCCAATAGCCGATAATTAATAAATCAATGTGCTCTAGTGGTGTTGTTAAACAAAAACTTTTCTTACCATCAGAGTAAGCGGGTTAGAAGTAAATAATCTGTAAATACATGTCATTACTGAAATATTTACTGAACAGTGGATGATTCAGTGTGTGTAATGCAGGCTAATGTAACTTTCAATTTTGTGCTTATCACTTAAATTCAGTTTAAACACCTCAGCTATCTGGAATATCTGTCCAAGACAATAAGTTAATGGTTTGTTATTAGTGGTTACTGACATATTGTCAGTACATTTAGCCATTGAAATCCACTTTGGGTGGGAGCTGATGCCAAAAGGTGTAGCCTGCAGGGCCGTACCTTCTGGGGGGAGGGGGCAGTTTGATGGCTTAACTAGCACACTACCATTACTGGTTTATGATTTGTCAGCATACTACGCAGATTGGAGCCGGATGTAGCCCAGTGGTAAAGCACTCACTTGATGTACGGTTGGCCTTGGATTGATCCCCATCGATGGGCCCATTGGGCTGTTTCTCGTCCCAGACAGTGCACCACGACTGGTATATCAAAGGCTGTGGTATGTGCTATCCAGTCTATGGGATGGTGTATATAAAAGATCTCTTGATACTAATGGAAAAATTAAGCAAGTTTCCTCACTAAAATTATATGTCAAAATTATCAAATGTTTGACATCCAATAGCCGATGATTAATGAATCAATGTTCTCTAGTGGTGTCGTTAAAGGAAACAAACTTTTAACTACACAGCTTGTAATTCTTATGTGCAATTGACTGAGGAATTCCAAATGAAATTAAATCAAGAATGAAAAATAGTTTACTTTATTAAACAAATGAGTTTATCGAAACAAAATACCAGATATGCAAGATACATAGTTATACACCAATACAGATACATAAGTTGATATTTGCTACAGATATACAAATACTGGACAATACACACTGCAGACTAGTATTTAAAAACTGAGCATCTTGTCAGTTGGTTAAATACAAATACTTGCTATTTTAAGAAAACAAAAAAAATTAATTTAAATTCAGTAAAACCTATTTAATTAAGGATTGTCTGTTAAGGATTGTCTGTTATTTCTTTTAACAGGTACAAGGTTCGCAGCCTGGTATCAGCTCCAACCCAGAGCGAGTTCTTAAGGGCTCAGTGGGTAGGTGTAAGGCCACTACACCCTCTTCTCTCTCACTAACCAATTGGGGTATGAACAAAAAAAATCAACCACAAACTATGTGAATTGGCAAACGTAAAAGAAATAACAGACAATACTTATAATTAAATTTGAAACATACTTACTAATAATAACATTAAAAGTTCATATTTTATTTTGAATTATTTTTTTGGTTAAAACAATAATGCTCAGTAAGACAAATTACCAATAGAACATGACGTTCTCTGACGAGAAATGAACAAACTCCCGTTGCTACAGCTGGACTAATGGGATGACGTTATATATTTTAATGAATGTAACGCAAATTTAATTATTTGGAAATGTATGCTAATAATTTGTCAACCCGATTATCCATCATAACCCAATTTCCACATTATTACAGGCAAATATCTTAACTAATGCCTAGTGAACAGTCTATCTTAATGTGGTACAGTATAAACATTGACTGAGTTATAATTGTAACAGATAAAATAACCTCAAGTGAGGGGATTTGAACCATGGATTCTCAGTATGAGAGATCAGCGCTCTACCATTTTCATTTCAACTTATTTTTGTGCTTATATCCAATTAAGGTTCAAGCATGCTGTCCTGGGCACACACCTCAGCTATCTGTGCTGTCTGTTCAGGACAGTTGTTAGTTGGTTTGTGGTTAGTGAAAGAGAAGAGGGTGTGGTGGCCTTACACCTACCCACCGAGCCCTTAAGAACTCGCTCTGGGTTGGAGCTGATACCGGGCTGCGAACTCTGTACCTACCAGCCTGTAGTCCGATGGCTTAACCACTGCGCCACCAAGGCTGGTAGTGCTCTACCAACTGAGCTAAATGGGAAATTTCTACCAATACTACTACATACTGCCCCCTAAAATGAACCCACATCCCAGAGTTGTGGGCCAGTTGAACTGTTACTGATTCTGACTGGGTTATAATTGTATTCTTGTGTTAAGAACACACCCAGTCCCTACACTGGCTTCAAATGTAACAGAAAAATCAATCTCCACTGAGATTTGAACCACAGACCCTCAATAAGAGAGTCGAGCACTCTATCAACTGACCCGCCTCAGTGGCGTCGTGGTTAGGCCATTGGTCTACAGGCTGGTAGGCACTGGGTTCGGATCCCAGTCGAGTCATGGGATTTTTAATCCAGATACCGACTCCAAACCCTAAGTGAGTGCTCCAGAAGGCTCAATGGATAGGTGTAAACCACTTGCACCGACCAGTGATCCATAACTGGTTCAACAAAGGCCATGGTTTGTGCTATCCTGCGCAAATAAAAGATCCCTTGCTGCCTGTTGTAAAAGAGTAGCCTATGTGGCAACAGCGGGTTTCCTCTAAAAAACAGTGTCAGAATGACCATATGTTTGACGTCCAATAGCCAATGATAAGATAAAAAATCAATGTGCTCTAGTGGCGTTGTTAAAATAAAACAAACTTTATTTTTCTATCAACTGAGCTAATAGTGAAATTGCCACTAGCTACAGCCAGTAGGAGCACTTTATTCCAAGACTACTAGATAACAAAGAATGTCAAAATATACCAAACTCCACTGAAAACACACTACCCGATTTTTAGTTGTTTAATAGTACTATCTCATGTACGAGATTACCACAAAATGCACGTAATACTGTGTGAAAACAGTTGAAAGACCATTAACACTTTAGATTAAAAAACCTAGTAAAACATGAAATTTAGCATGTGTATTCAGACCCTAGCACTCTAACCCATGTATACAATTTTGGGATTATCTGTTGTGTACCAGAATACATGTATATCATTTTTATTTATTTTATCTACAAATAAGACTGGTGCATGTTCATTGGAGTTCAGTATACATTCAATTTCATTATCTTTAAAAATAATACAATAAAAATTACATTCAGTATGAATGTTTTAAAAACTAAAATAATTTCTTTTGCTTTCAGTTAAAAATCTATGTGTTTCTGCAAGTTTGCTCGAAGTTCACATATGGTCAAACCTTTTGTAAAAGAACACTAACAAATGATTAAAAACAAATGTTGTAACATTATATCCAATTAAATTAACATGGTTCCTACCTCCCCTGAAAAGTAGTCTAAAAATTAATCAAAGTAAAACATTGACAAAAATAAGAATATCTCCTAAATTCAAAGGACATAACTCGGTGGAAAATGGGTAAATCGCCATGAAAATTAAACTTGATCTATAACAGTACATGATAAAGCTATATACAAATTTCTATCTCAGTATCTTCAGGCATTGCAAAAAGGTCTGGAAAACTAATTTTCATAAATCTGTGAAAAATGAATAACTTGCAATGAAAGTCAAACTTGATGTGTAAGACAATGTGATAAAGCTATTCACAAAATTTCAAGTACAAGGGCCATAACTCTGTCAAAAATGGGTAAATCGCAATGAAAGTCGGACTTGATCTGTAACAGTACATGATAAAGCTATACACACAAAATGACAACTCAATATCTCAAGGCTTTCTAAAAAATATTTTTTTTATAGATGAAACCTATAGTCCCTTCCAGTTGGACTATATGTTATATTGCTGGTGTTTACAAAGGATAGCACTTTCTTTGTTTCAAGTCACAATTTAGATACCAAGATCCAAGATGATGCATCCACGTTAAAACTAACGTCTTACGAACAATAAGTACAGCATTATTAAAAAGACAAAACTTTCTTGTCAGGTATATTTGCCACAAACTTGTACATTCGTAGCATTCATCAACCGTATATACTGATTGGCAATGGAGACCATCTAGAATTAAATACTCTTCTACAAATTACTGTAAAACCCCACCTAAAGACCACCTCACTAAAATAACTAGGGTCTAATTCACAAAGGTCTCTTAGGCTCTGCTAGACATTAAAGCATCCTCTTTGCAATTCTTTTAGCATTGCACTGCGAGATCGCAAAGTTGTGAGAGTTTAGTGAATTAGGGACCAGTATTTTAAAGACAAGAATATTTCCTTTTTATTTTCTAGCAAAAATACTCCGGTTCTAAGACAACCCCACTTTCATGGATTAGAATCAGTAAAATCAGACCAAATGGTTCCAATCAATACATTTTGACCCACAAATATGACATCAACTTTACCTGTCAAGTGTCATGTCACATAGGTGACAAACTATATTCAGCATGGTAAAAACTTGCCTCATGTAAAAGTTAATAACACTTGTTACTCAAACAAGTTGTTAAATGTTAGCAGTGTTATGTTCATTTAGCTGTAGGAAAAGATACATGTATTACTTTTGTACTAGCAAATGACTTTGGAGAGGGGAGTAGGGGGATAGGAGGGGGCTAGTTTATAACATTTTAAATACTAAGGCCAGTTGGAGATTTCAACTTTTCAATCATCACCAGAAATCCACATGGTTTTATTATATAAGTTATATAACTTCTACATAATAATGTTGAAAAGAAGTAACAGTTGAATAACAGCACAACAATGCACAGACGAAAGCATTTTCATAAAAATAAAGGCAATTGTAGTTTTATTTTTTCACAGAAATAATTGCTACATTTAGCAGCAAACAGTCACGTGTTATATTACATTTGCAACGATGGACATCCCAGAAACCCTGAAAGGATGTTAAATGTTGAGACAGTTGTTAATCTCTAGTGTAATAATTAAGAATAATGACTGGTCCAGGCTCACAAACAAATGATATCAACTTGACACTCAGTTATCCTGGCAGTTCAATGTAAATGTAAATTCGCTGTCATCACCTATTATTTTGGTACTTGAGATGACAACAACCAGAGGTGGATGGATGGAGAGGCCATAAGATTCACAAGCAATATGTACTCGACAATCATCACTATTAAAGCTAACAATTCAATATTAAGACCACCCCACTATTATACCTAATTTTACTAAGCTCTGTGAATTGTTGTAATAGCTGCTTCTCACAAATATTTATTTTTATCCTGCAACTGTTGTTTCTATTGACAGATTACGATGATGGCTAAAGCAAAGTATAGTATAGTATAGTAGCATAGCTACATTACAAAATTGCTCATTTGACCTCTAGGTCATTGTACAATGTAGCTGAAATAACAGAAATAATAGCTTCTTCCCTTAATCTTTATGGTCTGCAGAATAAAGATAATAACTAGTTAATGATACACATGTAGGATATCAGATTTATTCTGTTCAGGCCAAATGAGAAATTCCACTTGGCAAGCCTCGCAGAATTTCCCATTCTTACCGTCACAGAATAAAGCCAATATCCTACATCATTAACTACAGTGAAACCTCTCAAAACAGGACCCTCTGTAAACCAGAATTCCCTCAAAACCGAACGTTTTTCATGGTTCCTTTTTAAATATCTGTGCAGAAGAGAACCTCTCTGAACTGGATACATCTTGAAACTGGACTTTTTGCTTGGTCCCAAGGGTGTCCGGTTTAGAGGAGTTCCACTGTAGCGATTCTCTATATATAAGCCTTGCTATAACTGATTTTCAGATTCCTGGAAGGCGCGATTCACACACAGTTTCTGGTGAGTTCTGAGCACGGCGCTCGACGAAAATGACTTCATACAGAGCGAGCAGACAACTCTGGCGTGCTTCCGGTCATTGTGCTTCTTCAGCTCCTCGTGGGTCTTGAAGAACATGGTGCACTTCCTGCACATGATCGACCACTTGTGTGAGATCTCGTGCCTCCTCAGACTGGCTAGCAGCGTGTAGCTTCTGTGACAGATGGAGCAGCAGTAGTTGGATTGTCGTCTGCGGGACGCCCCGAACACCAGACCGGCCGTTTCCATGGCTGCTGGCATGTCCTGCGGGATCACCACAACTCCATCATCAGCAGCTGTTGCTGCCCTCTGAAACAAATATTGATCATACATGAGACGAGAGCTGTTACTACTGCTGATGATGTTGTCATTATATGTGTTAATGACCATATTAAAGTGACAGACCCCCGATTTAAAACACTATGACAAATTTTTCACTATTAAAGATGTTTTTGATAATTTAAATTACAAGTACTTATATTTTATTAATTTTTGTACACATGAAGTGGTTCTGGTTATCCAGATTTTTGCAATACCCCAAAATGCAGTTTTTATTATTCTAAAAATGCATGTTCTTCTGAGAAGTAATGGTTACCAAGACAATATTTAGTTATTTTTTGTCAGTATTTTCCTGTTTAAACACCACTGACTTTAGCTTCACTCTGTCATGACCTTATTGAAATGTGTTGCAGATTTATAGATTAACTAAACTTCTTCCTTTTCATGGGCTGAAACTAGGGTCTGCGCTTTTATTTACAAGGATCATTACCATTTCATTGGTTTTATGATGAAATATGTTTTAAAAATATGGAGACACACGAATCTGCCTGGAAGGTAATGCATGAGAGGTATACTATCAACCAGAGGGGGGGGGGTGGGGGTGGGGGGGGGGGGGGTGGGCTTCATCAGTTTAATAACTTGTGCCCAATCCTTTTGCAATAGGTTTGCCCAATAGGTTTGCAAATGTATTATAGAGTTCCTTCTTCCAGCATAGAGGCTTTTAGTGAAATCAAAATGTGTGCCCAGAAGGGCAGTTGAATCTTCAGTGGATAAAACAAATTTAACACAGGAGTTAATACTTGTAATGAAATTCTGGACAGATTTGGTTTAAATAGTATTTATTGCCGTTCAAAAGCAGTAGCACTTTGAGGACTGGCCAAAAGGTGATAGCCTGCTAGTATATTAAGGCCTCTCCTAACATTTTACAATATGAATAGCAATAAAAATAAAACATAATAATTATAATTTATTCCGAATTTACTAACAAAGAGAGGAAATAGATTTGAATATAGCACTACTTTCTTGCACACTAAGTAACATGATGGATTGTTGCTTATGTATCATGTCAATTTATGACCATCTATTACTATTACTCCAAAAGAGTTGGCTAAGTAGTATCTTCTGCAAAAAATCTACTTCTCCGCCAATATTTCCACTTATCACAGACGTCAGAAGCAGGGGTTGGCAGGGGTGAACAAGCCCACTCACAACAGAAACTGGATGATCTAAATATGGATTTGAAAGAATATAATCTTTTACAAAGGTAAATATTCCTGTTAAAAGATATGTTGGTTGTTGAGCCATTCGCAACACATCAGGCTTGCTCGGGTCTTAAATGAATACATGCAGACAGGAAACTTTCCAGGGCAAAGAACGCAAAGGTGGTCTACAATTTCTAGCAATAGATATTGTATAAGAATGTGCATACTGCATATGATCAAAAATTATTTTAATTATGTATTTTATAATGTTCTGCATCACACTGCTTCAACAGAAAATGACCGTTAATATTACGTTTGTGACTGTTAAAGCTTGACAATTGAACAAGAAATCACATGTACTGGCCTTTTCGCCAGGGTTTTGTTGTTTCTTCGTCGATCATTATTTTGTTTTATTGAAGGACAATACTTGCTCAAAATTATGATACTGCTTTATAAGTTTTTACTTGTCCACCGGATAACCAACAAGGGGCATTATGCTTGTCCAAGTAACTTTTCACTTGTCTAAAACATACAACTAAATCCTTTAAATACATGTACATATATTTTATTACCACATGACATCTATAGTAAAAAAAACTTTTTACCATACTATATAAATCTTCATGTTAAAAGACTCCAAAAATAAGAGGGAACTACCCATCAATACAAATGCCACTTCAAACACACACATAATAATCAAACAGAACATTCTTTCATCTTTTTTTTTGGTTCAAACACTGTGTTTTATGATTTTTGAAGGTGTTTGTATCTCCAAAAGACACAGTAATATGAAAACACTACAAAGCACAGTCTCCACATGAAAATTACAAATGAATTATGAGCACATTCTGTAAAGAGATTGTCCTGAGTGCTTCCATTTTAACATTGCAGTAAAATTACATACTGTATATTGCCGTGTATTAGCCGACTCCTTGGATAAGCTGATGGCTTAGTTTGACTCTAAATATCTAGTACAAAATCATCGGCCCTGTGTAAAACCTGAGGTCATCTTTGGTCCAGTTGTACATATAGTATTGATTTCAATAATACTGTAACCGAATAGCCTTGTGCTTTTCTTTCTTTTCTTCAGGAAAGTATTTCTAGACTTCGACACTTGGCTAATACACGGCAATATTAAAAATGTTTTGTGTTGAAAATATCAATCTTTCTGGTTATCCTAGGAATGCCTGTAGTAGCCCAAATTGCATTTTATTTCCCACAATGTGTGTGTGTGTGTGTGTGCATTGGAAAATAAAATAGAAGTTTGAGTTACTACTATCCTTAGGATGACTTAAAACTCATTCAATATACAGTCATTGATGTTTTAAACCCCCTAAAATTTAATATGTAACTTTATATATATTTTTTAAAAAGACTCCGTCAGATGGAAATGTTTCAACAATGGCACAGACACAAGACAGTCTCATTAATCAGTAAAGGGTAAATTCATCGGGAATCATTATCAAACTAGATACCAATGTGTAAGTTCAAGTGGAATCAGACAATATTAATTAATATCCACATATAATATGTGGTCAAATACAAACTTAACAAAGGGCATCCAATTATGTTAATTGTTACCATACATACATTTACAATGATAAGAACAATAGTTATGCAATGTGGCAAAATGAATACAGCACAACATCTCTTGTGAATACAAAGATGAAAACAACTTTCCATTTAGGAATGATTTAAAAAAACTAAAAACATTTGTTTTGTTTAATAACACCACTAAAGCACACTGATTTATTAATCAATGGATATTGGATGTCAAACCTGTTACATTTTTTTATTAGAAGCAAGAGATCTTTTACATACACCATACCACAGACAGGACAGCACATACCATGGCTTTTGATATACCAGTCATGGTGCACTGTCTGGAACAAAAAATAGCCTTTGACTCGTTTGAGTCCACCAACAGGGACCGATCCTAGACCACCCATGCATCAGGCGAGTGCTTTATCACTGGGTTACTTTTAGGTCCAAAACCCACTGAAGCTTGGCCTGGTTAGTATGGTACCAGTTGAAAAAGAAACACACTGAATCAAATGTGACAAAACACACACACCATTGATATTATTAAGACGATAAAATAGAGGCTTTTTTTTATATTATTATTAAATGGCTTTCCTTAATCTACAATAGAGGAGCAATTAATCACTCCCATCAATTGTTGTTCATATCAAGGTCTGAATGGATACCGTCTGACACCAGACAAACTGATATCAGAAAGGCTGACAGATGTCATAACAGTGTACATAATCCCAGAACCTCCAATGCCATAATTACGGTACTGATGGAGAATAGGGAGAAGATGCACCACAAGCCACCTCTCCAACCATGGTTCTCAGTCATTAAACCAAATGATTGTTTTCACTTTGCATCCTACTTCTAGGTATCCATACTACCTCTTTATTCCTAAAACTAAATTTCTACAGCCCAACTGGCTAATTAACAAATTAATTATACAAAAATTACCAGTCATAAAATACCTATATTTTGTGTGACTAAATATCTATAAGTACCCATAAGGTCCCTGTTCGTGATCAAGAAACAGGTAGGTAAATATCATGATGTTAAAGAGAAGCTTTAGATGTATAATATATTATTCCCTAGTTGAAATGCCTTATAGCACTACAAAGCTAAATTTCTTAATACCATTATTATCATTACAGAAATCAATGAATTAGGACATACTAAGTTATTTTCTAAACTATTGTGGAATATACTTGTACAATGGACAAATAAGTAGAAACTGATATTCATCCTCTTTGTCATTACACACGTAACTTTATCTTCTAAAACGGCTTTGAAAATGCTCGAAGTCCCCTCACAGTTTGTCATAGTGATGTTTTATGAAAATAGGATAAGAAATGAAGTCAGTAGACATAATTTCTATTGTTAGTAACAGTGACCTTTCCCTTTGATGCAAAAAGTTAAAACGTGAACTCATTCAAGATACATATCATGATCCTATTCCTACATGTGATGTTATAATGAAATCAGTTGAGAAATGAAGTCAGTACAGCAGTGACATCTTATTTCTACTGTTTAGTATATATGTGACCTTGACCTTTGACACAGAGAGATGAAATATGAATTCGTTCAAGATATAATGATTCTATTATTGATGTAATTTTCTGAGAAATGAAGTTAATTATTTCTAGTTTTTAGTATATGTGACCTTGACCTTTGACACAGAGAGATGAAATATGAATTCATTCAAGATATAATGATTCTATGACTACGAGTGAAATGTCCAGAGAAATGCAGTCGGACATGTGGTGATGTCATGTGTCAACCAATAATCTTTGTAATACTACGCAGTCTAGACAATAAAGATCTAAATATCTTAACAAATACATAATCCAAATATTGCTTACAACAAGATTATGATCAAGATACTAATTTACAACAACATGTATAACAATGTTCAGTAATTTTCATTTTATGGTCCCAAGTTCAGGCACAGTGGAAGCAGGAGGGTATGCTCTCCCATAACATTTTGAAAACTGGATGTCCTGAAATGCCATTTCCTGCATTCTACAAGTAAAATTCATCTCTGCCTCAAGATTTACTACCAGTACTATTTTTGATATCATAAAACTGTTGTAAGTTTGTGACATCACTAAATCAAATGCCACAGCATATGGTGGTTCTAACGATATAATAGCGCTAAGATAGCTTAGAAAATCTGGGACCTGGAAATTAATATAGTGTTCAATTGTTTTAATTTGGTCTCAATGTTCAGTTGCTTTCATTCTATGGTTTTAAAATGATACTAATTAACAAATGTGTATTAGTGTTCAGTTGCCTTCATTCTGCCTCTAGATGATGATTTACTATTGAACAACTGACTAGCAATCTTCAGTTGCTTTCATTCTATGGTTTTAAAATGATACTAATTAACAAATGTGTATTAGTGTTCAGTTGCTTTCATTCTGCCTCTAGATGATGATTTACTATTGAACAACTGACAATGTTCAGTTCCTTTCATCCTATGGTTTCAAAATCATACCAGTTAACAAATGAGTATTTTCTTGCTTTCATTCTTTGGTTTCAAAATGATGATACTAGTTAGGAAATGAGTAACAATGTTCAGTTGCTTTCATTGTGTCTCTAGATGATATACTATTGAACAACTAACAATGTTCAGTTGCTTTCATTGTGTCTCTAGATGATATACTATTGAATAGGTAACAATGTTCAGTTCCTTTCATTCTTTGGTTTCAAAATGATGACACTAGTTAGGAAATGAGTATCAATGTTCAGTTGCTTTCATTCTGTTTCCCGGTGACAACACATTACAGAACAACAGACTATCAATGATTAGTTGGTCCCAGGTGATGATACACTAATGAACAACAGACAATGTCCAGCTGCTATCACCCTAGGGCCTCAAGCGTTTTGGTGCCCCTCTGTGTATGACCCCCGGTCCGAGTCTGAACTTCACCCGGTCGTACAGGGTTTGTTGGGGGATGCCAAACTTCCTGGCGGCGGCGGTGACATTGCTCCTCCCTTCCATCACCTCCTGGTAGGCGCTGTACATGGCGCTGGCTGGGTAATGGCGCCGTCTCCTTACAGGTATCTAGAGAAACCAGAAAATTGGGCTAAGCAAAGAGTCTTCAATACCAATGACAACATGCAAGTTGTTCCCTGCATTCAATAAACTGCAGAACTGGCATCCTGCATTCATTATAGAACTGACAATAAAATAACACCAAGCAGGGTAAATGGAGGAAACTTTTTTATTCCAACACATACAGAAAATAACTTAAAATTGGTTTAACTTGGTAAGAAATAAACATGTTCTGTCGAAACGGAAAACAGTAAAATGTTTTATTGTGAACAGGCAAAAACAAAGAATTTTTTTTGAGAAAACAAACCAAGCAGATATCCCTTATTAACACATTAACATGCACAGTATACATACTGGTAAAATGTATTTTTACACAGTTAAATATTAAAAACTAAATAAACCCATACGATATTTGTCTGAATACAGATATACAGGTACACATAGTTCAGTGGCTTAGGGAAAACCTTTAACAAACATCTCTCATTCTCTCTCTTATCTCCCCCTTCCATCCCTCCACACCAGTCCCTCCCTAATCATCTCATTTCTGTGCTCATGTGCATTAGGGTCTCCACGAGTACTTGGGCACGGGTCAAGTCTAGCAAGACTCAAGTCCACTCAAAGGACGCGAGTACCCGTGCAACGACGAGCACCCGTGCAACGACGAGCACCCGTGCAACGACGAGCACCCGTGCAACGATGAGCACTCTCATTTAATTATAAAAAAATTTTATGTCATTTTGCCATATTATGCTTCCCGCCAGTTACATTATTGGGCTATGAGACATAGAGAAAGAAAAAAGTTGAATGTGTTGAATGCAATGGTATGATTGGGCATCCATGTTCAGCGTTGGAATTAAGATGCATAATGCTATTTTACTTTATTCCTTAGTCTCATTATCATCTTGTGTAAGTGGTGGGTACTCAGCTCTAGGTGGAGTTTGACCCTCGAGTACTCGTGGAGGCCCTAATGTACATGTGAGCATGTGTGTAAATGTTGTTATGTAGCCATTAATGAAGCCTTTCAATATTGCAGTACTTAATGGCAATAAATTAATATACCTATATTTTACCTACATTATATTTTGTTTGCATTTCTCACCATATTTCCATACTCTCCATATCAAGATATTGGCCTATACACCCAGTCAGTAAATAAACATTGGCATTAGAGAGGAAACCCGCTTCATTTTTTCATTAGTAGCAAGGGATCTTTGATATATGCCATCCCATAGACAGGATAGCACATACCACATACAATCAAGGAAATACTGGTGAGCAGGTTATCGGTAATCACTGAACATGATCGAATGTACCATTGTAATATTTTTAGATTCTAAAAATTGAAATTCCCCCATACTGATCTACTTCAGCTGCATTCCAGATAAGGTAATCAAATGAATCAAGGGGACACTAGAATGTGAGGGTAAAATTTTATATTTGCAGTATAAGTTGTGGGGATTTTTAAGCATAAGGGTGTCAGTAAAATTACACTATTTGTTATTTTATAAGCAAACAATAAAAAGTATGGTAGTCAATGAACATTTTAGACATTTTTAAAAACTTTCTCCTTAGAAAAAAAGAAGAAATGTTTTATTTAACAACACACTCAACACATTGTATTTACGATTATATGGCGTCAGACATATTGTTAAGGACCACACAGATACTGAGATAGAAAAACCACTGTCGCCACTTCATGGGCTACTTTTTTCAATTAGCAGCAAGGGATCTTTTATACGCGCCATCCCATAGACAGGGTAGTACATACCATGGCCTTTAATATACAAGTTGTGGTACACTGGCTGGAACAAGTTCTCCTTAGAAAGGACAGTGTGCTATCTGTTATGAAATTTCTATAAGAAGAGTTGCATGAGTGAAATGGCCATAAAACCCATGACATCACAAGAAAACATTGTTGATGCTCTGCAATGTGAATTTCACCTTCCCTCTGTCACAGATGTACAAATGTAAATGGCCATAAAACCCATGATATCACAAGAAAACATTGTTGATGCTCTGCAATGTGAATTTCACCTTCCCTCTGTCACAGATGTACAAATGTAAATGGCCATAAAACCCATGATATCACAAGAAAACATTGTTGATGCTCTGCAATGTGAATTTCACCTTCCCTCTGTCACAGATGTACAAATGTAAATGGTTAAATCGTAGGGTAACACATGTAAACATATATGTAAATGTAATTGGTTTCAATGCAACTGCATATTTTTATACTAATACATACTATGTTACAGAAATGTAACTCAAACTATTGGGTAACGCTTCAGAGTAATTATGTTTCTTTTCACCAATTTAAAATATTTACTAGTTGTATTTTAAAATGGGATATATACTGACACACAATGAAAACACAAAACAGATATTTTTCAATATTTTGTTGTGATTAATAAAAAATATATTTATTGGACTTAAAATAACAATTTATGAGAGGAAGCCATTGATTGGTACTTTTGTCTGGGTTTTAATCCTTGTTTTGTTCTCGTTACACATACAATAACAAAAACACACAAAATGGTGTGAAATGCGTTCACTACATGCTCAATCATGTTGCATGCAATGCACGTGAAATGCCAGTATGTGGACACATAAAAGTCACGTAACAGTGTCATATTCCTCGTCACATTAAGAATACCACGACTCAGAGAAGAACAAAGGGAGCGAGCATTGGGCATGGTTCAAGGGGAGACTTCGCAAAGCCAAGTTGCTAGGATCTTCAGAGTCCATCCATCAACTATTGGATGACTTGTTGAACGTCATCAACAGACCGGAAGTGTCCGTGATCGACCTCAACCTGGTCAACGTCCCGTTACGACCCCATGCCAAGATCGGCAGATTCGATGACACCACCTCCGTGACCGGTTCAGCATTGCAACGATGACAGCAAGCAACAAGATAGGACATCATGGAAGGCCTATCCATCCGATGATGGTCATCCATCGACTCAAATGCAGACACCCGTACAACGATAACATCATGACAAGACTACAGTTTGCTCTCCAGAATGGTAATCATCCACCAACCTTTTACCGGAGCATTGTTTTCTCAGATGAGTCCCGTTTCTCTGTCTCCTTTGCCGATGGAAGAGTATGTGTGTACAGGAGACTCCATGAACGATGTGTGAGGGAACGTGATCGGTTTGGCGGCGGTTGTCTGATGGTATGGGGGGCAATCAACTGTGATTTCAGGAGTGATCTCATCATTGTCCACGATGCCCTTACAGCCCAGTGTTATGTTGACGTTATTCTAAGACCAGTTCTCCAGCCACTTTTGCGCCGTCACCGAAGACCAGGTCTCCTTCTGTTTCAACAAGACAATGCCCGTCCACATACTGCAAGAATTACCCAGGCATTCCTGCAACAAGCTGGTATCACCATTATGAACTGGCCCGCCGTGTCACCGGATTTGAACCCAATTGAACACATGTGGGATGAGTTAGGACGCCGTGTACGTCACCGCCAGCCACCACCGCGTAACATTGCTGAGCTTGCACAGGCTCTGCAGGAGTAGAGGAACATTCCTGTGGCTTATTTGAGATGTTTGTGCCAATCCTTTCCCCATCGTCTTCACGCATGCTCACGGGCCAATGGTGGACACACCAGATACTGACCTTGATATGGGGTGCTTTTTTTAAAAACTTTTTAATTACGAATGCAACTCGATTACTGATGATAACTGGCCATGTTTCCATGTGAATGTAACTCATGAATACCAGTCATTAATATCATATTACATTATCCATCAATTCATTAATAGTTTGTCGTTATTTGCAATGAAAAGTTGTTTTGGCGTTTTCATTGTGTTTCAGTATATTACGAAATAAACTATAACATATGTCTCCATAACATGAATTAACATACTGTAAATTAAATATTAAAAACAAACACTATATATACACAATATCATGCATTATCAGTAAAAGCAATAATATATAGACAATTCACAAATCGAACATTTCATTTAAAATTTAAATATTCTGAAATGAGGAAAATGCTAAACAACCAAACAACCTAATAAAGTTTTTCTTTAACGGCACCATTAGAGCACATTAATTAATTAATCACAGGCTATAGGATGTCAAACATTTGGTAATTCTGACTTGTAGTCATCAGAGGAAACCCACTATATTTTTCCTAATACAGGAAGGGATCTTTTATATGCACTTTACCACACGGGAAGGCACGGCCTTGGACCAGCTGTGGTACACTGGTTGGAACGAGAAAAAAACAATCAGGTGAATGGATCCACTGAGGTGGTTCAAACCTGTGACGCAAGCACCTCAACCGACTGAACTAAATCCTGCACCCCCCCCCCCCCCCCCCAAGCATCCTAATAATCAATGATTGTGAGCGTTATGTGGATGCAATTCAAACTGGTACAATATGGCAGATAAATTGACATCAATGATTTCAAACAGAAACTGGAATGCCATAACGTCAACAGAGAGATTAAAAATCCCTCCTGTATGTTGTATTTATAGTGAGAGTACTTGTCATGTTTAGTTTATATTTCTACACGGGTATCAGCCATATTGAAACTTTTTTTGTCTTATGACATTCTAGCAGATTTATCATTTACTTGACCAGATGAATTGGTCGACCTCATGCAGTGGTTGAAATACTGCCAGCCCGACAAGTATTTGCTGGTCAACATCATCACAGGCCGGGAGATCTTTTTGCCTGCCGTCCCATTGGACTGAGCAGTTTTTCACCCCTGTGGATATCATTTTACACAGACAAAAGCAAGTGACAGCAATTTCTCACAACAAATAATAAGGACTATTCATATATATTGAATATTGTATTATTTCTATAAGTGAATATACATGTAGGTACATCCCTTTGTGTTTCTGAAGAAGCTTCATTAAACCTGATATATGTTTATGCTTGTGATACTCAGTGGAAGGAAGGAAATGTTTTATTTAACACCACACTCACCACATTGTATTTATGGTTATATGGCGTCAGACATATGGTTAAAAACCACACAGATATTGACAGAGGAAACCCACTGTCGCCACTTCATGGACTATTCTTTTTGATTAGCAGCAAGTGATCTTTTATATGCACCACCCCACAGATAGGATAGTACATACCACAGCCTTTGTTACACCAGTTGTGGAGCACTGGCTGGAGTGAGAAATAGCCCAATGGGTCCACCGACGGGGATCAATCCTAGACTGACTGTGCATCAAATGAACGCTTTACCCCTGGGCTACGTCCCGCCCATTGATACTCAGTGGCTTAACTAACATGACTGGTCTAACAGTGCATTAAACATAATAATAATTACGTCACTAGCAAAATATACTGTTATTGTTTCATCCGAGTTATTACTATTTTGCTAATTCCATTTTTACTAAACCAAATTACTAGGTTTTAACTCGATGTTCTGTGTTTTGTTCAGAACATTGAAACAAACAGTCTTTAATAATACACCACCATTTAGAATACTAATATACTTAGGGTAATCATCAGGGCTCAAGAGCCAACATAATCCATGACATCGGCATTAAACTGTTTAATAATACAACACCATTTCAGTGTTCGAGATTAACAGTATCCCAATATCCTGGGGATACCAGAATTTAATTTTGGATACCAGACTTCAAGAACCCAGTATCCCACCGGGATGCCATATAATACTAAATTCTCAGGTGGGATACCACATTTTGAAATGTTAGTATCCAACTGGGATACTGGCCAAAAAATTTAATCTCGAACACTGCATTTAGAATACTAGTATACTTAGGGTACTCCATGACATCGTCATTAAACTGCTCAAGCACAGAACATCCCTATGACTCGTTATGAGATGGTTCAGGTAGAGAAAACTCCTTAAACGACTCGAGCTAAAGTCTAGTAAAGACATTATGGGCCAAATTTATGAACCCTATTTTTTTTTAAAACACAGGTGTTTAAACATGGTAGATGTATGTAGTTAAATGCATGTAAGGTATAAACAGGCTTTGTAAATTCAGCCATATGACTCGAGACATCCCCAACACACCACTTAGACTATGTGACTCGAGACATCCCCAACACACCATTTAGACCATTTAGACTATGTGACTCGAGACATCCCCAACACACCACTTAGACTGTGTGACTCGAGACATCCCCAACACACCACTTAGACTATGTGACTCGAGACATCCCCAGCACACCACTTAGACTATGTGACTCGAGACATCCCCAACACACCACTTAGACTATGTGACTCGAGACATCCCCAACACACCACTTAGACTATGTGACTCGAGACATCCCCAACACACCACTTAGACTATGTGACTCGAGACATCCCCAACACACCACTTAGACTATGTGTCCTTAAACCAATCAAAAGCTCATGAATAAGCACCATACACATGTATACAAAAATTAATCTGTGATGTTATTTTCACCCAGATCCTATCTGAAATTCTGAAATGAACATTGATAACCAAATTGAAATACACCAATATGCATTTTACACAAAAACAACCCAGAGACCATCAAAGCCAAACCTGTCATTATAAGCACTTTAACTTTAACGAATCAGCAGTGTTATTTTCACCAAAGGTGACAAATGGTTCTGGCAGTTTTCCACTTTTGTCTGTTGCCTGCCATGCATCCAGGGCTTAAGATCTCACTAATTTGTACACAACAGGCTTTTTGTCTGTTCTGAGCACATCAAGCTTTGTTTAGTGCAGTAATGTTAATAATAGCTCGTAAAGAGTTGTATATAATCAGAAATATATTTCAAGTTATTTTAATCTAATTATAGCTTAACATTCCATTGATTTTGAGGTGAAATGTTTTAAGGTTAACATGATTGTCCTTAATTTGGGCTTGCTCATTTTGGTGCAATCCAAAGCCCTAACATCTTAACAGAGAATGTTTTGACAGAGATATAAAATGTATCAGAGTCACCGACATGAATGTGAATAGTGGCATCTGCGGATAATGCCTGGTCCCCGCTAGAACACACATCACGGTCATTAAAGCACTTTAACTTTAACAAATCACCAGTGTTATTTTCACCAAAGGCGACAAATGGTTAAGGCAAATTTTCACTTCTGTCTGTTGCTTGTCATACATCTTTACAGACAATGTTAAAGTTTGTTTTGTTTAACAACACCACTAGAGCACGTTGATTTATTAATAATCAGCTATTGGATGTCAAACATTTGGAAACTCACTACATTTTTCGATTAGTAGCAAGGGATCTTTTATATGCACCATCCCACGGACAAGATAGCACATACCAAAGCCTTTGTAATACCAGTTGTGGTGCACTGGCTCGAACGAGAAATAGCCCAATGGGCCCACCAAGGGGGATCGATCTTAAACCGGCATCAAGTGAGTGCTTTACCACTGGGCTACATTCTGCTCCTATACAGACAATGTTCTGTCAAAAGACATAAAACGCTGTCACCAAGCAGAATGGATTACTGAGATGTGTGAATAGTAGCATCCACGGAGAACACATGGTCCCCTCTGGAACATAAAAACTAATCAGTGGTGCTATTTCCACCCAGAAACCATCAAGGCCAAACCGGAGAATGCCTGGTCCATGCTGTTCTATCAGATATATAAAGTGTGTCACCGAGCAGTATCACTGAGATGACTGTAAGTAGTGTCGCCCGCGGAGAATGCCTGGTCCGCGCTGGAACTTCATCCGGTCCTTGAGGGTCTGTCTGGGGATGCCAAACACTCTAGCCGCGGCTGTCACCGTCATCGTCCCTGTCTGCACCGCCTCGTACGCCGCTCGCAGCTCCTCCGGGGTGTACTGGTGGCGCTGCCTCAACGGATGGGTCTGAAGAAGTCAGAAACACCAACACAATCAACGACTCCATGACAGGGCAGGATGTAGCCCAGTGGTAATCACGTTGGTGAGCCCAATCGACTATTTCTCGTTCCAGCCAGTGCACCATGACTGGTATATCAAAGACCATGGTATGTGCTATCCTGTCTGTGGGATTGTGCATATAAAAGATCCCCTGCTACTAATGGAAAAATGTAGCAGGTTTTCTCTCTAAGACAATGTTAGAATTACCAAATGTTTGACATCCAATAGCCGATGATCAATTTGCTCTAGTGGTGTTGTTAAACAAAACAAACTTTGACTCTGTGACAACATTACGGGGCATTCTCACTGTAATGAAAGTTTGTTTTGTTTAATGATCGATACCCCTAGAGCAAATTGATTTATTAATCATCTGCTACTAGATGTCAAATAGTTGGTAGTTTTTACATATGATAACAGTCTTGGAGAGGAAATCCACTACATGTTTCCATTAATAGCAAGTGATCTTTTATAAGCACCATCCCACAAACAGGGTAGCACATACCATGCCTTTGATATACAAGTCATGGTGCATTGGCTTCAATGGAAAATAGCCCAATGGGCCCACCAATGGGGATCGATTCCAGACCGACCGTGATCAAGCGAGCGCTTCACCACTAAGCTACGTGTCATAACGACTTGCACCATGTGATTTGTAGTATTCTTTGTTCACATACTTCTTATGCTGTATGACATGTAGCATGCAGTTACAATCGTATTGATTTTGTGCTTCTCACAATACAAACTGACTGCATGCTACATCCCCTGCTTTTGTTTATCACAGATTCAAATATAAGAGGCTTATTTAATATCACAATACAACTCAGTCGTATACTACAATCTGATTTCTCATCACAGATTCAAATATAAGAGGCTTATTTAATATCACAATACAACTCAGTCGTATACTACAATCCGATTTCTCATCACAGATTCAAATATAAGAGGCTTATTTAATATCACAATACAACTCAGTCGTATACTACAATCTGATTTCTCATCACAGATTCAAATATAAGAGGCTTATTTAATATCACAATACAACTCAGTCGTATACTACAATCCGATTTCTCATCACAGATTCAAATATAAGAGGCTTATTTAATATCACAATACAACTTGGTCGTATACTACAATCTGATTTCTCATCACAGATTCAAATATAAGAGGCTTATTTAATATCACAATACTACTCAGTTGTATACTACAATCCGATTTCTCATCACAGATTCAAATAAAAGTACATGTATGAGAGTTTTATTTAATAACCTTCAACTAGTCATGGTCAAGGTGACAAACGGTGTGCCCAAAATATGTATGCCCAAAATAACTGTGCTCAAATTAACAATAAACATGTTGACCTCTAAACATGTTGACCTCAAAACATTTCACCTCAAAATCACTGAAATGTTAAGGTCTACTAAGATTTTAAAAACTTGTAATGTATTTTATGAATTATCACAACTACATGTATTTTGGAGTTGTCAATAACATTCCTGCACTTAAAAACAGACAAAAAACCCTGCTCAAATAAAACTTGGCTAACAACCAATCATCAGTCATGTGTGGAAAAATTTCACATGTAAAACCATTCAGTTCAAACAGACTTTGGAACAATTTCACATGCAAAACCATTCAGTTCAAACAGACTTTGGAACAATTTCACATGCAAAACCATTCAGTTCAAACAGACTTTGGAACAATTTCACATGCAAAACCATTCAGTTCAAACAGACTTTGGAACAATTTCACATGCAAAACCATTCAGTTCAAAGAGACTTTGAGCAGAGATCAAAACTGAAAGGCTAACTTGAAATGCAAAGGTTAGTTGTGCTCTTTCAAACTAAAATGGAACAATGAATCGTGGTAGAGTCAAACCTACAAGTCATTACCGATACTACAAGTCACAGTCAGAATGTGCCTTTACTTCAAAGTAAGTTACCGGCCTCGGTGGCGTCGTGATTAGGCTATCGGTCTACAGGCTGGTAGGTACTGGGTTCGGATCCCAGTCGAGGCATGGGATTATTAATCCAGATACCGACTCCAAACCCTGAGTGAGTGCTCCGCAAGGCTCAATGGGTAGGTGTAAACCACTTACACTGACCAGTGATCCATAACTGGTTCAACAAAGGCCATGGTTTATGTTATCCTGCCTGTGGGAAGTGCAAATAAAAGATCCCTTGCTGCTATTCGGAAAGAGTAGCCCATGTAGTGGCGACAGCGGGTTTTCTCTCAAAATCTGTGTGGTCCTTAACCATATGTCTGATGCCATATAACCGTCAATAAAAAATGTGTTGAGTGCGTTGTTAAATAAAACATTTCTTTCTTTCTTTCTTTCAAAGTAAGTTTATTTAGTTTGAAAAGAAATATCATCGTAACATAAATTTTATTGCCAAAGAGATAGGAAGCACATAAAATATATTGTCTTAAAGCAAAAAATTGGACAATAAGTTGTTAATACAAATAAAACAAACAAAAAACAACATATATAGCTGTCGCAGTGTCAAGTAGTTATTATTAAGGTGCTATTTTCCGACTTCAGTAGTTAAACAGGTGTATTTGGCCAGAGCTATTGCAATTTCATTTTTACCCATCGCAAAAAAAAAAAGGGTTGAATTTACAAAGCATTTTAATTAAACATAGGTGTTTAAACACACTAAGTTTATGTAGTTACATATGTACAAGACATAAACAGGTGTTTAAACACACTAAGTTTATGTAGTTACATATGTACAAGACATAAACAGGTGTTTAAACACACTAAGTTTATGTATACTCTTCAAAAGAAGAAACGCAAAACCACATTGTCGTAACATTTGGAGAATTGATTTAATTATTGAATGGTGAGTCTGATAATTACCAAATGTTGCAGGATTGTTCACAATTCACTCTAGTCCATTGTGAGTAAGTGATAGGACACACCACCAAGGTCAAGGTCATCTGGAGTCAATACCGGGTGTGGCCTCCGCGTGTGTTGACAACTGCCTGGCACCGCCTGCCCATTGAAGCAACCAGAGTACGGATGACGTCCCGGGGGATGGTGGCCCACTCGGCCTGCAAGGCTGCTGCCAGCTCGGGCAGGGTCTGGGGCTGTGGTTGTCGCTGTCGGAGGCGTCGGTCCAACTCGTCCCATAGATGCTCAATTGGGTTCAAATCCGGTGATGTCGATGGCCAAGGAAGGACATTAATGTTGTTGTTCTGTAGGAAAGCCATTGTGAGACGTGCTGTGTGAGGCCTGGCGTTGTCATGTTGGAACACTGCGTTGGCGTTTGCCATAACTGGAACGATGTGTGGCCGGAGGATCTGGTCAATGTAGCCCTGTGCATTCAGGTTGCCCTGCACGTGGACCAGGTCAGTTCTGCCAGTGTGTGAGATGGCTGCCCACACCATGACACTACCCCCGCCGAATCTGTCCACTTCCTGCACGCAGTTTGCCGCATAACGTTCACCACGACGCCTATACACGCGACATCTTCCATCATGACGTCGGAGCAGAAATCGGGACTCGTCACTGAACCACACCTGTCTCCATCGCAGTTGAGGCCATTGTCGATGAATCTGGCACCACTGCAGTCGGAGTCGACAGTGTTGTGGTGTTAAGATGACACCTCGAACTGGACGTCTGGCACGAATTCCTACCTCACGTAGGCGGTTCCGTACGGTCTGGTCGGATATCCTGCGCACACCTGGTATTGCTGCGGCTGTGGAGGTGGCAGTAGTCAATCGTTCCCGAAGGTGGCGTACCCGGATGTAGCGGTCCTGCCCGGGGGTAGTGACCCGTGGTCGACCGGATCTAGGGAGGTCACGTGTTGATCCATGTTGCTGGTAACGGTCCCACAGTCTGGAGATGGTGCTTGGGGACACATGGAATGCCCTGGCAACGGCCGTTCTGGATTCGCCTGCGTCTAGTCGGCCGATGGCATTGTTTCTCTGCGGTTCACTGAGACGTGGCATGTCCTGGATTGTCAACTGTCGGCCAGATACAGAGGCCAGGCAAGCGAACACCCTGCACTTTTATACTGTCGGTGTTCATGTTGCACGTGCAGACAACGCACGTGCAGACAACGCACGTGCAGTGGTGACATGGTTTGCACGTGGCTGCGTTTTTGCGAATATTCACATTTTGGAACTTTATTGTACAGTAGCTGCGTTTTATCGAATGTAACCGTTGGAATGTGTTTGGGACATGCAATGACCTTATATTCACAAAGCATGAACTGGTAGGAAACATAAAATCGGAGTTATAACCCATTTGTACCCTTTTGCGTTTCTTTTTTTGAAGAGTATAGTTACATATGTACAAGACATAAACAGGCTTAGTATATTTGGCCAAGAATTTTTTATTATTAGAGAGTGAATTAAAAGCTTTAGCGTGTGAGTTTATGATGTTCAATAAACCCGATCTCACCGAATTATACATTGGACAGGTTAGTATAAAATGCAATTCATCCTCAGTAAGCGAGTTTTGTGTTTGTACAGAACAAGCAATATGTTTTGTTTCTGGGGGTCCGTAGGTGTGGTGTGTGTGCCAGTTTCAACATACATCTGATAAGTGCTCATTCTTATGTTAGGGTCTACCTGTGGATAGCATTGGGTATATAAAGGAAGGCTTCAAAGGAGAAATGTTTCTTAAATTGTATTTAAATTAAGCTTGCCATTTGACTAGAAGTATGCACCAAATGAAAAAAAAAAACCCCAATAAAAAAAAAAAAAAAAAAACCCCAACCTATATTTGGTAAATTCATTAAACCGAGAACAATATGCAAACAGAAATAATAAGTCACTGACATTTAATTAAAGAATGCTCCTTGTACACCAACTACAAATAGATACCTGTGGATTTCCTTTCTCTTATAGTTTAGGATACATGCAAATATGCATGTCATTAACAAATTATGTGTACCGTAAAATATAATAAATTAATATATTATAACACTATGCATCACCTCACTGCACTAAATTATGCAACAAACTATGCCACTGATCTTTTTGACAATATATGACCATATTATCAAACTTATTAAAAGGGTCTAACTTTTAAAACATTTGTAAATGTTGCTTGGTGATGTCAAGTTGACAAAGAAACAGAAATCTTGATACATGTATGTAATATCCATAGCAAACAAAACTCAGAAATAAACGTAAGATGTACAGAGTACAGACTCATGATTTAATATCAGACTGCTGCAACTGTAGTCTTCAATAAAAAATTAAATGGTTTTCTGTAAACATATCTGAAAAGGGGACAAGCCTGAACCTTAATTGGCTACAAGCATGGCAAAATTGGTAAGATCTGGACTTATCTCAACTGGTGGGGAGGGAGTGTTAACAGTTTATATTACTGTATATCAGTCACATCACAGAATTATCTTTTAATGTTAGTCTTTCATATTCTCTCTCGCTGTTGACATCAGTAAGCTTTGCATCCTCTACTCAAAATGTTGTGTCTCTGATTATACTTAATTCTATCAAACAGCACTGTTCACAAATCCCATAATGTTGTTTCTTTCCTGTTGACATCAGTAAGTTTGGAAATAAGCTTTCTCGTCTTCAACTCAAAATGCCCGGTCTTCAGTTATACTTAATTCTATCAAACAGCACTGTTCACAAATCCCATGTTCTATCTTTCCCGTTTACATCAGTAAGTTTGGAAATATGCTTTTTGTCCTCTACTGAAAATGCTGGGTAAGGGGTTATACTTAATTCTACTGAAGAGACCTTTTTGTCCTCTACTCAAAATGTTGTGTCCCCGATTATACTTAATTCTATTGAACAGCACTGTTCACTAATCCCATAATGTTGTTTCTTTCCCACTGACCGGCCTCAGTGGCGTCGTGGTTAGGCCATCAGTCTACAGGCTGGTAGGTACTGGGTTCGGATCCGAGCGAGTGCTCCGCAAGGCTCAATGGGTAGGTGTAAACCTCTTGCACCGACCAGTTATCCATAACTGGTTCAACAAAGGCCATGGTTTGTGCTATCCTGCCTGTGGGAAGCGCAAATAAAAGATCCCTTGCTGCCTGTCATAAAAGAGTAGCCTATGTGGCAACAGCAGGTTTCCTCTAAAAAACAGTATCAGAATGACCATATGTTTGACGTCCAATAGCCGATGATAAAATAAAAAATCAATGTGCTCTAGTGGCGTCATTAAATAAAACAAACTTTACTCTTTTTTTACTTTCCCGCTGACATCAATAAGTTTGGAAATAAGCTTTTCGCCCTCTATTCAAAATGCCAGGTCCTCGGTTGTACTTAATTCTATCGAACAGCGTCTGTTTAGGAATCCCATAATGCCTGGAGGCTTTCGCTAGAGACATCACACCCTGCTGGACGGCACTGTATGCATCCATCATGTCCTGGGGAGAATACTGCACAGCTTGGCGCACCCGAGGCAGTTTCTGTAGAGACCAAAAGACAGTGCTCAGTCACAATTTGGGCAATTCTTGTGGGGTTTTTTTTTTAGTTTATATTGCCATGCAACATGTACATGCATATTATCTATAGATAGCCCCATACCAACCACCCACTGCATTTCTGAATTTTTTTTGGAGTTTTGTTGTTTGTGCGCATGTGTTTATTATATATTTTTATAAAAATTCTACCACAATCAGTACATGTTCAAGCAGTACTGACCAGTGTGTCTTGGCCACATATCACAGGGTATGGCCCACTTTCCGTGCGTGATTTATCGTGTGCGTTTCCATTTGCAGAAATGAGCTTTTCAATATCTGCATTTTCACAAGCAGTTTACTATACATCGTCGATGTATAATTTCAGGCCGAAAGTAAATACTTCTCATTACGTCACTATGCTGAAGAAAAAATCATGCATGAAAAATTACTCATCGATCAACTTTTTTTTCCAGCACACTGAATGCACACGCGCGGAATAGTGAATATGGAAATGGCCCTACGTAAATACATAAATTCACATGCGAAATCACATCAGTAAAAATCGTGCTTAATATACATGTAGTGAAATTTGTTGTAAAGGGTTTTTTTTTATTATATACTGATGAAAACAATTAAAGAAACACACAAATAATAAAAGCAAGTATTGACTGCCACCAGAACTTGCATCCAGTATCAGGAAGTTAACCAAGTTACTAACAGTTAATGTCACAGTACTGATATTGAATCCCATATTACTGTATTAATTACATCTCTGTACATTATATAGGCATAACTACTCTTAATAGTTATTAGTATATGTATTCTTTTCAGAAATAAAAGATCTGGAAATGAAGGTATGTTCACCATGGGTGTATGGGGACTCTTTGATTTAGGGGGGCTGAAGGGGTTGATTTGCCCAAAATTTTACCCAGATAAAAACTGCCCGAATTTCCCCCACTGTTTTGCCCGAATTTGGGGGGAAGGGGGGGGGGCAGAGACACCCCCCCCCCCCCCGTCATACACCCATGATGTTCACCACAAGACCCACTGGATCCAAGTACTATTTTTAAATGATGCACCAAGTATAAGTTTTAATATGAAACTAAAGCTGTAGTTTTCAAGTATCATTCAACAGAGTTAATGTATCACATCCAGCAAACACAAGCACTGTCTGACATGATGTGATAAAGAAAATAAACACCAGAACCTGTTTCTATAAATTTAATTGTAAATGGGTCACTGTTTAAGGTACATAAATCTATAAAAAGAATCTAAAACACAACAACTGGAATTTTTGAAAAGAGGAGATTTTAAAGACTGTGGAATTATACAAAAACTGACAAAAAGTATTCTACATGTATTTGTAAAATAAATAACATTTGTATGTTAGTAGCAAAAGCATAATAATGGGGACAATATTTTTCATATTTGTTTAATATTAAATATTACACATGGTGTAACATACAATATTATTGAATGATTTCATGCTTACAAACCAATAACCTTGTCGGTACTAAATATGACATTGTCATTACTTAGCAAACACAAAATGACTTCAAATAGTTTAACAGAGTTTGCATTTGATGCTCTTTGTTTTCAAACTTAAATTGGCCTCCCAAATGTTATTTTAATACAAATGTTTAATTATTACCCAGTATAGATTTTTTCACATAATAAATAGAACACTAATTTTTGACAATTATCTGTGAAATACAATTTATAGCAATACTCATAACAATATAGGCCAATGTGTAAGGATATTGAAAATAGATTGATTTAACTGGGTACTGGGTATGAAATTTATATGACATATGTTTGGAGGGAAAAGCCACTTCTCCCTGTGTTGCCAACCTAGCTTGAACCCTGTATGTCCCTCCTGAGAATATTTTTATTTGTTCCTTACTGAAGACATAAACATCCTAACTGGTAAATCATTTATTATGTTCTATATAAAACTAATTAAAGGCTAATTTAAGCTTGTTGCAGTTTCTGCACCGGCCTCAGTGGTTTCGTGGTTAAGCCATTGGACACAAGGCTGCTAGGTACAGGGTTCGCAGGCCGGTACCGGCTCCCACCCAGAGCGAGTTTTAATGACTCAGTGGGTAGGTGTAAAACCACTACACCCTCTTCTCTCTCACTAACCACTAACAACTAACAAGTAACCCACTGTCCTGGACAGACAGACCAGATAGCTGAAGTGTGTGCCCAGGATAACGTGCTTGAACCTTAATTAGATATAAGCACGAAAATAAGTTGAATGAAATGAATCTGCTTCTTGCAAATCAGACTGATAAATGTATTGACATTTTTTTGTATCAGTGTAACATGTTTAATGTATACAGTGACTCAAAACTGTAGTTACCTTATAAAAGGACTGATTTTACACACTGAGTCAAGTAAATCACATACATTTATCTAGTATTAGTAAAAATAAATGTGCATTTAAAAATATTATGCATGTAACTACTATTTAAAATGGACTGGGTACTGGGTTTTTTTATACATGGGTCAAGGAAAATGACAAAATAAATATATATATATATAAGCCTTCTTTACATTACGAACTAGAGATCTAACACAAATTGGTATATTTAACAGATATAACAAAGAAACAAAGAAAAATGGCTTTCTTATTTTAACATTGTCGGTTTAATAATTTTTAAGTTCTGTCAGTTACCTGGATCACAAATACATGTATATCAACACAACATTTATTTACATGTACATGTGTGTAAAACAGATTGCAAAAGTATCTGAGTATGAATACATCTAACTGTATGACAAACGTACAAACTACAGATGTATATACATCATACATGTATGTACAAAGAAGACCATTGTTTCTTTATTTGAATCCAAAATTACTTCTGTATAATTCAGCAGTTCTGTTTGTCCAAAGGTTTCTACAAATTATCTATTGTAAACCAGGAAAACAACATCTATACATATAATTATAAATGTTGCATCATTTGCTTATTCACAATTTGTTTGGGGTTTTTGTGGGGGTTTTAAAGTTACAGGATGAATATGTTTTCTGAACATTTCTATCAATAAATACACTGAAATAACAATGTTCATGCACTAATTTACATGAACTGCACAGTCCACATTTTGACAGTTTCAATCATAGTAACATCCACTACAATCAGGGTTCTTTCTGAACATTTCAGAGGTGGAAATAATATGCTGTTCAAGATACCCATATTTATTAAGCATGTGAATAACTCAAAATATTAAGAAACAGCTTATTGACCTTATATAGGCTAACACATGATGGCCAATCCCCAGCCCGCTACTGTTTTAGAACAAACATACAAATATTGTTTAAACCAAGAAACAGCTTATGTTATACTCTATTGAGTGAGACATATTTTATTGTTTTTTAAAGAACAAACGGATCAGACACAAGTTACACAACTTACCGTACTAGCCCTTCAGACTATATTAAAGTAGGTATGTTCATTCATCCATGTATGTATGTATGTATGTATGTATGTATGTATGTATGTATGTATGTATGTATGTATGTAGTAATTAAATCGCCAACAAAAACAGCATATTAATATTAGTATTCAAACCAATTTCTGTTTTAAAGAACATGTAAGTTGACTGGTTGGCTCAGTGAGCTGGTGAATATAAAACAAGTTCATGTAGTTCATCTTGAAGGCTCGAGTCTACAGTCAATTCTTGTGATTATCAACAACTATTCTACAAGTGTACATGTGTGAAATACTTCTGTAAACCTATCAACTCTTTGGTTAAATATACCACTAAAAATAATTTTAAATGCACATGTACTATACATGCATTGGGTTAACAGTTTCGACTATTTTAAATTCACATGTACTATACATGCACTGGGTTTACAGTTTTGACTCTTTTTAATTTCAAATGTATTATACATGCACTGGGTTTACAGTTTTGACTATTTTAAATTCACATGTACTATAAATGTACTCAGTTTACAGTTTTGACTGTTTTAAATTCATATGTATTATAAATGCACTCAGTTTACAGTTTTGACTGTTTTAAATTCAAATGTACTATAAATGTACTCAGTTTACAGTTATGACTGTTTTAAATTCACATGTACTATAAATGTACTCAGTTTACAGTTTTGACACAAAAAATTAAATTCACATGTACTATAAATGTACTCAGTTTACAGTTTTGACTGTTTTAAATTCACATGTACTATAAATGTACTCAGTTTACAGTTTTGACTGTTTTAAATTCACATGTACTATAAATGTACTCAGTTTACAATTTTGACTGTTTTAAATTCACATGTACTATAAATGTACTCAGTTTACAGTTTTGACTGTTTTAAATTCACATGTACTATAAATGTACTCAGTTTACAGTTTTGACTGTTTTAAATTCACATGTACTATAAATGTACTCAGTTTACAGTTTTGACTGTTTTAAATTCACATGTACTATAAATGTACTCAGTTTACAGTTTTGACTGTTTTAAATTCACATGTACTATAAATGTACTCAGTTTACAGTTTTGACTGTTTTAAATTCACATGTACTATAAATGTACTCAGTTTACAATTTTGACTGTTTTAAATTCACATGTACTATAAATGCACTCAGTTTACAGTTTTGACTGTTTTAAATTCACATGTACTATAAATGTACTCAGTTTACAGTTCTGACAGTTTTAAATTCACATATACTATAAATGCACTGGGTTTACGATTTTGACTATCTCCACTTTGGATTAACAACAACAAAATTAACACAAGTCAATACACAAGCACAATGTTTGACCATAATGGCACAACTACAAACACAAAACAATATCTAATAAAGGTTAGAATTGTTACGTCTTCTTGTTATCTACACTTACAATACAACCAGTATGCCACACAAACAATGTAGTAACTGATAATAACAACACAAGGGATTCTATGAATAAAATGTCCTGGGGATCTCAGAATCAAATAAACCATCACACTGACATTGGGACTAGATCTACACATACACACTAAAGTGATAAAATATTTCACTTTAGCAATATGCTTATACATACCTGTATCATAAAATAGCAAAATATATTGCTTTTTCTTAAAATACTGTGAATTGTATGGTTTCCATTAAGTATATATATTGTTAAACATTTTAAGTTAATGTGAAATGAAGCTAACGTCCAAATTAGAATCACAAGTTTCATGGCCTAATTCACTAAACTCTCGCAACTTTGTGATCTCGCAGTGCAATGCTAAAAGACTTGCGAAGAGGATGCTTTGTTGTCTAAGAGACCTTTGTGAATTAGGCCCCAGAACTGTTTAGAATTTAAATACATATAAAATCTTATAAAAATTATTAACTACGTTAAGTCAATAATTAAGCAAATAATGAAGGAGAGTCTAAAAATAAGTTGCTCCTTTATTTTTAATAAATATGTTTTGGAATGGAAAGGTAAATCGTAAAGTTACTGTACCAAATAATTTTGTTTAATGCTGTTTAATATGACCCACTGTCAGGAAATATGAATCTTTGTATATATCTACACATCTGTGATATAAAAAGGAGCTGCATTTTAAGTAAATATTATAAATATATATACATGTATGTTGGGTAATAAACCACCCAACATTTAAATGCATTTTTTGACAAGAGGCAGCCAAAATATACAGCCATGAAATGCAGTATCAAATTGTATAAACTATACCAGAGATATTAACAGAAATTATTCAAAAACATTTCAAATCTGTGTCCTTTAAATGAATAAAGAAAGGAATAAGTATATAGTACAGTATTAAAGAAAATCAATCCAAGTTATAAATATTTACAACCATAAAAAAAATATCAAAAGTTAATTTAAAATAAAATAAAATATTTAATTTGTATATTTAAGTTTTGGTGGGGGTGGGTTTGGCTTTTAATATTAATGTCTTCTCTGTGGACCAAGGAAGTTAATGATGATGACCTAAGCAATAATTAACTTTCCAGTGTACTGTTATGCAGTTCTTTTGAAATTTAATTATTACTTGTTGGATCATTATTACATAATGCAATTTGACATAAACATTATATATTTTAATTTTAAACCAGGCTTAAAAATTCAGATACTTTTGTTTTGTTTATTTATAAACACCCACCTGCACTCCACTGTCACATTCACCAAAAAAAAAAGAAAAAAAAAAGAAAAGAAAAAAAGAGAATAAACAGGAACCAACCTCTGAACTTAAAATTTAATATTATTACATTGTATTAGTATAAAGATGTAAGCATTGTAGGTGAGACAAATATGAACATCATTTGGTAACTAATACATGTACTTTTACATGTAGCATACTGGAATAAATTCTGGGACTGTCCAGTAGGTTTTGTTTGTTTCAGACAGACCATCGTCCACATTATACATGTGAAATCATGAACATAACCTTCATATATAAATACATTGGTTTTTAGCATGCACTGTTAGAAGTACAGTAAAAGCACTAAAAAACCAGAGGTCAAGTTCACAAAACATCCTAAACATAGTCTTGCATGTAAATGTAAATCTATAACTAAACCTAATCTTTGCCATTTATTCAAGACCGTTGGGCATCAGCTCCTCGACTAAACCACAACTCGCATTGTTTCATCTTCAGTAATGATGTAATTTTCTGCATGAAATAGATGCCAAATACATTTAAATGTATGACAAGTGTAACTAGTAGTCGCAAAATTAAACTTACAATATTTTGTGAAATTGGCTCCTGACCCGGTGTAAACCGGAATTCTGTCAAAACCAGATGTTTTTCATGATCCCCTTTTCAATAGGAGTACAGAACATAACCTCTCTAACCCCTTACTAAATCAGACTTGTTTCTTGGTCCCATGGGTGTCCACTTTAGAAAGGTTTCACTATGGAGAGGCATTTATATTGTCAAGAGTCATTTATATAGACCTGTTTTCCAATCCACTTCATTTATTTGAATAAATATTGTTTTTTGTTTTTTTTAAAAAAGAAGAAAACAAAAAGAAGTGTTTCACTGTATATTAAGTATGTCTGTGTTTCAATGACTCAACTAATCTTTGCTGTTTATTCAGGACCGTTGGGCATCAGCTCCTCAACCAGATCCCGACACGTATCAACATCGTTCTCAGTGGGTCTGTCAAAGGAGGAATCCACCTGACTGTTATCCAGTCCTGACATGTCTAGGTTGGGAATCTCATCCTGCACCATGGTTGGCAAGCCTTTGTAGAAGCTGGAACCCATCAAACATCCCGGTCTCCGGCCCCGCCTCAGAACCCCTGGGCCGCGACCGAACTTGAAGCGAGCGTGCAGGGTGGGCTGTGGGACACCGAACTTTCGGGCTGCTGCACTGACCGTCATTTTGCCTTCCTGCACGGCCAGGTAAGCATTTTCCATAGCAACTGGAGCATACTGGCGTCCTTTCCGGCGTCGGAATGTCTGCTGCAGGCAACTCTGAAGAAACCAGATACACAGTCTAAGAAGGGTGCCAGTAAAGCAGCAAAAAGTATGGTGCAACAATATTTCTTTTGAAAAAAAAAAAAGAGAACAGTAATATTTATCTTGTGTCACGTTTATAATTAGTTTACCAGCAATAAAATCAGACATGTTTTATCTATGTTTATTTGTGTTATGTATGTAATTAATTATTAGTCTACCAGCATCTTAGTCTGACATGTTCTCTTATCTATGTTTATATCTCTTTTCTACATTGAAAATTAAAAAAACATATTATCAAAATGCATGTAAAATGCATGAACATATATAGATGCTCAATGTTTGAAAGCAAACAGCAATGTTTTAGTCCATGTCTAAACTAGTTTACCCAAAATATGATATACATGTACAGATAAATATGTTAATTAATAATATTAATAAAAAAAAAAACTATTGAAGATGTTTGTATACTGGTATATATATATATATATATATATATATATATATATATATATATATATACTGTAAATATTAACTTAATGAAATCATGCATAATTTGTTTAAGGGCTTACAAGATAGAGACTACAGGAAGACAGGTAAAGTAAATATTCATATCAAAGCCAAAATAAGTGGAAGAAGCAGCAAATCATAAATGCAGAGCCAGGAGGCGACCTGGCCTGCACATGTGGTGCTTATAAAACGTTTTGTCTCGACTCGAGGCTAATAGTCTGAGACAGTAATGTCATGACAACGCCATACAAACTGTATGTCTGTGATGCCATTAGAGATTGAGTGTGGACTCAATAAAAGTTTTATAAGCACGAGCCTAGGTCCTGTCTAAATCAGATCAAGCTGGGGACCTAATATTTATCGATTCAGACAGGATTTGGTGTTTAGAATTGATAAAATTTGGGAAACTTGGCTGGTTTTGACAGAATTCCCATTTGTTCAGAGTCTGGTTTAGACAGGTTTCTCAGTACTGGTCTAGTACTGTAGATGATCAAAGTTCTCCAAACTAATATACTGGAGGCTGTGGTTTCAGCTGTCCTGCCTGTTGGAAATACATATAAAATCAGGTTTCTGTTAGAGGGTACGAAGGGTAAAATTACCTACCCTATAATTCTTGGAAATTTATGGATACATTTTCACATATTTTATTAGAAATATTATAGTAAGAGAACTGCTGTTTAAAATTTGTCAAAGTACATGAAATGTGCAGTGTCATATTTTAAAAGATTTCAAACCAATAACCACCTACATGTTGTTGTGGCATTTATTATCTGTTTTGTTTTTGTTAGTACATGTACCTTCAAATTATTTTCTGGTAGAAAGTCTGTAAAAGATCCCTTCCTGCTAAATCATAACTGGTTAACTGGTGATGAAACGAGCCCATGTAATCACCACAGGATCTCCCTAAAACTAATATTACAATATCAATATGGGTCTGGGACATTTTTGACCTGCTTCCATTAGAAAACTGTTCAAGCATGCTTGTTCTGGGTACAACCTCCGACTTCAACAGAGAGTCCTTTTGAAGTTAGGAATGTCAATAATCAGGACACTGCTTATATAGACATTATATAATAGTATTAGCATGTTATTTCAATGGTTAAAGTTTGTTTTGTTTAACAACACCACTAGAGCAGATTGATTTATTAATCATTGGCTATTGGATGTAAAAAATGTGGTAATTCTGACATAGTCTTTGAGAGGAAATCCACTTCATTTTTCCATTAGTAGCAAGGGATCTTTTATATGTACCATCCCACAGACAGGATAGTACACACCTTTCATATACCAGTTGGAACAACAAATAACCTAGTGGGCCCACCAACTGGAATCGATCCCAAACCAGCCGTGCATCAAGTGAGCACTTTACCACTAACCTACATCCCGCCCCATCCATAATCAGGACATATGCTTAAATAGAAAAACAAAGGTTGGTAATACAGGCACCAGTTAAGTATGATGGCAAGTTCATAACTCACTTCCATCATTTGCCAGTACTGTGTGGTCTAATATATTTGTCTACAATAACATAATTTCCCGTGACCAGCAAAAATAAACTGAAATATCCTTTTCTGCTTCTTGAAATAAGAAACAGTTATTCATTACAATACCCAGTTTTGAGCGGTCTTAAGAAAAAGTCCATCTTATAAATATTCAGATGTGGTTTGAAGCACTCTCAATCATACCAAAAATAAACGGGTCATAAAATACTCCAAATGTTGCACCCTTCTAAAAGTATTTAAAAGGGGAAGCAAAGCCACACAACGGAACATTGTTATGAAACATCTTTAAAAAAGTTTCATTAAATATATATATATATATATATATGTTTATATGGCTGTTTTCAGCGATGGTTGCTTCTAGTTCTTACAAGAATCTGATCAGAATTAAAATGGATCCAATCCATTCAGACTAAAATTTCCAAGAAATAACTGAAACAACTGTCATTAAAGTCAATTACTTTGCCATTTCATCTCTAGCACAGGATGAAAAACTTATAGAATACCACAAAATTCGTCAATATTGTCATATGTGGAGACAAGGAACAGAATATCCATTGTTTTTAATCAGCAGATCAGTTGCATATGGTAATTTAGACATATGATTTGGAGCAGGAGACAATACATACACTTTTTGCTGTCACACCAGCAGCAAGAGACCTTTGTACATACATGTACTCTCCTAAAGATAGAACAGTATTACATTTACATATATAGATCTTACAAAAAACACTGGTCAGAGAGGGAACACCAAACACGCTTATTATGGGAACAGGATTCTACAAATGTGACCAACCTCTGGCTGAAAATCTGTTAATGAACAATCTTTGTTGAAAGACGATGATATCAACACTGATTCTCTAAGTCATGCCGGGAATACATGTATGTTGCTTGGTTATACATATTGGGCCGAATTTATGAAGCCACTTTTTCTTAAACACAGGTGTTTAAGCATTGTATATATGTATGTAGTTACACACGTGTAAGACATAAACAGGATTTGTAAATTCAGCCCTTTGTCTCTAGCCCGAGATGGATCAATCATCATAGCCACCAAGAGACAAACCAACACAGAATAACAATTACAAAGTTTTATTACAAGGTCCTGTTTATCAACAGATGCCTCGAACATTGATAGTTTACAAAGATGTACAGGTAACAAGCTATAATTATAATTCGTGTAACATAATATGAAATAATATGCATTTAGATCAACAATAATTTGACAGTGACTTTGTCATGAAAATCACGTTGATAAAATAGTAAAAAGACTATTTGAACAACCTGTTATAACGTAATGATTGGCATCAAACTGGAGATCAATGTTTCAAGTGTAAATTATTAGTAAATTTAGTCACACCCGTGTTAATCAGCCACCACATTAAACATGAAAACATGGCCTTTGAAGACTGGATAACTATAGTCCGTCCCACAGGGAACATCTTTTTTATACTATGCAATTTACTACAAGTTATTTCTGAACTGATTGTTTTCTAAATTGTATTTTTTTTGTTATTTCCAAAATACTTTTACTTTTCATATAACATGAAACATAACTGAAATTATTTACAAAAAACCCCAAACATTTTTGTAGAGGATGGGATGGACTATAGCTTGTTAATACTGGTCAGTTTGTACAATATTAAATTATTTGGATCAATGAAAAGGTGGCTTTATAAAACAAGTGGACTCTGAAGTAGGTTTTACTGCATACAGAATTATCCACATGTCAAGTAAATAACAAATCAAACATTAGTTTATATGAATGAAGACTAACATGATAATTATGTGATATAAAAAAAATGTATACAATGAACAAAATGGAGTTAACATATGACATCATCATGCATGATCAGTCCTCGAAATTTCAAAGTAGTATCTTGCGATGGCAATTTAGTATAAAAATAATAAAATAAATATATAACACTGAACAAAAATACTATTGCAGGTCAATTTTGCAGCAGCCTTCTGCAATGGCACTGCCGACTATCAACACAAATTTCATGGGCTGTGCATGTAATAATGAAAACATTTGTATATGTCAAAAGGTTATACTGGTATATGTGGCTATACTATTTCAGTTTTTGTAATCATTAAAATAGTATACACAATTTATCTCTCAATTATTTTTTCTCTTAAAATTATTTTCTTGGAAAGCTAATTATATTTGTAAATCTTTAAGTTAAATCTGCCATCTAACATCTCCATCCCTACATTTACTACTGCAAACCACAAACACAATATTGTACAATTTTAACAAACTTTTATGTATTCACCATGACAAATCATCAACAAAGTACCCTCATCTTTTATACATTAAGCAATTGAGGTGCATCATTGCATCTGTGGTTTCACAATGCTAACAATATACTTTTATGTAACCCAATATAAACTAAGTGGAAACTTAAACTGGATGATCTCTGCTTAAAAATACTGAACCAAAATAAAAACTTCACGTTAATAATTATAAATACAAAATTAAATGAATGAATATGAAAATATTTAGATTTAAGGACATGTTAGCAATATACTGGGTTCTGCAATAAAAGCAGGCAATATAAAAAGTTGGAGATGTTGTGACTGTATAAAAAGAGTCAATATTGAGCTTGTGAATTATGACCGCTGTGCAAAAAGATGTGCAACAAGCAGACAATTTCTAATGGTTTGGGCAGATATCTGTCCTTTAAAACATTCATTTGCAGTTGAAGATGTCATCATGAAACTATCACACAGATGACATAAGCCGATTTGATGGTCTTCAGAATGTAACTTCAAACATAATCAACCTCGCCAAGAAGTTTGCTGTCCTACGGTTGTAAATTCTCCATGAACCACATCCCTTTACTGGTACCACTACCATTAACGAGTCCACCATGTAGCATACCAATAGCACTCTTTATGTGATATATCAGGAAGTTATGGCATTGCAACTTTAGGGGCTAAAATTATTTTTTAATATGTTTTTCATGTTGTTAATTTAATATACTCTGCACAGTGTCAATGTTGTGTGTAAAACATTGTAGTTAGGCAACCCACAGCACATATAAAACCACTTGCTATTAATGAGCATCACACTGGTACATTCTGATTGGTAAAGGGTTTTAATGTTTTAATGTAAACAGACGATTTTGCATCACCTGTAATCTACATGTTTATTACTATTCTTTAAAAACTGTGGAGTTTCTAATTTGGTTCAGTATATTAATAATACATTTAAAGATTCCAGCATTAAAAAAACAAAAAAATGGGGTAGGTCAAGATGACCCATCTTTTGACCATGAAAGCAATTGGTTGAGCCTAATTTTGGCTATTTCTGACAAATTTGGTCGTGTTCCTGTCAAGACTGGTGTTAGAACGGATGCTTTTACTCTACGATACAGTGTTTTCTGCGGCACTTCAAACATCCTGGCAGCAGCCGTGACAGTCAGAAGCCTCTCCTCAACAGCTATCAGGGCATTCTGCATAGCAATGGGTGGATACCGGTATCGACTTCGGCTCCACAGGTCTTCTGGCAAAGGATTCTGTAGAAACCAGAGGAAGCAGTCTGAGTCCCACAAACAGCACAAGACACTAATTATTTATAGTCTAGAACTGGAATTTTACAAGATATAGTTCAGAAATGGAATTTAACAAGATATAGTTCAGAACTTGAATTTTACAAGATACAGTTCAGAACCTGAATTTTACAAGATACTGTTAACTGGAATTTTACAAGATACTGTTAAGAATTGGAATTTTACTTGGCACCAATATACTGATACAGTTGATACAGTTCAAAACTGGAATTTTGCAAGACATTAATGTATTGATAGTCGAGAACTGGGACCTAATTCACTAAACTCTCACAACTTTGCAATCTCATAGTGCAATGCATAGACATGCAAACACAATGCTTATTAAAGAGCTTTGTAATTAGACTTGTGGCAGATTTTTGAAGCTATTTTAGCACTACAATATTGTAAAACCATCCTAAGCTATGACATCACTCAAATATTATATGCTATAGTGATGTCATAGCCTACAGCCGTTTTATGATATTGTAGCGCTAAGATAGCTTCGAAAATCTGGGTCCTGGAATTTTAAACATATTAATGTATTGAAACTTAAAACTGGAATTTTACATGACACTAATGTATTGATACAGTTCAGAGAACATATTTTTGAAGCTATCTTAGCACTATGCTATCATAAAACCATCATAGTCAATGACGTGTGTCACACTGATGTCATAGCCTCTGACAGTTTTACAAATATCATGACAGTGCTAAATAGCCTTGGAAACATGGGGTCAGAAATAGAATTTTAAAAGGCAATACATGAATGTAATGATAGTTCAGAAAAGAAATTTTACAAGTTTTTTCTGTATTCACAAAATAAAATGAAAATATTTTAACAAACTAACAAGGTAAGGTTTGAAAATAGGTGTCATTCACACAAAAAATAATGATTCTATAATGATAACACTTTAAATGTAGTTGTCATGTTTTCTTAAACTTGTGTCATTCACACACAAAATAATGATTCCATAATGATAACACTTTAAATGTAGTTGTCATGTTTACTTAAACTAGTGTCATTCACACAAAAAATAATGATTCCATAATGATAACACTTTAAATGTAGTTGTCATGTTTTTTTAAACTCACCAAAAACTATGTGCCTTCCTTCCTTCCTTAGTAGACCCAATGGATTAATAAGTGCTCCAATGAATATTAAGGGCTGTGGTTTGAACTATGATTGCTTAACCAAACACATATTGCTATTAATAATAACGTGTAAACTTCATGGCTGCAGTACCTATCTTCTGTCTTTCCAGACACTAGTAAATGTGTAAATGTTTCTGTATTTTTTATATCTAATGGTTAATGATTATTAATGAGTGTTTTTAAACTTGGGATGAAAATTATTTTGCACCAAAAAAATCTCCAAAATTCTGCAGAACCTTAAAAAGTAAGGGGTTAATAACTGTTTGTATAACATTTCATCAGAGAACAAGTATATGAACAGTTTTTAGGTAGTGTAACCTATTAACACATTTCAGGAATAAACATCTTGATGCATCAACTTGTTAAAATTCTGAATCCATCCCAGTAGTTTATTTACTGCAAAGCAATAGTTAAAATTTCAGTTTAAGATGACTCATCCTTTGACCACGAAAGGAGTTCATTAAGCCGTAATTTGTCTTTATCAGTTAAAGTAGGTTGCGTGCCCGTCAACAAGGACGATACAAAGGACATTTTCACTCGGTGATGTAGCGTCTGTTGCGGAACTCCAAACATCCTGGCAGCAGTAGTAACAGTCAGTATATTTTCCTGAACGGCTATCAGGGCATTCCGCATAGCAACGGGTGGATACCTGTTACGGCGTCGGCTCCAACAGTCTGATGTCGACGGATTCTGCAGAAACCAGAGGAAGCAGTCTGAGTCCCACAAACAGCACAAGACACTAATGTATTGATATAGATCAGAATGGGATTTTACAAGATAGTAATGTATTGACAAATTTCAGAAGGGGAATAGACACTAATGTATAGATAGTCCATAACTGGAATCTTACAAGACACTAATGTATTGATAAAGTTCAGTACGGGAATTTTTTTAAGATATTGATACAGTCCATAACTGAAATCTTACAAGACAATCATGTATTGATAAAGTTCAGAAGGGGAATTTTATAAGATACTAATGTATTGATACAGTCCATAACTGAAATCTTACAAGACACTAATGTACTGATAAAGTTGAGAACAGGAATTTTATAAGACACTAATATATATTGATACAGTTCATAAATGAACAGAAATTTTACAAAATTGTGGCAAAAGATTGAAGGGTGTTTTACACAGAAAGCATACTTGTACATGAGCAGTTATCCAGCATACAAATTAAACAAGTCAGGTTCTTTGATGCTTATATGGCGGAGATGAAAATCATTGTGGCAAAATGAACTGCAATATAATTCATCATACTTGAGTTCCCATGGTTCAAAGTCAAGTTTGCAACTAAGCTTTTCACAACAAAAACTTATTTCCATATATAGAAATTTTTTAATTAACTATATTTTTTACTGGTGACACTTTTACAAATAACCATGTCACAATAATAACACTACGAATTTACATAGAGGTAAGTTTGCTGAAATTAAAACAAACTTATTCCATTATTGATGACCTCATTGGATTGCATTCTGTTCCAGTATAAGTCATATATTAAAGGCTGTAGTCTGTTCTGTGATGAAGTGCTTTTAAAAACAAATACTGCTGTTAATCAAGAAGTATAACCTTTGTGGCAACAGCGTAACTCTTTTCTCACATTGATAATATGTCTCAGTTGCTATGTGGAAATATCGCCTAAGGGGAGGGAATCAATTCTAAGGCCCAGGAACACTGAATAACGTTTGTATTCCAACCACCCAATGCAAATTTTTACATTACCTCCTCGAAGATAGGAAAGGGGAAACACATTGTCAAAATCTATCACATAAATGACTAAAACATTTATCTAGATTGTTTATTGGATCCATGATGTTGGCCAACCGTGATCAATGACCCACCTGTACATTCTGGACATAATGTTAGGGGTTTTTTTTGCCAGAGGGTACGAAGGGTAAAATTACGTACCTTAAAATCTGGGAAATTAATGGAAATTTTAAAATATTTTTTAGAAAGATTGTAGTAAGAGAACTGTTGTTTAAAATTTGTCATGATCTGTTTTGTTTTTATTATGTAGCATCAATTTATTTTCTGGCAGAAAGCTTGAATGAGAGATGGTTTTCCAAGAAATAGTATGAAAATGTTTTACAGAAACCAGAAAGAGATACTAAATTCCAATGTGTAATTTTTAGTACCACACTTTGTTTTATGTTTTCATTGATCATCAGAACTGAAACAAATCATGTTTGCACCAATATAATGAAACCAGATTTATCATTTAATATGTCCTCATCCCACTGGCCTCAGTGGCGTCATGGTTAGGCCATCGGTCTACAGGCTGGTAGGTAATGGGTTCGGATCCCAGTCGAGGCATGGGATTTTTAACCCAGATACCGACTCCAAACCCTGAGTGAGTGCTCCGCAAGGCTCACTGGGTAGGTGTAAACCACTTGCACCGACCAGTGATCCATAACTGGTTCAACAAAGGCCATGGTTTGTGCTATCCTGCCTGTGGGAAGCACAAATAAAAGATCCCTTGCTGCTAATCGGAAAGAGTAGCCCATGTAGTGGCGACAGCGGGTTTTCTCTCAAAATCTGTGTGGTCCTTAACCATATGTCTGATGTCATATAACCGTAAATAAAATGTGTTGAGTGTGTCGTTAAATAAAACATTTCTTTCTTTTTATGTCCTCATCCCAAATGAAAATGATGGTACATGTAACATTCTGTGAACTGAACACAACTGAACACTGGAAGTTTAATACATACACTAACCTGACCTGTGACACATGATGCGCAGCAAATTTGTAATCAACTATATTATCAAAAAAGAAATAACAGCAATAAAATTATGTGTGTGTGTGTGTGTGTGTGTGTCTCTCTCTCTCTCTCTCTCTCTCTCTCTCTCTCTCTCTCTCTCTCTCTCTCTCTCTCTCTCTCTCTCTCTCTCTCTCTCTCTATATATATATATATATACATATACACACAGTAGAATCTCGATGGCTCGACCTCAGAAGGGTCGATCATACCGCAACGCTCGAACCAAAAACGAAGTCCCAAGTTTTTTATCCGATAAACCCTTATATTAACTGATGATGGGTCGAATATGTCCAAAGTCAACTATAAGCCTTCGCTTGAACTAAATTATCGGTCCCATCTGTGTTATTAGCTATATTTCCCTCGAACTGGTGATACATCAAATATCAAATGGAAAACCACAGAAAAGGACCAACAATTGCCGTGTTTGCACAGTTGGATATAGATGGATCGGAGAATCGCGACAATAGCCAAGCAATCCTTTCTTTGCCATACCTGTCATGTTGTGTGTTCAGCCAGCAGCTATCGGTAAAAGTCTTTCAAGTACAGCTAGGGTCACGGTGCCTTTTCGATGAACCATGATACCAATCAAACAATTGGCCTCGGCAGGAAGCGTTACTCTGAACATGTCTACCAGACCAGTTTTCAATGAAACCAGGGACGAGGTACTCAGCTGTCATCACTTCAGCAACTACACATTTAATTAATACCGACACGGGCTTCTGCATTACACAATCGGAGTAATTTCTAATAAATCCTTTCACTCTGATATTTTGTTATATAACATATTGATGAAATTTTTAAGTCTGCAGTTACCAAAATAATTGGTAACAGGTCGTTTCGCCCTTATTACTAGTTCACCAGAGTCGTTTTGAACAGGGTTGATTCGTACCTCTAACCAAGTCATTTCGCTCCATGTTTTGATTCGCACTAATTTTTATTTTGTTAATAAAGTACATTTATTCATTGATTTGTCCTATATCCATTGATTTTTAGATGTCACACATTGCATGTTTATATTTACAGATAAAAATATTATAATTTGTTTATTTCCAGTATCATTTACTCAAGCCATATACATGAAATATGTACAGGCCTTAGATAATATATAGACAATGTATTCACATTAATAATTAATTTATGAACAGTCACACTGCATACTACTGATGTGCTGTGGTTTCTTATTAAATATACTACATACCCAGCTGAGGTTAAAACGCCGAGTACTGTATGGTGATTTCGCCTAGCTTCAGCTGACAGAACGTAAACAGCTGATAAAGCATTAATATCCAAAGACAAAAAATTGCCTAATATTTGGTAATGAATAATGAATAAACAGAAGAAAAAAATACTTCAAAACTATAATAAATATATTTATTTTGTGGGGCGAAACGACTCGGTACGAATGAGATTTAGGGCGAACCAACCCTGGGTGAATAGGACTAACGTCGAAACAACACAGACTTCGAAATGGTTTTAGGGAGAAACGACCCGGATTCGAATAATATGTACATGTATCTAATGCTTTCGAGACGTTTCGGCCCCGCTACACATTCGGCCCCAGACGTTTCGGCCCCATAACCCTGGTCGTTTCGGCCCCAGTTATTATTGTTTTATAAATCAAATTATTCAGTCACTTGTGTTTTGTTATTAAATTTTATTGTAAGTATTGTAATTTCTTTCTCTCTTTTTGTGATTATTATTTTTTTTTAATAGAACATAATATCAGAGCGTTAAAGAACAAATAAGAGCCAACCAACCAAAACTGTATTTAACTTTGATAATCCAAAAATGAAAATGAACTGATTTTCTTGTTTGTGTAAATACAATTTAATAAACTGTTTTGTGTTTGTTCTGCTTAATTATATTTCCATATAGACCCTTCACATAATAGGGGTGCTTTACATGTGGCTAGAATTGGAACCACTGATGTTTGACGTCAGTCGGGGTTACATGTGTACAAAAATTAAGTACGACCACAAAGAATGTTTTCCATGCTGAGCACTCACTCAGGGTTTGGAGTCGGTATCTGGATTAAAAATCCCATGCCTCAACTGGGATCCGAACCCAGTACCCACCAGCCTGGAAACCGATGGCTTAACCACTGCACCACAAATTTGTATTTTATTTATATTATTACCGGTGTATGTGACCATCTAAAGTGTTACTATACCAATTACAGCATATATCTGTATACACAAACACTAGATCGCTGTATATTGCATTAGGGGCCGAAACGATTTGGGGCCAAACATGTACTGGGGCCGAAACGTCCTGACACCTATCTAATTCAACTTTCTAACTGATGTTACGGAAATATCCGATGTTGACCGAATGGTTCGGTCAAACTACCCGATGGGTTGAACACTTTCTCGAGCACCGACAGGGTTTGAGCCAATGAGATTCAACTGTATATATATATTTCAAAGGTGTAATAAGGCAATCAATAAGGCTTGGACATTAATACTGCTTATAATACAATGTAATTCTATATTGGAAATGTACCCTACAATCAGTACATGTAATCCTCTTGAAGTTTGGCTCAAAGACTTGTGTTGCTTTGAAATTTATACATAGCATGGATAGCATTGATTTCTTTCTAAATGACCAGATCTTAAAACCCCCAGAAACAATAATAATATTTTATTAATAATTAATAAAATATTCACATTATGTATTTTACCATCCAGTTATTAAATACAGCAAGCATATTAATAAATAACAAAAAAGGAACACATTCCTTGAAAATGGAGAAAATGACTTAAAAGTGTTGCCTACAATACCTTGGGAAAAAACACTATTATTGTTTTGATTATCATGTTTCATAAACAATACAATTTTATTAACAATAAACATGAACATGAACTACTGTTTCTCCATGTTGACAAGTATTATAAGGAAATATTAACGTATATCTGAAACAAATATCTTGAAGCATTCAACTTCTTAAAAGGAATGTGTAAATATTTCCTAATGGCCGATGATTATTAAATATTATGAGATGTTCTTAAACTGGAGATGAAAATTACTTGGCACACACAAAAAACTATTTTGTTTTAAATCTCTAAAATGCTGCTAGATCTTAAACAGGACATGAAGGGGTGTGGGTAATAACCTTTAATATAGAATTTCATCAAAGAACAAATACAGGAAGTTATTAGGTAGTCTAAACTATTAACATATTTCAGAAACATCTTGATACATCAACTTTTAAAAATTCTGAATCCATCCCAGCAGTAAGGAAGAGTTAAAATTTCAGTTTAAGATGACTCATCCTTTGACCACGAAAGGAGTTCATTAAGCCGTAATTTGTCTTTATCAGTTAAAGTAGGTTGTGTGCCCATCAACACTGATGGTATAAAGGACATTTTCACTCGGTGATGCAGCGTTGGTTGTGGAACTCCAAAAATCTTGGCAGCGGCAGTAACTGTCAGTATTTTCTCCTCAACAGCTATCAGGGCATTCTGCATAGCAATGGGTGGATACCAGTTACGTCCCCGGCTACGGCAATCTGTTCCTGAAGGATTCTGCAGAAACCAGAGGAAGGAGTCTTGAGTCCCACAAACAGTACAAGACACTAATGCATCAATACTTCAAATCTAGCATGACACACTAACATTATTATTTTTTGTTTTTATAGTTGTTTTTGTTTTTAAACAAAACATCCGTGTTTTCAACTACATGTGAATGTTTTCATAATCACAAATAAAAATATTCCAATAAATTCCAGGATTCCAGTAGCTAAATGATCATGTAATCAGGAAAGGCTGTGGGTTGGAGTGAGGTATGTGTATACTTGTACATGTAAGTATGTATATGTAAATACCACATCTCCCCAACCAAATATGCCACAGGCCTCAATATTTAAAACAGTTGTTTAGTTTATGACTGAAACATTTTAAACCTATATATCAACAATCAAAAATTATCCCACCACATACATATGTATGAAATAGAAACAAATTCCTTACCGACTCAATAAGACTCATTTCTTATATATGTGTAAGTTATGATACATGATACATGATACCACACATTACATGTAATTACCTTTTTATTACATGTACATGTAGAGTATATATGTATATGTTTGTTTCTTAATGATGATTTCTTTAAGGCATTTGTCATTAATATTTATCCATCATTGCATGCATTTTCAGTGCAGTAACCATATTGTGTGTCATTCTGTAACAGTGCTATTTTAATAATCTCATGAAGTCTACGTAGATAAAAGTGCAAAATAATCAAAACAATTTCTCCCCAATAATTTTCAAATTGTACCCTTGATTACAACTCTAATATTTTGTCATTGATAAGACTTTTGGTAATGAAACCATGATTCAATATACCATTAAACACACAATATTAAATGATTATATATCCATAGTTTTAAGTAATGAATAATTTATTTTTGCATTCATAAAACAGAGCTAATCAATCACAAACATGGTACTGTTAATGTGCAATGTAAAGCTGGCAAGATGCAAAGCTTTTATTTCTACAATCCTAGTTTAATGAAAAATGACAAAATTTCATTCACAAATTGAACATTTTTATTTTCAAAAACCTGGGAGTCTGTGATTCATAACAATGAATGAATGAATGAATGTTTAACGACATCGGCTATTGGGTGTCAAACTACAACAAATGAAAGTGAAAGTAATGAGTAACAGAACGCATGCTATCACAAGCCTTGTTAACAGTGAACAAACTATATAACCACAAAAGAAAATGAATTTGATATTTGACATTTATAAACTGTATTCATTAGTGATGTTCCAATGATCAATTATAATTGCCAATTGATCAGTTGGATTCTTTAACAATGTGATGACTGATTATAAATATCCATAATTGATTGTCGTAGTGATTGAAACTTAAGACTTTGTTACCTACTGCAATTTTGGATGATGGCAATTTTGAGCCAGCCTGTGGCAATTTTAAACCAGTAACTTTGGCAACCAATAAAAAACCCTAACAAACGGTCCCTTTAACCGACAGCAATAATTTGTATCCATCATCAAAAAAATGTCATCGTGTCAATCCCCTGACCGAAGTCAAGTCATATTGCAACTACGGCAAATGTTGTCTCTGCTGTCGTTAAGTTCGAGCCCTGTTGTTGTGGGGAAATTGTAACTGTAATTGATCGACTTGACATAAATATGCTGAGTTTGGGTTTGCTTTCATGTATGTGTAAAAACAACAATAACCATATATACATGTACTGAAAAGCTATTAAAATAAAATTAACTATTTGGAAGGTCAGTCTATCAAAGTTGGTCTACCTCAGTAAACATGACAATATATGCATAGTCCTAATCGGCTGGTACAAACCAATTATGACCGACGATTGATCATGAAATTCTAACTATTTCCACAACACTAATATTTCTTTTTTATTTCCTTCCACATGTATTATATGCATGCATTACCCCATATGTCATTTAGCAGTGCTCTATATTTGTAACATACATAAAATCTATTGCTCACAAGCTAGAATTTAGAACATTAGTTCGCTATATGACAAACCATATTTTGACAAAAGTATGTCTCACTACACTGCAACTACGACTACGACTACAATATATAGATTCATGTGTATGAACAAATGTTGAATATTTTCTCTCACATTTCTCCCACTAATACTCCTCCGCCCCAAGTAAATATAAACTTGTAAGTCTGGTATTAGATCATGGATGTGACAGTTTCAGAAGCTCTTCCAGCCTGGTTTTCATTTGCTCTGTGAGTGAGAACTGAGTTCCGCGCAGTGCTGTTACCAACAAGCCCATGTTCTTGATGTGGTAGTGCAACCCAGGCTGTGACACACCAAAGAGTCTGGCAGCAGACGTGACCGTTAGCAAACGCTCCTTCACCGCAACAATAGCATTCTGCATGGCAAGTGATCTCTGACTCGTCGTGGATGGGGCAGAATTCTGTAGAAACCAGAGGAAGTGATCTGAGCATCATCCAATACGTACATGTAGCTAACAAATACATATTGTCGGACTAAGGCGCAAATTGCGTTTGTTTGTAATTCAGGGATTTGATAGCTAAAGATATGCCGATTTGGTGTTGTTTACATTCAAGTGCTGATGTTATTTGTAGTTGCAAACTGGTCAGGCCAATAATTTGGAAATGTTATTTATTATTTATTTCAGCCATGTCAGAAAAAGGAAATCCACAACCTATGTACTTAATGCCTGAAAAAGGATGTTTCTAAAAATTCAACTGTACCTAGAAAAAGGGACTAATCCTAATCTTTTCATTCAGTATTTCAATAATTTTGTTTCATTATCTAACATTGGTAGCTGATAATAAATAAATAAATAAATAAATATTTAAATTATGTACCCACTACTGCCTACCACCCCTTTCTCACTATTCTGAGAAAAAACCCTACTGCTGTGTTGTGGTGGGTTCACGTAACTTACAAAAAAAATACACTTCTTTAACTCTTTTGATAAAAAATGTATCCAAGTAGGGACTCAAAGCCAGCCATCAGTGAAACCCCAAATTCTCCCAACCCCAAGAGTCATCATTATCTACTTATTTGAGTAGGATGGTCAAATACATCAGTGTATATGCAACCGAGATAGCTGTTTAACAGTACAAATACATCAGTGTACTTGCAACCAAGATAGCTGTTTTAAGAGTACAAAGCTGGGAATAAAGGTAGTTGAAAAAACAAAAAGAATCTTCTTGTACACTTAAAATACAAACTGGATATTAGGTTATAAGAAATAGCCCAATGGGCCCACCAATGAAGATCAATCCATACCGACCGTGCATCGAATGAACGCTGTACCACTGGGCTATGTCCTGCCCCTTTGCACTCAATGAAGTCTGTTCTAAATTGGCTTGCCACCTAAGTGACACTAAAGACGACCAAACACACTACCACTTGATGGTTACCCTTATCAACAACAGCAATAGGTCTTTTATATGTATACTTAGCTTCCATTTCGTATCATGTTTATGTTCTGTGTGAAATAATTTTCAGTTGTCACGAGCTTTAGGGAGTGACAATGAAAATCATTTCAAGAGGGACATATACATGATATGAAATGGTAGAGAGTTTAATATCCTATTTATTACCCATAAAGGATCTTAATTTATATCACTCAACTTGTTTGGTTGATGTTCTTTTAAAGTTGTAGTGTGTCAATAGATGATGTCATCATGTGATGTCGAAGTGTTACGTTTTAATTGCATTCTAGTGGGACGTATCACTTTGATATGTACCAAGATATTTTTAACCATATGGGTAATAATAACCAATATTGAATTCTAAAACATGATTCAACAGTTTATTCACCGACAGTACATTTATTCACTTTTTACTGTTAGTAATTGTATTACATGCAAATAAAACATTTTTAGCAATAAATTTGCTGCACGCATTTTGCAAAACAAAACTCAAAATGTCTAATATTACACAGCGTGATTATATGCTACATTTGTAATAATTAATTAATTTACGTTAACTACTATTTTCTTTGTTTTACTGCCTGGTATTATTTTCATCAAATGTGTCGTGATCAAGTTTTGATCATTATCTTTTCACATACAACAGTAATCTTCAAGCTGGACTTGCAATTTGACGTCATAACACCCATTAGTAAGCACTTTACAGCAGTCTATTTTTCTCAAACAGATAATGAACACGCATCAGTGAGCACTTTACAAACACTCTATTTTTCTCAAACAGATAATGAACACCCATCAGTAAGCACTTTACAACAGTCTATTTTTCTCAAACAAATAATGAACATCCATCAGAAAGCACTTTACAACAGTCTATTTTTCTCAGATATGAACATCCATCAGTAAGCATCTATCTCTGTTTGTTGACACCAGATTATTTGGTATAATGCAATAAATTGAAATTACAAAGAATCAAGGATCTGGTTCTTCATTACACAGTGCCAGTAATTCTTCAAGCCGTGTCTTCATTGGTCCCACGAGCTCAGGCTGGACTCCTCGCCTTACTTGAGGCAGCAGACCCTGGTGCTTCACCTTGTAGTACACTGCGCTCTGTGTCAAGCCAAACACTCTGGCAGCGGAACTCACAGTCAGGAGGCCCTCCTCAACAGCAGTAAGCGCACTCTGCATGGCACGGGACCGACGCCTATTTAGATGACTGAAGGACCACATGGAATTCTGCAGAAACCAGAGGAAGGGGTCTCAGAAACAGCCAAAATTACACCATAAACAGTCAATATTTATGTTTATTTTCATTAAAATTCTGAATTTCCGTGATATAATTCCTAATTTCAGTGATATTATTATTATTAAAACTGATTTGTATGCTAAAAACAAAATGGTTTATGAAATGATACAGCTGAGTAAACTCTATATTAGGTTAACATTAACATACGATACATTACAGATGCCATATGTTCACAGTGCTCAATAAACTGTAACACCCTGCTGTGTTATAGATGATTTCAGGATAAATCCTGTTTAACATGGTACATGAATGGCATTAAACTTAAACAAACATGTTGTGAGGTCAGATTATAGATATCTGGTCATGTGCTGATTCGGCAGCTTCACCATGACAACACCATACAAACTGTTTAAACTTGACAAAAGGGCCTGCTTACATTAAGAGCTGTTGATAAGAAGAGATAATACAATAGGGAGCCTACCACCACAGCCATAGCCTTCATCTTGAACACTTGAACACACAATAAACTAAAATTACAACTTTATAATGTAATATTTAAACTACATGTATGTAGTCAAGACTTCATTGTCTGTCTTGCCAGTAGAACAACTACAAATTAAAATGGCTCCATAACTGCAACACAAAGTTCAAACCATCCCACGATGTGCACACTTCACAAAGGTACTTTTTTTGGTTTAAATTACACATGAAGAAACAATATTATTGTGTTAAGTAATCACTGTAATGTATACTTTTTTTGTGTGCATACATGTATGTGATATCTTTGTACAAAACAAATAAAAGTAATTATAGTTTATACATGTATCCATGTGCATGTATGTTATTGGCCAACAACTTAACTGATCTGAAAATTGTCAAGAGAAAAAGGACACCTAAAGGATGATGCCAGACAAGAGGCTGTATTTTTCTTTTCAAGCCCTGCCTTTAATACCACCCTTTACTATGCACATGCAAAAAATGCTTTATGCTGAATTTCATTGCATGTTAATTTCATTGCTCTAATCAAAGCAGTTAAAATAAGTGTTCGAAATAAGCACTTGTCCATTTGTCCTGACAAGTGAAAATATATTCAGACAAGCAAAATGTACCTTGGTGGTCGTCCTGTGGACAAGTGAAAATGTTCATTGAAGTTTCATTTTAAGCAATCAAAAACATCCTCCTTGTACTTGAATAAAACAAACTATTTGTTTGGACAAGTGAAAATATTGGTAGACAAGTATATATAAAGCTAAGAAGTGGCATAGGTAACTTCTATGTAAAGTTGGTGCACTTCTATTAGTATCAGTATTATGGTCCACACTAACAGGCATTTCTCCTGGGTTCATGTGTGTGCCCCAGCATCATCACTGCACATTGCCAAAAGTTGGTGAACTCGTTCTTTCTCCATATCTGCTAGAAGTTCCTGGCGACCACGCCTGACCACTTGCAGTAGACCACGGACCTTGACATGATAATGCAGGGCCTGCTTGGTCACTCCGAAGAGTCTTGCTGCTGAAGTGACCGTCAGCAGACCTTCCTCAACAGCAGTGAGAGCGAGGGTACGGCGCTTGGAAAGGTTCCGGGAAGCTCTCAGGGATTCCTGCAGAAACCAGAGTAAGCACTCTAAGCAACAGGTTTAGTAAATATGCAGGGCTAGCTCTAGTACTCGTCAAATTCACCAACTCTGAACTTTAAGAACAACTGGTGAATTTTATTTTAATTTGGTGTAAACAATTTGTGTAATTATTGATATTTTGTTGGAAAATAGATATAGGTTTTGCATTTTGTTTATATAATTTGGTGAAATTTTCTGATCACCCAGAACTAATCCTGATGTGTGATATTTCAGTTTTATATTAGTTTTATACTCTGATTTATGAAAGCACATACATCTTGTTCATCTGAGTGCTACTTATTTTCATGCCTACCCCATTCATTCAGTTTTAACATATATATATGTGAAACATACTTCTTTTTAAAAAAAAGTATTTGATTTTTTTTCCCCAGTTAATTATCTTATTTTTGCAGCCATGCATCAAAACAAGAAATTCTTAAAAATTGATAGTGATTGGTGATGTAACATAAATGGCAAAGTCATGATGGATTGTGTATCAAATGTCGAATAGTTAAAACAAATCAATCCATGCAACTGTGAGATATGAGTGCTAGTCCAACACATTCCTGTAACATTTGTAGTGGTCAATTTTATAGATTATTAAAAAAAATTCTAATATAAAAAAATATTCTATATAAAAGATGCATGTATGTAAATTTAAAAAAAAGTAGCACTGACAAAAACATAGCAACTACTTGTGTATTTTTAACATCCTCTATAAAATCCCATACCTGTGTCTTTTAATTTATTTTAAACATATACTAAAACTAAAGGTTATGCTATATTTGAGCCATGAAAACCTATTTATTTTATTTTATCTTTGACTGACACCACTTTATTGTGCCAAATTTGTCACATGATCAGAACACAAATTACGTCATCTGGAATTTTGTCCTCAGTTGCAGATTTAATTGGTCATAACTGATGATTTTTACTTGCTGGCATTTGTTTACTTTGCAATTCATAATAAAACAGAAACTTTTAATTTTGTTAAAAATATCACTGCTTATAAAAATAACATAAGTGGCTGTGTCATCATTATAATTATTGTCTTGGGTACTAAATAATATTCACCCAGCCTTTATAAAAAGAAACTACAGCTATCGGCTAATGATGTCAAAGCAGTTGTAAGGAAGATAAAAATAAAAGATAAAAATAACATTATTCCACAACATTTAAAAAAATCTTTATTCTATTTCAACTATGTGGAAATCTTTATTAAACAGAATATGTACATGATCAGTTCACTGAAACAATTTATCACCCACAATTCACTCTGTTAAACGACCAAACAAATTTATTTCAATATAGTGCATCTATATTTGTGTGTGTATATCTATATATATCTCTATACAGGCCTTCTAGAATACAGTGGCCCGATGCCCGAGGCCTGTGAATGTTATACTCGGGCCACTTAAAATTGTGTTTACCTGTTCCCGATGGCAAGTAATAAAAAGATACAGAAAAAAATAAAAAAAATAAAAAATCCAAACGATTACTTTCAATTTGTCACCATATTTGTTCAGGTTGGTCAGGTTAATATAAATTCAACCATGACAACAATGTGAAACAGCAAATTAATTAATGTCGACTTTAATCGAACATCGAAAGCGTGGTTGCGGTATTAACAGAACAAAGAGTAAGTTGTTTCTGCCAGTTAAGGACACCTTCGAAGTACTGGCGAAAGACCTTATAACAACAAACGGCCGGTTCTCGAATACTAATCGGCATTTGTATATACGCCTTGCCTCCAGAAGCAAGCTTAGTAATTAAAACAAAAGAGACCGAGGTCTAAAGTTTTGTTATATCAAAGGTGAGCTGTTTTTGGAAAGAGTGAATGAATGCTTTCACTCAAAATATTGCATGTAGTGTACAGGGTAAAACATGTATGTACACATCATTATAACATCTGGTTTTGTGTGCATTATAGTTCTAGCAATTAACATGTGGTGATATTTGGGATAAATGTACATTCAAGATGTCAAATTTTAGTATATTTGCAAAGCGTGGGGAGAAGATTAATTATTATTGCAAAATTTGTAGAAAATTCCCTTCTATTTTGGCACGGCCAAACAAACTCAAAGGGCAAAATGCCATGGTACAAGGAACAAACAATTTTCGTCTACATACCATTACGGCCCACGAAATATCTATGGTCCACAAAGAATGTTTAGTTTTCGATAGAAAAGAAGGGATTTCTGAAACCGTCAAGGAGGACGTTAATTTTCCTGCAACACCAATAGGCGTGCTTGTCAACAAGATGGACAAATCTAAACTGGATAGGAAGGCTAGGTTATGTAATACAGCTTATGTGTTAGCCAAGCATGCCAAACCTCTTTCGGACATGAAATTTCACAGTCGCATTGCCCAAAACTTAGATGTAGACTTAGGGGATAATTATCAAAATGACAATGCGACTAGACTAATCATTGCATCAATTTCGGCAGTCCTCTGATCTAAAATTAAAAAAGAATTATGTCTTCCAACTTTATTTCTCTTTTGGCTGATGGAAGTGCCGACAGAAGTGTAACTGAACAGGAGACAGTATTTGTATGATTTGTAGGACCCGACAGATGACTTGAAACGATGTTCACCGACATAGTTGAACTTGAGCACGCGCATGCTGAAGGTGTGTTTTCGGCAGTGGATAAAGGGTTAGGAAAGTTGGGACTAAGCGCAGATATGGTGACCGACAGTGGGGATAACCGTAGAAAACTACCAGCATTAGTAAGTTTTAATTTTGATGGGGCAAATGTCATGCAGGATCACAAAACTGGTGTTGTCGCTAAATTCAAAGAATTGGCACCGTATGTAATTCCTATACATTGTGTGGCACACAAGTTGGAACTGGCAATTCTTGACGCAGTGAAGGAAATTCCTTATCTCAGCAAATTTGAGGAAAAGATAAAATATATCTTTAATTTAAATTTTATCACTATTCGCCAAAACAACGGCGCGAACTGACACAGATTGCCCACGTAATAGAAGAGGATTTGGCACACTTGCGGTGTGAAGCAGATATGTCACAATTTTAATTATATTCCTATTTCGATCGCTAAATTTGTACGTAACCGCTTTACGCTGTTCGATGTATTAGACTTACAAAACACGATTGTCCGCCATTTCCTTTGTGTGAAGTGTAACACTGTTATCGTGGGAGGTGTTTGTAATCAACATTGAAATTCAAAACGATGTACACCTATGAAATAATATTGCTACTAATACGTTTTTGTTCAGTATTTAAACTGGGTTTGTTAATATCTATGAACATTTGATATCGTAGAATGTACAACACAACAAATTTGCTAGTGAACCATGTTAGAATGTGTATGTCATGTGACTCGGTAAACATGAATGGATGACTTCGCATTTCAACATTGAACAATAGAATAAAAACTTATTCAAGATGTCTTTATAATAAAGCTTACACTTTGTGGTACATGCATGAAACCGTATTTGTGTGGTACGGTGCCAGTGGACAAATTTATGCAGGGACATTGGTTGGTTTCAAGGGGAGTAAAGTCGCGTTGTACTACAAATAGCATTACCCCACCCCTTTGTTACATATCAGATATGCAGATCTTTATTCATACATTAATAGTCTTAATTTTGAGTTTAAGTTAATTAGGAACAAATTTATATTACGAAATAAATATTAACGTAATAATATTTTTTATTATAGGTCCGCTGGCTGGCTAGCAAAAGCAGAGTACTTAAAGCTGTTCATCAAAACTACAAGGCCCTGTGCACTCATGTGGAATATTCAGCTGCTGCTCGATCTGGTATATCCTCAAACAAGGCAAACAACTTCGCCAAAGACATAACGTTCATCAAAACACTGCATATTATGCTGGATGTCTTGCCAATTTTGAAGTCAGAGGTAATGACAGTAACAATACATATTTTGGTTCATACTTTGTACTAATATATATCACATTATTCATAATTATTTTGTTAATTATTATCAATAATAAAGCACCAACAAAAGCATGCCCATAGAAATGACATCTTGACTTTCTTTTTCTTTTTTTGGGGGGTGGGTTGGGTTATAACCCACCTGAAATTTTTTTTTTCAGGTAATCCAAAAAGATGAGCTCCTTATCACAGATGTACCAGCTGAACTTGAAGGCATCGCCTTTCAGCTGGAGGCCCTCAAGATGGATCCGACCATTATGGGGAAAAACATGACAAAATTCTTCAAAATGTATCAGCCCAAGAGCAAGACCTTCTGTGATGTAGCGTTGACAGGGTGCCCAGAATCGTTCAGTTTTACCAACGACACATTCCTAAAGCAGTTGATCGAAGGGATACTGACGTACATTGACAAGAGGTAAAATTAACAGTTATTATAATAAAAAATATGTTGCAACTTGGCAAAAGATAATCATAATATCAATGATAACAAAATACTGCAACTTGTGCATGAAACGTTATAATTTGTTTTAGTTATATAAGTTTATAAATATGTGTATGTAGTTTTAGATGTTTCATCATACAATGTAATAAATAAGTAAATATAATATTGTACTTTTTTCCCCTTCAGATTTGAAGTCTTCCACCAGCCTCCCTTGAGCTACTTTAAGGTGTTCAACTATAAGATCTGGCTGACTGATAGAGCAGTACTAGCTGCATTTGGCAACAAGGACGTCATGTCACTTACCTAACACTACTCAACTGTTTTAGATGAGGAAGACCATCAAGTCATAGCAAGCCAGTTTTAGCTTCTGAAAGCTTGAGTCTGCACCTCAGCAGATAACAACGTACTGAAAATATACAGTCACTTGCTGGAATGCAGACCACCATCCACTGGAGGTGTGCTGAAACTGGTTGATGTTGGTCATGTCACCATCTACAGCTATTTGTGAATGTCTCTTTAGTTGTATGAACTTAATAAAGAAAGAAAGAAATGTTTTATTTAACGACGCACTCAACACATTTTATTTACGGTTATACGGCATCAGACATATGGTTACGGACCACACAGATTTTGAGAGGAAACCCGCTGTTGCCACTTCATAGGCTACTCTTTCCGATTAGCAGCAAGGGATCTTTTATTTGCACTTCCCACAGGCAGGATAGCACAAACCATGGTCTTTGTTGAACCAGTTATGGATCACTGGTCGGTGCAAGTGGTTTACACCTACCCATTGAGCCTTGCGGAGCACTCACTCAGGGTTTGGAGTCGGTATCTGGATTAAAAAAACCATGCCTCGACTGGGATCCGAACCCAGTACCTACCAGCCTGTAGACCAATGGCCTAACCACGACGCCACTGAGGCCGGTGAACTTAATAAAGACAGAAAGACGAATATCTCTTAAAGCCGATGCCCTCCAAAACCTGCTGACAATTATGGCACACGGTCCACCAATTGAAGAGTTCCAACCTCTGGACAGCATTCACCACTGGATGAATAGCTGCTCTGGAACCAGACACACCAGTGGCCACATCATACCCAGGAAGTGCTCAGCAGAGAGCATTCTTGAGGATGTAAATTGATGCAAGAGCATAACTATTAAACATATATTTTTAATTCTGCTGAAAAACAACAACATGACTTTTGAACATATATTTTGAATTGTATGCTGGAAATCAAACGTAACTTTTGTGTTTTGAATATCTTATATTTTTGTCATTATTCTAATGTATTCTGATGTATCACATATATTTAATTATTTACCAATATTATCAATATTATGTTACTCCCATGGCTTTGACATTGGGAATTTTAGCGTCGTTTTACCAAACATTTTCATTTCAAAAACATCTTATTTATAAAAAGTAATGCTATACATGTACTTGTGTTTATTCAAATAAATGTATCTACCGTGCATTACAAAACTTTATTTGGGAGGGAAAGTTTGTCAAGTGAATGAGATTTACTTTCACATTGGGAATTTTTTAATCCTAAATTGAGAATAAAAAACGACATGGCCTCTTGAGAATGTTACCCATTATTGGAGTCTAGAAACATAGGTGATAAAACCCTGTACTAATGAACATTTTATATTTTGAATATTTTAATGTATCACATATTTCATTATTTATTAATATCATAAAGTTAACAGTGCTTTAATTTCATTTGTTGTGTTTTTATTTTTTTTATTTCGTTCGTGTTTAAAAGTTAAGCAAGTGATTTTTACCTATGGCCAGTGAATTTTCAAATCCACTATTGGATTCTAGTCCTGCTCTATATATATATATATATATATATATATATATATATATATATATATATATATATATATATATATATATATATATATATATTTGTGTTAAATTCAAAAGTTGAATCAGTTTATTACATTGTACCAATCTTTTGCCCAATATTGATAGGCAAACTATGGGGTTGGTCTATCCACATGTAATACACAGCGATATAATGTACTCAGGCCATTCAGATTATGAAAATATGCTCAACTTTATTTTTATGTTTAAATTTCAGTCTTGTAATGTATGTGCATGTATAAGTTATTAAGTATGAAAACATCCATGTGCATTAACACTATTATATATCACTCCCACTAGTTTTCAGTCTTCTTAAAGATAGATAAAATACTGAACAAATGATAATCATAATAAAAGTACCCATACAAAATACATGCGTGTCCTTGTCTTACATGTCTATCTTTGGACGATACTGTACAGCAATGACCATGATGGTTTAACCTTATTGCTGATGTCCATGTACAGGTGTTTGGGAATTAAAATGAATCATGTTTTTTCCTTTGGCATCACATTTTGCAAGCAACTGGTCCAGTCTCAACTTGTCATCCCCTGTCAATGCATGCTTATAACCATGCTTTACAGTTGGTAAGAGAGCAAAATGAATCTTGTGTTTTTTCTTTAAAATCAGAATCTTCAAGCAACTGTTTCAGTCTTAATTTGCTGTAAAAGAACAAAATGAATCGTGGTTTTTTCCTTTAATATCATAATCTTCAAGCAACTGTTCCAGTCTCAACTTGCTTTACACTTGGTAACAGAGAAAAATGAATCATGTGGGGTTTTCCTTAGAATAGTGAAACTTGTCTAAACTGGACTCTGAACTAACCGGAATCCTGTCAAAACCGGCCAGGTATCATGGTTCCACATTTTCCAAATTCTAAAAGGTGACCCTCTAAACATTGGATTCAGATAAATATTAGGTCCCTGGCATGATCCGGTTTAGACAGGTTTTACTATATCACATTCTTCAAGAGACTTGTCATCTCCTGACATGCAGATAACCGCGCTTTACAACTGGTTAAAGACAAATGAATTATGTTTTGTTTCCTTCAATATCATATTCTGCAAGAAACAGCTCAATTCATCATTCCCTGTCATTGCAGATAACCACACTTTACAACTGATAAATGACCAAACTGAATCACATGTTTTTTCCTTCAATATCACATTCTGTAAGTAACTGTTCCAGTCTCAACTTCTTATCCCCTGTCAGTGCATGCTGATAACCACGCTTTACAGTCGGTAATAGACCAAGCTTTTTAACTCTGTGATGCAGGGACTGCTGGGTGATATTGAAGACTCTGGCTGCTGCAGACACAGTTAGTAGGCCTTCTTGAACAGCAATAAATGCATTCTGCATTGCAATGGAAGGTCTCTTGCCGTAACGATGGATGGTGATCGGTGAAGTCTGCAGAAACCAGAGGAAGCAATCTCAGCAATACAAGATTATAGTAAATTACAGGTGAATACAAGTCACAAATATGTCTAGAATACAAGTCTTGATTGTTCAATTTACAAGATAGAAATCAAAATCACTTTAAGCAGGTACTGAAAATCAGCATTAGTAAGTTAAGGCAATAACTGCCTGTGATATCCATAAAATGAAGCAGCAACAAGGCAAACTGTGAATGCATCACGGCATAATGAAAACAGCAATAAGTCAGTTTTTATTCAATTGTTTAGTCAACGACTACAGTATCATCCAGTCCAAGCTACAGTTGTCCAAGTCATACTAGAACAACAACTATAGTGAAATAAAACCAAAAATGGGTTAATTAATTTTATTCTGAAATATTATGTTATGATATATCTTACACGTACAAAAAGAATACATTTTCAGACTACATTAGAACAGCTAGCTAGGTTTTCCTGAAGAAAAGGGTAACTCTTACTAACTTAAAGCATTATACCAATAAAAATGTGTTCTAAATGTGCAATGGTGCATAAATAAACCATTTGTTTGTCTGAAGATTTTAAATGATGCAAACTATTTATAAATTAGTCCCTCAATTGTCCCCATAACTACCATAAATAAAAAAAACCCAGCAAGATTTTGTCAAAAATAGGCTAGACCTGTAATAAGAGTTGCAAAATTATTACACATTAATATCAATATGTAGTAACTTGAAACGAAACCATATGAAATATGCTACGGTCCCCTCAAAGCAAAGCACAGTAAAACAATAATAACTTTTCTTTTTACGTTGTGTTTCTTTGATCTGCTACATGGAAGTCCAAACCAGAACTAAACATGTTTAATGTCCAAGCGGCATGTGAGACTGTATGCTTTCTTCAGTACAGAAATGTATTAATTTCTGTATGTCCAACACAAATACTGAAATAGGCAAGATTCTCATACAAAGTTTATTTTCTTTTGCTCATTAAAGATGAAAACACACACACTTTTTTTATGCACTTTCCCACAAACAAAGTTGGTTTAATGACTCCACTTTCCCACAAACAAGACCGTACATACAATAGCCTTCAATATACCAGCCATTGGCCAGTCGCACTGATTGGGACGGGGAAACACCCAATGGGTCCTTCGAGTGGGTTCTTGAAAATGTTGACAATCATAAACAACCCAGTATGTACAAAATGACAATGACACCTTCAACTATTCAAATACAGAAAATAATTCAGCACAGAGTAGTTACATGTAATCTTGTGGATAAGCTATCACTACTGGAACAAAACACATGGTGCTCTCATCATTGTACAACTTACAAGATCTGTAAGCAGCCAGCAGTATCTGAACAGAGCATACAATTTCAAATCTCAAAAGCTTTTCTTTATCCAGCATTTTTTGCAGACTTTGACCATTAAAAAACAATCAAAGTTTCTTCCATAGGTACATTAAATCAATAAACACTCAACATACAAATAAAGACAAGTATGCTTCAATTCTGGATATACATGTAGGGTCCAGATGATCACATTTCAACACAGTAATTAATAATGTTATCAGTATTGTAAGTCGAGTTACAATTTGTAAATACATATATATGGTAGAAAGAACATTGTATTTTGTATATCTAAAATAATTTTATAACATGTTTTTTACAGCTACATTTGGATTTTTTATTTTATTTTAAAACCAAGGAAAAAAACTATATAGCCTATAAGCAATGGTGGGGAATGGTGCCAATCATCAGAATCTAGCAAAACTGGTGATAAAACCTCAATATATATGAGTAACTGAAGCGGTCTTCAAGTTTTAAAAAACATAATCAGTGCAAGGTAAGTATTGAATGACACCCACAGGTACATAAGTGTAGGAAAATGTGTAACCATCAAAACAAATATGAATTTCAATTTGCAAGCAATGAAATACAGGTATCCTTTTCCAATATAGCCCACAGGTATCCTTTTCCAATACACACTACATGTATATTTGCACATTATTGACACATTTTACCATATGTATACTTTTGAGACTAAATTTGTATCAAGTTTATGATAGTGATGATACCCATCTGTAACAATCATGACATTAAAATAATTTGCATGTCCACAAATATACTCAACTATTATGGTATAGTTCAGTACAACTGTCTGCCTTCTACGGATTCCTTCTATTCAAGTTGTACATCACAGGTAAATGTTTCAAGACAAATGTTTCAAGACAGAGCTATATGATGCAAGTTTAAATCTAGTCTTAACTGGCCAATAAAGATTTTTTATTTTGGTTGCCAGCCCCAAGTTTCTTGGCACCAGCTAAAATAAATAAGCTAGACTCAAATTTAAAAAAAAAATATTTGGTGAATGCACTTAAAATTTTAATTTCAGGAAAACAGTTAATTATTTTAGGTGCAAAACTATTCTGTAAAAGATTAGCATGAAACATGAACATGAGCTTCATTTGTTACTTTTAAACTAACCCTCTGACTACTGCAGGCGAGATATTTTCGGCAAGTATTTTCGCTTAACAACAATGGCGGCACGTCGCGATCATTTTCAGGGATCCATAGTTGATTGTGATAGCTAATTTGATAATAAATTTGATTGTTTTACCAAAAACGAAAATCACAAAATATTGCAATTTATATCGTAGTTCTTTTTTTTTTAAATGCTGGTCAGAAAATCACTGTTGTCGGGAATAATGGACATAAATACTGGACAGCTGGCCACAAATGCCTGTAAGTAAACGCGATTTTTTCGATCAATATTAACTGATCTAAAATATCATAAAAATTATAAAAACCCACGAAAATAATACTTACCGATTCATGTATGAACTTTATTTTATGTATTTATAAAACATTTAAGAGAATATATGTCAGTAAAAATTATAAACTTGGACCCACTCAACGTGGTTTTTGTCAAAAATTAATCCAGTAATCTAAAAGTTAAGTAAATATCAATAAACAATATATGACTTATAAAATTAGTGATGCACTGCTGTGAATGCATGTGCACAATTATTTATCTATAGATGTTTGTACTATTTGTATGAATCAATTTGAGTCAATAACATGGTTCAACTAATCAAAAAAGTTTCAACCACTGAGTTTCATGAATGTGTGTGAAAAATTATGTTTCACAATGTTTATTTTGGTCATCAAGTCAAATAATGCTTTAATAATAAATATTGCTTTACCACTCTACAGGTAAGTGGTCATGTGTAAAAATAACCACTGCAGTCAAACACGTACATAATAATTGGTCAACCCAATTCATTGACTTAACACCAGGTTGTAAAATAGTGAAAGAATACAACTTGAATATGCACAAATTACTTGTAAATACAAATTTTTATGATTCTGTTTTCCCTCATTTTATGATAACACTTCATCAGAAGGAAATCCTAATACATAACTGGCATTTACATCCCTTCAAATTAAGTCTTCTCATCAATTTCATTTAAAATCATCTAATGGGTAATGTTACAGAGCTCACTCTGCCCATTGCAAAATTAGCAAAGTGACTATAACATCTGGTATTTGGCTAATGCAAGTTTCTTTAAATTAGCCACTTTTGAATAACTTTCAAGGAAATACTCTAAATGTGGGAAACTTGGCTGAAACAAAATCGTGTCCAGTGTGAGCCCCGATTGCGTTGTCATGCCAACCATGGGCAAGTGCTAGTCCAACAGAACATGATGTAACTAGGCCATACAAATGACTTTGAAGTTTAAGTGTGTGGCAAGGCCAACAAAACATGCACATTTACATGAACAAAAATAACTTTATCTTCAAATTTAAAAGATAAAGTTGTTTTGTTTAACAACACCACAAGAGCACATTGATTTATTAATCAATGGCTAGAGGATGTCAAACATTTGGAAATTCTGACAGTCTTAGAGAGGAAACCCGCTACATTTTTCATTTGTGGTGCACTGACTGGAACGAGAAATAGCCCAATGAGCCACTGATGAAGATCAATCCTAGTCTGACTACACATCAGGTAAGTGCTTTAACACTGGACTGTCTAGCCCCACTAGAATTTAAGAAATTATGCCTTTTTCAACAGTCTTCTGATGTCCAGTTTTCGTTTACTTTACAGACTGGAGTAAAAAAAATATTAGACAGTCGCCAATTAGTGATCGTGCTTTTGTATATTAGACACCTGTGAATTTAGTCACCATGGCAAGTATTTTACTCACATTGTAGAACACAGCACAACTGAAATATTACATTTAGATCAAAGACCAATTTTTTTTTAATAATAATAATTTTGATTGTGCAAAGTAACAGTTGGAACATGACAACTTAGTTCAGTTTGTAAAAGTTTCTGAAATCACAAACTAGAAGCCAATATCTCTAGATACATTAAATCAAATGTTGGTAAATAAGTGTACACTATTTTGTTTATATATGTTAATGTGGTAAACCACGGTAGCCACATGTCTGTTTAAAATGGAAATATCTGCTGCAATTTGCTTTTAATTCAGGAATTTTATATACAGGTACAAAGTATAACAAAGGATTTGTTAAACATAAAGTACATGTAGATCAGGTATCAAACTGTTTTGTTCAATCAAGTAATGAAAATCAGTGAGTACGGTATACATATAAAGGGTCCACAGGAATAACCTGTGATGTCACATTTTTAATAAGGTGATATTTTTTAATTTTAATGTTTACAACTCTGCAACCGTGGAATATTTACGTCTAAGAAGGCATCATTTAGTAACTACTTTTAATGGTCTATCACAATTACAAGTTTTTAATTTAGTTTTTTACACACCTGTTGGTGAAAACATCATTCGTTATTTTTGATGTACATTTCTTAACAATTTCAAGACATACGACGGGCTGCTCCTAGGTGTTGACCAGGTCACCATGCCATATATCCAATGAAAAAACAGCACAACTGAAATCGATTATACTGTGACATATAATTAACCTGATAATCATTTGTGACGCTTAAGTTAGCTATATGCGCACGGACTATAAATAACTTTTAGTAAAAAAATGTTAAAATTTGCCTAGGTTATTCCTGTGGACCCTTCATATACATATATATAAAACATACAATGTAACACCTGACAAATATACACACATAATTAAATGCAAACAATAATATTTATCTTATAACTTATTCATATCCATATTTTGATACATTAAACTGTTTAACATATTTATTACTGTCAATGGATCATTTGTTTACAAACCAACAAGACCTGACAGGTACACCTAAGCATAACGTTTTGGTAAGATTTAATTTAAGTGTGTGACATCAAACTACATTTGTGCCAAATGCGATGCCGACTTTAGAAGTGATTTACTAAATATCAAACTAAAATTTTATTTTGGAAGTGTTATAGGATAAATTTATAGTTTGCTACTCATTAATATGTAAAATATCAATTTCATCTAAATAATCGGTATTTGTCTCGATAAAGTCTCAACAATACCAATTAACACAGATTTAGTTGATATCTTCCATATTATAAAAACACTCATAACAAATTCTGTATTAAATAATATCACATTCATAGAACATTTCTTGCAAACGGAGTTGTAAACAATCAAGGATGGTCATAAATATTATTGATACCAGTAACTACTGTATATCTTCGGCTATAAGTCGAGTCCCTAATTTTAAGCCCTGAAAACGTATTTTTTTATTGACCCGTTTATAAGTCGACCCATGAAAAACTACTTATAAATATTGAAATATTTCTTATTTTCAGCACATGAGAATAATAATATTTGAACAAAAGAAAATTATTTTACAAACTTCGGTTTTCACGTTTTGTACATCGCAATATAATCAGACTATTCCAATCAAACTATCATTATTACATAGCATCAAAACGAAATATTCCCTTAGTAGAGAGTGAAAGCTGTTTGACTGTTACTGTATAGTACTGTACAGATGGTTTTGTGCACAGACAACGACTTTATTTATAAACAATCACTACGATAAAACTGAAAGTATCACGTTTTGCCGCCCATATTTAAATGTAAGGAGGATAACTCTGGAAAGTACACTGGTTTTTGTACCAAATGATGTGTGTCCCTATTGCTCACTGCAGAGATCAGTCTATTTTAAGGGAAAGCTCAGTAATATTCATGAAGTTAATCACCGCCAAAACATTGTTTGAACAACCATTAATGCCAGTGACCAGATTTCAAAATAAACTCAGGCAACAGGTAGTTAGTATTGTTTAAATTTTTACTATTAGTGATGACTGTTAATTTAACTAAGTGGACTGTTGTCTTGGCATGTGAGTGAGATCGTACGCCTTTTCGCATAACCAAAACCGTTCTAATGCCCAAAAAAATAGGTTATAAAAAATAAATGTGTCAAATTAACATATTTGAGTATAAATACATGGCATACTTCAACAATAAAACTTGTAAAATAATCCCCAAAACATCCCCAAAACAGTAATATTTTTTGGTGAAATTTTTTTACCCTCTTATAAGTCGACCCCCCAAGTTGTAAAATAATTTTTGGGTGAAAAAAATTCGACTTATAGGCGAAGATATAAGGTAGTATATATTTGCAAGTATCAAACGAGAACTGTGGAATCAAAAAACTTGCCTTCCATGTAGCTGACAGTTACATTCATAGATATTCATCTCAGTGCACGTTGGGTTTTTTAAATTACAATTAAAACATTTTGTTAAAATTTCAATAAAACTAGTACAATAAATAAAATACTGGTACTGATGCCAATAATTTTGACGTTTATTGTTTACAAAATATCGTAAGCTTATGCAAGATGCTTAAGATACCCTGTGCATTTTTTCGTAATCCTCAAACATGTTATAAAATATGAACTAAGAGTATAGTGTCGCTGTACAAGCCCACCCCGGATTTTTTTCACTTCCACATTTTAACATACTGTGATGTTTACTTCTGGTTTTTAACACGCCAGCACTTGTGCAAGAAAACCATACAAAATGTATTATTGTTTATTATCTTGTACTATATTGTCTGTACTTATATCTATATTTTATTATTTAAAGTTTTTTAAGTGTTGTATTGGAAACTAACAATGTCTCTGGTCCAATTGAACGAGACTACTTTTTTATCTTAATGTCCAATTTTTGTTAGCTTTTAATTTCGCATGAAATTAATTTTCACAAATTTTATTCAAACGCGAAAATAAAGTATTTTACAGTACTGTAAGTACCCCCTTTTAAGCATTGCACTTTCCTTAGAAACATCATGGGATCAACCCTGCTTGTTTTGACAATATAAAATTTCAATATTACAACCACCCATCTGCCAGCATCACAGCCTCATCGTGACCCCTATACGATTTCACGCTGGATCTGCCACTGGTAAGGATTTGTTTGTAAATTTATCAAACATAAATATCTGTATATCCTTGCCTATAAGTTGAATTTTAATAATGAAACTTGGGGGGGGAGCAATTGCTGTTATTGAGATATAAATTGCTGTAGGTCGGGATCATTGCCAATGACACAAAAGTACCATTGTTAAAGCCCCTCAACGATGGCAAAATGTTCATACCTGATGTACATTATTTGCCAGTATATACCATTAGTGCATTCAAAATATGTCCACATACAACAAAATAACCTTTCACTCTTAATTTATTTGCTGCACAAGTCATTTTTTTTTTTTTAAACTCATTGCTTTGGGCAGGCTTTAAATTGCCATCAATGGCTGTTTCACCCACGGCAATTTTGTTTTTAAATTGTCGTGGGAGACAAATTCTTAAAGTTGGGCATAGAATAAAGTTTAAAAAATAACCGTAAAGTCTCACTGATGTGGGACATACATGTAGTTTGAGTTTGTTAGAAATGGAGCTAAATGTAAAACTTTAATACTGAACTAAACATGAAAGTTGTTGCCTACCGACCAAAAAGCATGTACACATTTATCTGCTCTTTTCACTTTGTAAACATCAGACAATGACATATTTTAAAACTGGTTATATGTTAGATTCAAATCTATCCACCAGTTAGTCACAAGAAGTTGCAATTGATAGTTACAAAAATATATCTTCATGTACAAGCAAAATTGTAAACAATACCAATCACCTGTTGCTCATGTTTATTCTAAAATCTGGTCATTGGCATTAATCGTTGTTCAACAAATCTTTTGAATAATAATAATATGTATACACACACCAACAGTGGCTACACGCCCATGATCAGCTTCATGAATATTAATCAGTCTAATAAAAATAGTTTAGCCCAATCTCTATAGACAAACAGCAAGGTATCACATTTGGAGTTATCCTTTCCAATTCAAAAATGGTGGATGCAATCAGCACACTTGATTAGCACTTGATCTGTTGATAAAGTTATTATATGTGGCCTTATAAATTGGTCAATAAAAACAAATATATGTTACAAGTTACAACCAAGAGAGATCATTTTGCTTCAGATTGTAGCATTTTAAAGTTGATTATAAATATGCTAGATCCAAATCTATCCAGCAGTTATTCACAAGAAGTTGCAATTGATACAAAAATATATCTTCATGTACTAAACGTTAAGTACATGTATGTATATTTCAATACTTAACCATGTATATATTGTCCAAATCCTAGACCTGTTTTTAACACCTTGACATTTCATGCTATCAAAGGGTGTTTCTGTTCAATTCAATAAATGCATTGACCATTACTATTGAATGTTTTCAACTCCAGCAAGCAAGAACAACTGAATGTCATCCCAGGTCCAATAAAAAACAAATGTTGTTGCACATATAGATCTATGTATTAGCAGACTTATGCAAGTCAACAACTTACCTGCATTTTCATCCTGAGTATTTACCATGTAAAGGTTGGCACAACATATATAGATAAGCCTAACAGACTTTTAAGTAGTTACATGTATTATCACATGTAGAAAGATACACTGAAACAACGTTTAGTCATTCAGCTAAATCTACATATAATCATTTGCATTTATTTTGGTGAGGTGGGGGCGCAGAATATAGCTCAGTCGGTTAAGCGCTCCCCTGAGGTGCTTGTGACGCAGGATTGAACCACCTCAGTGGATCCATTCAACTGACTTTGTTTTTCTCATTCCAACCAGTGCACCATAACTGGTCAAAGGCTGTGGTATGTGCTTTCCTATATGTGGGAAAGTGCATATAAAAGATCCCCAGCTGCATTAGGAAAAATGTAACAGGTCAGAATCACAAAATGTTTGACATCCAATAGCTGATGATTAATTAATCAATGTGCTCCAGTGGTGTCGTTAAACAAAACATACTTTTATTTTGGTAAACTTGTCACAATGTACAGATATTTTTTTTTTTGGGGGGGGGGGGGGGGGGGGGGGGGTGAGAGAGAGACAATCTTTCACTTAAAAACAAATTAACATAGAAACTGACATACATGCAGTCAAAGGAAGCTCTTGCAAGTTCCACCATTTAACAGCTCCATTGACTATGTACAAGCCAGAAATGCAGTTTCATTTCCATAAGGATGCATAAAAATAAAATTGAAAACTCTATTGAAAAACATGACCACTTCTGTTGTTTTTATAACAGGGCTCTGAAGATGGCAAGAATGAGGTTTTGTTTGTGCATCGCTTATGCAAATGTCATTTTATGTAACCTATTTTTCATTTGTGCATAATAATTTAGACAATTATTTACTTGAATTTAAGTTAACGGATTAAAAAAAAAAAAAAAAAGGAAATGGGTTACCTAAATTCTCACAGGCATGCATAAACAGTTATATTCTGAATAAAATGAAAGCTTTACAACTGTTACTTGTTAATACCAGAAAAAACAAGTGATAGTAACAAAAGATCAATAGTCCTGTCTATAGGTACTTAACATGAAATAAATCAACTGAATTGTTTTGAGGTATAACTTACAATTGTTGCATGCAGATTTGTATTCCACAGAATTAGTAACCATTACCACAGTAGAGACCTCTACCATAAGACCTGTACAATTTTTTTTTTTTTTTTTACTATGAATATGACATTATGAAAATTATTTTGGCATGAAATAGCAGTTCCTGGCTGTCAAAGATTGTAGACATATATTTAGATGATACTAGCATATCCTTTGTGTGTAAATCAGGGCTAGCTCTGGCACTTGCCAATTGCGAATTTTGAAAGCAGTTGGCAAATTTTATTTTAATTTGGCAAAATAATTTCAGGTAATAATTGACATTTTAAAGAAAATATCTGCAATTTTTGAAGTTTTATAGACAATTTTGTGAAGTGTTTTGCTCACCCAGAGCTAGCCCTGCAAATACAAAATAACTGTTCTTAATTTATTGAGGTTTAAGTAATGAGCAGGACAGTTAAAATAGTACACTGGTATGGTACTTTACTGAGGATATTAACAACAGTTCTGGTTACATTATATGTAACCTTTTGATACCTGGAATAGTTGATGGGTTTTTAATTTTATCTTCATATCTGTAAATGCTATTTCCATGTACTAGCTGACCCAGTTTCCCAGAGTGATATTCAATAGTGACTTGTCAAGTCTGCTAATACATACGGAAATACATGCATGTTAATAACCATGTAAATGTAGATACCAACTTACACAAACTGATTACTCATGGTAACATATGCACATATAGGAAGACGACAGATGTTCGCAGAAATTATTATGTTGCACATGCATGTGTTTTGTACACCATCAATGGGATGCCATTGACTATTCACATACTAATATTATTACATGATTGAAATGTATATTGATATATACTAGCGGAAAAAGTTCCTTTGCACCAAATGAATGTATCTGGTCATGAAAATTTCAGAACATAATTGTGTAATCATTCCCTTTGATATTCCACAGATGTTCTGTCAATTGCATATGCTATTCACGCATTATGCCACAGCTTGCCTTTTGCACATTTCAGGTCACATGCTCCAGTTTGATGTAATTTTTCTTATTATTGGACTGCAAAATGATTATGTGGCTTTTCATCACTCAGAAAAACACTTTTGTTGGTATCTGATTGTCATCAAGTTGATATTACGTTTCTCAGAAAATGGACATCTAGTGATTAATATGAAGCTTGAAGTTGGAATGGCACAAAACATTAATGCTAGACACTGTGCTGTTCATTGGTTTTTATTAGAACACTATACATGATACAGTGTCTGCAGAGTTGTTATCAACAATTAGGAGTACTAGAGATCTTCTGTATTTAGGGAACCTGCGTGTGATGTCAGATTGCACCTGTTGTCATCGACGACCCACCAAAAATGGTGTAGACTTCACTTTAGGTTCAGAATACAAGATTGGTCCAGCAAAATTTTAACAAATAAATAATACATGCATGGCAAAAAAACGTATTGATGTATTTTAAAAAATAACTATTACTGAGATTTTAATGACTCACAAGAACTTTTTCGCTAGTATATACAGAGTATGACAAATATTTTGAAAAGTCACTAGCCACAGGGCTAGTGGGTTTGTGAAAACCACTAGCCCACCAAGATAAAGCACTAGCCCAAATTCTTGATCAATTATAACTGGATTTTTATCTAATTTTTGTAAGATTACACATTTACGACTATAACAGTAAAATGAAACAAACACTTAAATTATGTTGTAACTTTCAGTTTTGTCGTGTTGTACGTTTGGTCTTTTGTCAAGTATGATCCATCGTCATTGTCCTGTTTTCGCTTTTGCCCTCCCCCGGGGAAAAATAATATTAAACTCATGGTTGGTATCTAAAACCACTATCAAAATAATTTAATTTAAATGAGGGTACGACAGTGTGATACACGGTAATAGATGGTTCAGTGTATTTGGTAGTGAGTTATACTTTTAGGGCCTACTATTCATGTCGCCAGGAACGGTACTGCCAATTGCTCAAATACAGAGCATTATTCCATGTCAGACCGATAACAAAAGAATAGAACGGCGACATCTAATCCGTTGTTAATTGATGAACAAAAAAGGTATTATCTTGTATCGGCAGCTATGAGACATTATCCAAACGTAATAGGCATGTGCTGTTACCGTTAAAGTAAATAGTTTTTCTGGTTGTCGATAACCATATGTAAGCGAAGTGTTAAATTAGAAAACAATAGGTAAATAAAGCAAACACTGAAATTCAAAGCATGACTGGGGTTTACTTGATTGAGATTAACCTGTCGTCGCGATTGGTGATTTCCAAGTTCTTAGCCTAAAACATAATTATGTGCGAGATTAACTACCACGTGACGTGTCCAACCAATCAAAACACGCATGTCATTATACTTATTTCCTGTGCCAGAAACTTCAAAGGGAAAAGTAAACAATGCATGCTGTAACTGTGACGATGTAGAGATAGCATGTTACTGCAGTTTGCAGACCTAGTTCAAGTGTATTATTATTATATACTGATGGTGTTGTTGATATTATTCTATGACAAACGTCACAATCAAATTTATTAAATGAAATTTCAGCTGAGAGAAAGAAAAAAAACACGATCGAGCGATAAGGAGAGGGGTGTGGGAAACCACTAGACCTGCAGGCTAGTGGTTTTGCGTTTCTCACTAGCCCGAACTTAAAAACCACTAGCCACGGGCGTCGGGCTAGCGGATTTGTCGAACTCTGGTATATATATATATACTTTTGATATGTTAACACAAAAAAGATTTAGCCCATTTATAATGATATAAAATCCTGCAATATCAGTATGTGTGTGTGGGGGGTGTAATTCCATGGACAAAAGAAATCTGCCGATTATAGTACCGTCTCAAAAGAGGTATGTTCATACTTTTAATATAGTATCTTATTGATATATAAAAGTGACAAATTTAGCACAAAATCTCTTATACAGATTATACTCAGGCTGCAATTTCAGCATGATTCTGTGCTTCCTCGAACGCCAGATTTGGGGTCGGAAGCATAAGATTATGAGACAGGTTTCCGAAATATATTATTAAATCATCTTTATGATTCTGAGAGAATCCTATAAAAAATTCCCAAGTTAATCTGTGATACTTATTACAGTACTTTCTAAAAAGAGGTATGTTCATACTTTTTTCTTTTAAGGGGTGGGATTTAACTCAGTCACTGAGTGCTCGCTTGAGTGCGTGCGTTGCAGGATTAAACCACCTTGGTGGATCCATTCAGCTGAGTGGGTTTTTTCTTGTTCCAACAACACACCATAACTGGACAAAGGCCGTGGTATGTGCTTTCCTATCTGACAGAAAGTTCATATAAAAGATACATGGCTTCATTAGGAAAAATGCAACAGGCTTTCTCTGATGATTATGAGTCAGAATTATCAAATGTTTGACATCCAATAGCAAATGATTAATTAATCAATGTGCTCCAGTGGTATCGTTAAACAAAGCAAACTTTTTTGTTTGTTTTAAAACATATTTGAATTAGTTTTTAAAATATAAACATTACAAAAGCTACATGCCAGGATATGGTTGAAAAAAGATCAGTCTCACTTGGATCATTATTTTTATTTTAAAACTAATATGTTCTATAATTTTGTGAAGATAAAATGTACAGAGCACCGATGTAATATGAAAGTTAATAAAATGTTTAAGATTAATGAACGAAGGTAAATAAAATGTACATCCATGAGTAATAAAAAAAACCTAAGAAATATTCATTTTTATTTTTCTCAACTGTAATTTTTTCCATTTAAAAACCAACAAAAACCCTTCGAGTTCTAAAACATGTCTTGTACACAAGAAGGACCTGGGATGACAGACAGAAAATTAAATTCAAATGAAAATTTAAAACAAAAGAGAAGGTATTTACCTGATACTGATCATGTGCCCCATGGCTGCCTTCTGCCATTCTGTATGGGCCCGAGGTGCCCTCTTGTGACGGATAACCTGAACCACTATCACTGCCACCCATAGAGTCTGCACTGTCCAACTCGGACAAGTCAATGTCTACACACGGAATGTCGGGTTCGTCTTTTATTGTCACTGGTAGTGGTAAGCGAATGCTTTCTGAAGCTGGCTGCGAGGAGCTGTGAGATGCTATGCTGTTGTTGGTTTGGTGCTGTAATGAGGAGCTTGTGGTCGGAAGGTGAGTCGTGGACTGAGACTGGGATGAATTGGAAAACGTGGCCTGCATGGCGTCTGTATCCAGCTTACACGTGCCGTGTTGAGATGACGTTTCACTTAACAGTTTGTCATCAGGCACGGAATCACTTCTTCCTGCAAGTCAGAGAAAAAGTTACAAAAAACCCCACGTTCAATTAACGAAGAAAAACACACAAAAATCTGCATATGGCTATAAGTTTTAATTACTACTTTAAAAGGCCTCCGGATTTCATGAGCAATGATCTTCGGTAACATGTTAGCAAAATCATGGAACCAAAAGAATGTTACCCACTATACAACATTTGTACTTGAGACGTTTTCAAAACAGTTCCTGTTGAGTTCTAATAATCACAGGGAACTGAACCAAAAAACATTTTCCATAAAATTTTAAATCCTGAGGCATGCAAAACACACAACTATGAATCAGCTTATTCTTTAACAACACTTTTTACAGAGAATTCACATGTCAAGACAGACTTGTTTATTGTCATAGCTCACTTGGCACTTTGTTGTCGTATTTCGGACAGTATTTTTTACCAGAGTTGTTTGATTTAAATCACTGATTTAAATCACTGCAAAAAAATCATGCATTTTGATTTTTTTAAATTTTTTTTATTATGTTTTCATTTGATTTTTATGATTATTGCTTTTATTTTTATTGATTATTTTGTAAACGTGATTTATCAATCAACTTGCAGTACAAAAAATGAAGTGTTATTTAAAATCAATTGTTACTTACGCTAGATAACTATTTTTACATATATTTATAATTGAATTGCAATTAGATTTCAACACCATGTAGTCTAACAAGTCATACTGATCAGTGACAATTCCCCCAAATCTATGGTTGGGATGATCCTGGGAGATCAACACAATAGAAGGTGTCAAGTGAAGCCACTCTGCTTCAATGTGGTAAATTGGACGAATTTGGGGATGCTCTAGAGCCAGATCTAACAGATGTGACTTGAAGTCACTGACTTCACGTGTCAGATCACCTTATATAGCCATCCTGGCTAAACACCAAGTACTTGAACATTAACTCAATAATCCCCAAAATGCATTTTGTTGCCTCATTTCTAGATGTTCGAGGTATTTCCTTTCAGAATGCAGTGAAGCTTCTAAATCGTGTATTTAATAGGGAGCAAGTATTCAATTAAGAAGCTCCAAATTAAAGTAAAAATAAAAAAAATCAAATAAATCTGATTTAAATTTAAAAAACCAACCCTGATTTTTACTTTGTATTTACTGTATCCTTGAGTAATCGTGAACCTGCCTATTAATGAGAAATGGTTTCTGCGCATGCACATTATAATGTGTGATTGATTTGATGAAATGTTTTACTTCGTTCAATTTATTATCATAATCAACCAACAAATGTTAATACTCATGCCAGTTTCTGCCGAGAAGAGATTAAATACATATCGCCGTCTAATGTTGACATTCTTCAGATACATCCATAAAACAGGCTATTGTTTCTCAGTGATGCGTGACGCGCTGTGTGCTGTGACCAGTTAAGCCTCGGCCACATTCATTTCAGTAATGCCAGAAAATACTAATTAATACTTTAATTTTAACATAACGGCACATTATCAACTACTTAATAATATCACGTTTTTAATGAAACATACAACTTTTTTGTTTAAACTTTATTACCGGAAGTAGTATTTTATACCAAAATATTATGATTAGAACCAAGTGTAAAATTCCGAATTTTCACCTGATTGAAAGCTGAAACTGGCGAAATGTTACAAAATGTACCGATAAATGTTCACTTCGCCAATTTTTATCAAACTTCGCCCCTTTCTTCTAGGAAGGGAGAAGTCACTTCTACTTTTTCAATTCTAGATTTGGGCCCGAAATAGCATTTCTGAAGATTAACAAACTCTTCAGCAGCTGTTAAAGACAGTACTGAACTAAAACCTTTCTGCACTCAGAAAAGACAAAAAGTGCCCACTGTGATCAAATTAGTGAGGTCTAAAGCTTTTCCTATAAAATTTTGTATTAATTGGTTTCCTTTTGACAATACTATATTAATACCCACATATTGCCAGAAAACAAAATGCATTTGACTTTCTTTCTTGATATGACAAGGAAGTACGTCATCAGGGCTTGCTCTGCCACTCGCCAAAGTAACCAATTGCGAATTTTCAGAACAATTAGTGAATTTTATTTTAATTTGGCGAAAACAAATTGTGTAATAATTGATATTTTGTTGAAAAATAGCTATATGTTTTGCATTTTTTAGATAATTTGGCAAAATTTTCTGATCACCCAGAGCTAGCCACATTTCAAAACAGGAACATGCAGTGACTACCATATCCCTGTCAAGAGTCTTACCTCTTTTATTTGAAGGTGGATCGTCTATGACAATAGTTGACAAACTTCGCTTCTGATTTGAACTTTTCATGCCATGAATTCCTACACCATCTCCAAACTGCTGCCCTGACCCACGAAGTGGAGACATATGGGAATTTGTTCCGTACATGTCCTGACTCCACTGTTTCGACATTCTCGAATCTGGCGTGTGATCTTTATAGTTAAACATGGAACTAGAAGAGTTTTGGTTTTGGGATTCAGAAATAAAAGCTTGAGACCGGTTTGAAATTGTCTGTGATCTTGGAGTGATGTTTTCTCTACCACTTGGCTGCTGATACTTCCTGACCGTTTTGAAGGCCTTTGTGCAGTAGCTCTCACTGATCACATTGCCCGAGCTGTTCAACATCTCACTGAGCACGTACCGCTCCTTCTTCACATTGTCTATCTCCAGCGAAAGGTAACCACTAAGCTCTATACTGTCATCAAAGTCGACAAAATCTCGACAAACTTTTTGTAACGCTTCCAAAAATGAAGCAAAGAATTTCACAGAATACTGTTTCTCCATTTTTAGTAGTTATTTAAAAGTTTCTGAAATACAAAAGGTCAGCACACTGTAACATGATTATAGCAATGCATACAATATTACAAAATTGGCAATGTACATGTATGAATATCTATATATTGTATGTATATATGTATGTATGCTGCATGCATGCATAAATAAATAAAAAAAGTTCTGTAAAAATTAAAGTAGAAAATTTCCAAAATTGCTGCAAGGAAAACTAGTAGCACATGTATACAATAGAAAACAGTATACTGTATATGTACCAAAATATGAATATATATCATGTCACACAGTAGAATACACAGAAAGTGTTTGTAATCTAGTTATAATTTCACAAATATTACAAGAAAGAAGAATGCCAGTGGTGCTGATCCGTAGAACATATTGTTTGTAAAAAGATACTCATAATGCAACAAACGGTTTTAAAATAAAGCAGGCCTGCACAAATTGCACGAACGATCGTTTCGTTCGTGCGTCGGTTATGCAAATTTATTTCGCATAACCGATTTACCGTTCGTGCAAAACTTTCTGAATAAAATGTCCTAGAGTCACCGGTTTTCGATCGCTTAAGCGAAATATATGAATAAAATATAAATAAAAAATTATAAGTATTTAATAATTTTTCTCTCGGAACAAAGCAGTGACTTCCGTGTTCGTTTTCGTTCTTGTGGTGACATCAGTGTTCGCACATTCTCGCACTATTGCAATTACAAATGTGAACGATCAGAAACGCGTGTCGATCGAAAACGTGTGACCGTACGATACATCGCGGGTACAAACAACTTGACTGGTTTCCGACGTGTTATTATAATTAAATGTTACGGAAATGGCAGATACCAGTCTAGCTAGAATACTTATATGTGAAGTGTAAGATATTCTCATTGGTTGTTGGATGTCACCGAAGGGAATTCCTTCAAAATGCGGCCAATCAGAAATTGCGATACTTCCATTAATAAACGTTAATCGGTAAACTTCGGCTGATTACGGGAAATTGTCAAATATCACACATGGCGATGAAAAATTTGACTGTATAAGTTTGACGTGTATACTATAAAGGTATATTATTACAGTTCATTTTTACTTCAACATGACAATGGTGTTCTTTATTAAAATTATTTTAAAGTTCTTTTTCATTTTTAAAAAAAACCGGTTATGCAAATCAAAATAGGTTATGCAATTTTTTTTGGCATAACCGATTTTCCGGTTATGCAAATTTTTAATTTGTGCAGGCCTGTAAAGGTAACCTTTTTGTAATGTATTGAAGGGAATATCATACTTAGAAATACCGATCAATTAAACCATTCAAGAAACTGACTGAAGTCTTAATTGTAATATTTGGGGGGGGGGGGTCATGGTCAAAGGTCATGTCGAACTAACTTTTGAATGTCTGCTGCATAATAAAATTTATATATGTCTATTCAAGACTTTTAAAAAAGCATTTGTATTTTTTCCGTACCTCAATTAGTAAAACCGTTAGTCTTTTGAAAATGGGTGGTACCCCTAGATCGAGGTCACAGTTCAACGACCTATATCTTGAAGATTAATTAAGATAGTAGTCTAAAATTTTGGTTCAGAAGTTTCCTCATCTAGTACTATAAATGTACCAAATTTCATAGAAATCTGAGACTAGGGTGTATCCTAAAAGTGATCGATTTGACTCTAAATGCCCCAAAGTTGACATTTAATACGTCATTAAAATTTTCTTTCTCTTTCCAATGAAAAGGTGTTGATCTTTCAAGCCTTAATTCCTTTCACAATGAAAATCTAACTTTTAAAAAGTCATAAATATAATAATTATTATTATTGTATATAATTATTATTATATGATAGAATGCCAGAAATCACATATTATTTGTACTTGAATGTAGAAATTAAAATAGTATGTAGGGCTTTAGACTGCATCAAAGTCGAGGCAATAAACGTTAAGCCCAATATAATCATGCCCAAATTAACTACAAGCCAGCTGACTTCAAAATATTTTACCTCAAAACCACTGAAATGTTAAAAGTTAATTAGATTAAAATTTAAAATAACTTCAAATGCATATCTGAATATTGACAACTCTACAGCAGCTGTTAATGACAGTAATGAACTGAAATGACCTGCATTCAGAACAGACAAAAGTCCCTGTTGTGCCCAATTAAGTAAGGATCACAGCTGTAAGTTGCAATTTGTTTTGTTTTTTATACATAAGCCCTCTACATCCTGACGTCATGGGGATACCATTATCGCTTTTTAATAAATTTTAAAGAGTGCTATCTGGGGGTGTACTCACGGGGTATAGACCTCATAGAGTTGAAAATGACCATAAAATATGTCAGGTAGTATCCAGGAACATAATAAAAGTGCTAAGATGTCGAAAATGGTGTTTTATAAGGCATAAGCTGCTATTTTCGAAACTGATCCGGAACTGGACAAAGTGATTAGCAACTGGCATAAGTATGCCAAATCACACAACACTGTTTTTGATGTCAAATGTTTACCTAAATTTAAATTTTATATCATGGTTTATTTATATGGTTGTCTTTATTAGGAAGCATTTTTTTTAAAAGTCATGTGTGCATGCTGACAGAATTCACAATTTTTTCTTAAGTGATCAAGGATATTACCTGCAATTGTAAACCCTGTCACTGCTCAAGCTAATTTTTTATTAAAAAAATATAGTATATTTTCCTGGGGAGTATGAATAAAGTCCCCCCCCCCCCCCAACCTATATACTTCATTCGACAGTCAAGACCACCACACCACACCACCCACCCCCTCTAAAATTCCTGCTAATGTGCCTACTAACAGAAATAAATACTGTATTGTTTAAACAAGGTTACACATCACATTTGACCCGAGGCAAGTCTATTATTAAAATGGCGTTCCTACTGGGAAAAAAGAAATTGGTTTTCAAAACAACAAAATATGTGTAAAACTCTGCAAACACATCACATCTTACCGAATATACTAGTAGCACTACTATGCAAAAACTAAATAATCACATCAATGCAAATAAATTCCGTATTTTCTCTCAATAATAAAGTTTCACCGGACAAAAGAAAACCATCTTTTCTTTTAGGAGCACACTGGAGTTGTCTACCCTGAAATAATGGTTACATGTCATATCAACCACGATGTTTTTCGTCCCTGGTCATTTCGTCATTTCGTCTACGGTACCTTTTCGTCCATTGGTCTTCGTCCACTGTTTTTTTGGAGATTTTTTTTTGGGGGGGGGGGGGGGGGGTGTTTCTTTTTGTTTTTTCTATTTTTTAATTTATTGCTACTTAAGTTCAAATCTTTAGAAGTAACAGTATTTGCATTATAGTTAACAAATATTTACACCACACGATAGATGAAAACATTCTGTTTAATCTATTGAGATGTTATCACAGTTGTTAATGCAACCCTACGTAGGCCTAGTATTTACGGTTACAGGACAATGTGTCCACGATTATTTTCGTCCCTGGCCATTTCGTCTACGGTAGCCTACCTTTTCGTCCATTGATCATTTCGTCCACTTTTCTTTTTTTGTGGGTTTTTTTTTTTTTTTCTTTCTAAAAAGGTATTTTTTGTGAACTTGACATTTTGTTCTATAGATAATGGTACATAAAGTACTGTTAAACGTAGGAACTCGGAAAAGTACGGACAATTACAATTTTACATTTTAATAATGATGGTTATTATTATTATCAAATTTGCATTGTGTCAAAAGTTGGGTAAAATTCAATGTTGGGAAATAAATTAATATGGTTTGCCCAGTATCCTTTAGGGACCTGGGGGAAACACTGAATAAGGACGTCTGCACGTACAATATAAGCGTTTGACGAAATCGTCAATCTGATTACAGAATCTTAAAGGGACATTCCTGAGTTTGCTGCAATTTTAAAGATGTTATCGACTAACAATGACGTTTTAATGATTGTAATTACATATCAAATATATTTTTCTGCATAAAATATTAGTGGCTGTATATTAAACGTGTTTCTGGTCGTTCTAATATTTGTACTAGGTTAAATATCATTTTATTTCCTAAAATATAATTTTTCCGTACATACGAAATTATTTAAGACAAAATCCAGTTTAAGTTTTTTACAAATATTAAGACGACCAGAAACACATTGAATATACAGAAACTAATATTCTAAATGAGAAAATATATTTAATATGTAAGTTTAATCGTAGAAATATTTTGTTAGTCGGAAATATCTTACAGTGCAGCAAACTCAGGAATGTCCCTTTAAAGCATACTATCACAGAGCAATGGTGTGATCAACATCGAGGTTTGTTATCTTGAATTAATATAATTTAGTGTCGAATGCTCCAAAGATTTTTCATCAGCCATGATTATTTTCGTTTAGGGCAGTCGTCGATATTCATTGTAAATGTTCATACTTTTCCGAGTTCCTACGTTTAACAGTACTTTATGTACTAATATTTATAGAACAAAATGTCAAGTTCACAAAAAAACACACACAACAAACCACTTTTTTTTTTTTTTAATTCAGTGGACGAAATGACCAATGGACGAAAAGGTACCGTAGACAAAATGACCAGGGACGAAAAAAATCGTTGACGATATGACCTGTAACCGACATAATTGTTACATTGGCTGCGTTCAAAAGATGGAGCTGATCAAATTTGATTTATGTGCCGTATTTTTATGTTTTGATTCCAACAGATCTATGAGTAAAAAAACCCAGTTTTGTTTTGTTTAACAACAAATATGATGATAAGAGCCTAGCTACTATCATATCATGAGTAAATACATAGCCTAGGGCCGTTCAAATATTACGTAATGTTATTTTGGTCAAAATTAGATAGGCCTACCCTTCCTCCCCTGTAACGTTTTGTAACACAGACCATACACACCCTAAAATATTACGTAATGCTTATGGTCACCCCCTCTCATTTACAAACAAGTTATGCGATGGGTGTAATATAATTTCAGTGTACTTATGATATTTGGGTGGATGGTGTTTTTTTTGGAAAACGCTGATGCGCTTTTCTATTCGATTTATCGTTATTAGTGGCGGTTCTGTCCCGGGTCAAGTCCCTGGCTATCGAGAGACAGGACCCGGGATGGACATGCCTGGAACCTTAGTGGTGTTAGGGGCATGTTAAAAATAGTTCAAAGTCAATCAGTGGCAGATCCAGAGTGAAATCGTACAGGGGTCACAACGAGGCTGTGATTCTGGCGGATGGGTGGTAGTAAATTTTATATTGTTAAAATACGCAGGGTCGAGAGTGCAACGCTTAAAAGGTGATACTTACGGCATTCATAAGTGCATGTAGGCCTATTATCTATATGGCAATATGCTACAGAAATTCAATACATGCATTATGTTCATCTGCTAAACAATGGATTTTTCGGGGAACTTTGAACTTTAGAGGGGATGCACACCCACAACAACCTCGAGGACAGTTCCTATGATTAAATTAATACAGTGAACTGGACTGAATTAACGTCGCGAACATTAGCGTAGCCGGAGGGGAGGGGTGCATGGCATTCCTCAGTCACATTACCGTCCAATGTGGGTGGCCCCTCAGTATAAAATCATATGCACTCCCGGCTCCTATTTCAACGATCCTGATATACAAAAAATACAATAAAACAATCATTGAACGCTTACTTTGTTTATGTAATAGTTATCTACTCAACTCTTGTAGAAAGCACTGCAACAAACAGCACAGTAATTAGCTGTGGACATTAGACCAGAAAATCGGCATAGGTGGCGTCGTGGTTAGGCCATCGGTTTACAGGCTGGTAGGTACTGGGTTCGGATCCCAGTCGAGGCATGGGATTTTTAATCCAGATACTGACTTCAAACCCTGAGTGAGTGCTCCGCAAGGCTCAATGGGTAGGTGTAAACCGCTTGCACCGACCAGTGATCCATAACTGGTTCAACAAAGGCCATGGTCTGTGGGAAGCGCAAATAAAAGATACCTTGCTGCCTATCGTAAAAGAGTAGCCTAGCGGGTTTCCTCTAAAAAACAGTGTCAGAATGACCATATGTTTCACGTCCAATAGCCGATGATAACAATCTGATTACAATTAGCTCTACTGGGTCTACCAGTAGATCTAACAGCATTGCGTGGACTCTCATGTCCAGGTGACATTTCATCTATAAATAACAATTTAAATATCGACCAATTACACTTCGCCTTTTATAGCGTTATTCGGGAGCATACACATTCTAAAAATATCGGGCGAGACTATTTATACAACAGGCGAACTTGTTGGTCTATTTCAACATTGAAAAAACAGGGGGAAAAGTGCAGTAATAAACTCTGGATTGTATACTAGTATAAACAGATTTTATGGCCATACCATCACGTTTTTTGTTTTTTTTTCGTCTTGAAACGAATTTTATATAAAATGTTATATTGCAATTAGTTTCCGGCATACTTCGTAATTCACCCGAATCATTTCGTATATCCTCGGCATAATTCCGAATGTTTTCAACTTATTTTCAAATCACTGGCATGATTTTGCAAGTAAGGTTTTGATTGGTCGAATGAAAGGTCAACTGGACATGAGCTCCAACGGGCTGCTACCGGCCTCGGTGGCTAAGCCATCGGACTACAGGCTGGTAGGTACAGGGTTCGCAACCCGGTGCCGGCTCCAACCCAGAGTGAGTTCTTAAGGTTTCAATGGGTAGGTGTAAGGCCACTACACCCTCTTCTCTCTCACTAACCACTAACCAACTAACAACTAACCCACTGTCCTAGACAGACAGCCCAGATAGCTGAGGTGTGTGCCCAGGATAGCGTGCTTGAACCTTAATTGGATATAAGCACGAAAATAAGTTGAAATGAAATGAAATGAAACGGGCTGCTGTTACATCCACATGTAATAGTGGAGCTAATTTTAATTAGATTGCGATGATAAGATAAAAAAATCAATGTACTCTAGTGGCGTCGTTAAATAAAACAAACTTTACTTTTTACTTTTAGATCCAGAAGTATTAGATCCATGTATAGATATTTTACATTTAAAATAAATATGATTATAAATGTGAAAAAGCGATTCTGTTCTATATCCAGAAGCAGTACGTAGTATCTCTTTAACATTGCTACAGTGTGTACCCACCCACCTCAAACCCACCCACTCCTTAATGCTACATTCGATTCCATATTCGTATTTTATTTCACTTTTAACCGTCCTTTGTACACTGATAAACTAAAGATTCATCAAAACACCATGGACTAAATTAGTACCTGTTCAATTAATTAGGCACACATGGGACGGTCAGTTTTTTAAAACCATTTTCTGATCAAAGAAACCGGAGCAACAAAATACATAATAATTTTGGAAATTGTTTTCAGGAAGAACAAACTTTGTTGTAGGGCCTACTGCACAGTTTTCTTATTGTGTGTAAAATTTCATCAAAATCATTAACAGGCCCATCGTGAAATCGATCATATAATAAACAAATAATGAAATTTATTTTCTATATTGTCAAACCAGCATAACTAAATAATGAATAGCGTTTGTTGTTGAAGGGTGCTGGGGCTGCAAAGTGCTTAATCTGTTAATATAATTATGGGTTTTTTTTATTATTGGAAACCATCTTGGTCGGCTGGTGATTTCGCGTTTGTGTTTTTTTTTTTTAAAGTTCCATCCCATCCTCTGAAAAATCCGACATCGGTCGTAACAATGTGAATAATAATGCATAAAAATTACAGTTCTTGCGTTGCTCCAAACAAAAATACGGACGATAACTCTTGATACCCTAGTCACACAGTTCATCGTGAAAAAATATAAAAGCTACAATTGATTCATTAGAACCGAGATGTAGATCAGTTCTTGCCTGAGGTGCTCTGGGTCCTAGGATCGGTCGCTCAATGAACCCATCGGTTCTTTTCTGAACCTACCCAGTGCCACAAAATTAATGTATTATCAAATGATAGGATAGGTGCTGTCCTGTTTACGGGTCATCGACAGAAAAGCCGAATATGACTTCTTATAAGTTTTCAATACAAATATTACACCTACCTGGCTTAATTTAGTTGTAAATTAGGGTGATAATTTAAACTTGGCGGTCATTTTGGACAATGGTTGCCACGGTCCTCAGATGTGGATGTCAGTGGCGTATTTAAGGTGTGTGTGTGGGGGTGGGGGGAGGCTCTAAATTTTGCGACAGTTACATTTTTAAAATTATTATTTATTTGAATTTTTTTTTACTTTTGAAAATCCAAGGGATACGTTTGTGGTATTCGGCCTTATGTCATTACCCACCCCACCTCCTGAATTTTCTGGATCCGCCACTGGCTACTGACCTGGATCCATATCTAGAATTGTTCAGAATACGTACAATTACAAGTGTGCCTTATTCACTAAAAATAGCCTAGGTGACAACAGTGGGTTTTTTTTTCTTTTCTCCCAGACCAAATGTCGGAATAATTCAATGATTGTAGTATTAGGTCCAGATCTAGGATTGTTCAACAGACCGTGCCAGTTTCATTAATATAATAGCTGGGTAGCATTGGTATGATTTACAAGACTCCCCATCGCATATACAGTAAAAAAATCACTTGGCGTGGTAAGTGCTGTTCTGCCCGTTGGATAATATAAAAGATCCCTTGCTACTGATGGAACATGTACTGTAATTAGATGTAGACACATATTGTGATTGGTCGGTCAGAATTTATCAGGTGTACTGTTATTTTCTGTTAGACAAAATGCGTGAAGTATATATTTAATAAATTTATCCTCCCCCCCCCCCCCCCACCAAAAAAAAAATCAAAAAAGAAATCACGTAACTTCTCTTTAGATATAAGAATGTTAGAAAAAAGACGTATTTATTAATGTATGTTGATTTGCTATCTTACCGCAGAAATTAAAGTTTGTTTTGTTTTGTTTAACGACACCTCTTTAGCACATTGATTTAACCGCAAAAGAGGCACACTCTGGCCATATGAAGAAAGATAACCATGAAAATAAGATTTTAGCACAAAAAATATCTTGGCAAATATTTGCTATGACATTTGTCCCATAATTACCGTACATTTTACCATTTTACATTATCTGCAGTAAACTGGTATTGATATTTTCTGCGCGATTCTATTTTATATGGGTTTCTCTGTTCTAGAATCGTCTTGCCTGGAGACATTTACGTCATCTCATGTGCGTTACACAATTGAACAATTCCGCTACATAGCAATCGATTGCAACCTTCTAACGGCAAAATTAGACGTAACGGTTGTGGGTTATTTTCTCTCCTAAAAAGGAAACTATACTATGTCAGTGTGGTTTATTTGTATGTCTTGTGGTCGGAGTAACAGATCCGAGTAATATATAGAGGATATTTCATGTTTTTTGTCAAATATATATATACTACTCAAAAGAATTTAAGGGTCGAAAATTTATAACCAAACAAGTTTCAGAGTGTATTAGATTGATGATGTAAACTACACCAAATTTTTTATTTATTGTTCCATATTTACAAAAAAACACAAATAAACGTCACTGTATACAAGAAAGTCACATGACATGCTGTCAAAGTTGAAGGTTGTCAAACATGGATTTTACACATTAGAACATTCGTTTAATAGTGTGTGAATCCACCCCCGGCGCGAATACACTCGACACATTGTTGCCTCATGCTGTTGATCAGACGTCTGAAGAACTCTTGGGGAATGGCCTGCCACTCTGCCATAAGAAGTTGACCCAGATCATGAAGGTTGGCCGGAGGGGCATGGTTATCCCGAACTCTCCTGCCTAATTCGTCCCAGGCGTGCTCTATTGGGGCCAAGTCAGGCGAATATGCTGGCCAATCCATCCTGGCGATACCTTGTTGTCTGAGAAAGTCCGTTACCACCCTGGCGCGGTGGGGTCTGGCATTGTCATCCTGCAGAACTGCCCCGCCGCCAATCTGCTGAAGGCCTGGGAGAACCAACGGCCGGATAATCTCATTCAGATAGCGGATTCCATTCAGATTGCCATCCACCACACAGAGGGGGGTCCTGTGGTGGATAGAGATGCCGCCCCACACCATGACGCTGCCACCACCGAACCGGTGACGTTGTCTAACGTTAACGTCAGCGAAGCGCTCCCCAGGACGTCTGTAGACACGAACCCGACCGTCGTTGAACTGGAGACTAAACCTGGACTCATCAGTGAACATCACTCGACCCCACTGAACACGTTGCCACCGCAGATGAAGCGTGCACCAGTGACGTCTGGCCGTTCTGTGACGTGGTAGGAGTGGTGGTCGAACAGCCTGGCGACGGCAGCGTAGATTATTGGCTCTCAGACGATTGCGTATGGTTTGATCAGACACTCGAGTTCCAGTCGCAGTCCGCAGATTGTCACGTAATCGGCGAGCAGTGGTTGTGCGTTGACGTAGAGCCATATTGGTGATGTAGCGGTCCTCTCTATTTGTAGTGCTTCGGGGTCTTCCCGAACATGGACGATTTCGAACAGAATTCGTTGCTTGGTACCGTTGCCACAGTCGGCCAACGACATTCTGACTGACACCAAGTCTCAGAGCAACATTTCTTTGCGTATTGCCATCCTGAAGCCAAGCAATAGCCCTTCCTCGATCTTCGATAGTCAGTTGAAGTCGTACCATTGTCGAATTTGGAGTGTGCACCGTACACGAACGCAAGCTCCAATTATACGGAAATTCAGCATTGGGAACATGGAATACACGTGCAAAGCGTGCAAATGAAGCGCTTTGTGAAAAAGCAAGTTATGGGCACTTAGCAGACCTTTCGCTTTCGTCCTAATTTACGTGCAAATGTAAGCATGTTTTCGCCATTAGAACTAGTCGACAGTGTCAATGACAGTGGATTTTAATTCATTTATGGGTTGCTTAGACCCACTTTCGTCAAAATGGAACAATACCATGCGTGACATTATGGTCTAGCTAATATAATTGACATTCAGAAAATAATGTATATATCTCATCGAGTGAAGTTTGCACTCATAACTCACGAGTCGCGCTTGCGCGACGACTGTGTTAACTTCACGATATGAGATATAAATCATAATTGACAAAAAACATGAATTTTTTTTTTTATTATATAACTTTTGGCAATTTACCTTTATTTTTTACAATGCCAGCAGCAAAATAGTTCGGCTTTCTTACAGTGAAGATAACACTTTCTACAGTGACGATAATACATTTTAGAGTGAAATGGTAAAATTTCATTCTAAAATGTGTTATCGTCACTGAGTGACTGATAACACTTTTATTTCACTGATATTTTAAGATATTCCACTAAATGTTATATAATAAATTGCTGCGGGTGTCCATTTTAAATAATTCATGATATTGATGTCCGATGACGGGAAGGGTTGAATGGGTATGCTTTCAGATACATTATAGGCTAAGAACAAGGAACAATTTTTGAGGTCCGTTTGATACTTTTAACTATATATGCATATCATTAACTTGTAATATTTCATCATTAACGGCGCTGATTTAGAATGTTTAAATAGAGGAAGTTCGTAAATGACGTGAACAAGATTTCTTACTTTATTGTTTACAAAGGAAAACTAACTACTTTACCCAAATAGAGGGGGCAGGGCTCTTTGGCCCGGGAAGGATAAAGTCACTGAGTGAAATAAGAGTAAAATAAAAACACATTTGAAGAAAACAAAAACATATTTATTCAAAACATAGATAACAATATACATGAAAATGGCAGCATCTTGCAATAAATTAATTAAACATGGAAATCAAAACCAAAGGTAGATGGTTGTCTGGTTAATTATAAATACTCAACATAATTTATTCATGTACAGATAAGACTGAAGCTTCCAGTGTAAAGAATCCTACCACATGTTCAGAAACTCAATAGTTTCAAGTAGGCTACTTTGCAGATTTCTATTCCCAATACTAATAATTACACAGAGGATATTTCATGTTTTTTGTCAAATATGATTTATATCTCATCGGGTGAAGTTTGCAATCATATCTCACTAATCGCGCTTGCGCGACGAGTGTGATATGATTGCAAATTTTACTCGATGAGATATAAATCATATTTGACAACAACAAAAAAACACCATGAAATTTTCCATTTATTATATAACTTTTGGAAATTTACCTTTATTTTTAAAATGCCAGCAGCAAAATAGTTCCGGCTCTTACAGTGAAAATAACACTTTCTACAGTGACAATAATTTTTTTTAGAGTGAAATAGTAACATTTTAACTCTAAAATGTGTTATCGTCACTGAGTGACTGATAACACTTTTATTTCACTGATATTTTAAGATATTTCACAAAATGTTATATAATAAAGAATTTATATCCACTCCCCATCCAGTTCAAAATTGTTTTTGTTAAAGGACGATTTTTACAATTTAAAAGTTTGTTTTGTTTAACGACACAACTAGAGCACATTAATTTATTAATTATATGCTACTGTATGTCAAACATTTGGTAATTTTGACATATACATAGTCTCAGAGAGAAAGACGAAAACGCAACAAAAGGAATATTTGCTTATTTAGTGTCTAACATATGGTATAGTGGGAGAAAACCCGCTGCGGCACATAGGCTACTTCGGGTACCATACGTTTCGCCCCAAGCCAGTTCGTCCCGTGTCAATTTCCATCCAATTTATCCAATTCGCCCCTCAGTCAGTTCGCCTCCAACTATTTGTCAATTGTTTAGATTTCTACCGAATAGCAGCAGAGGATCTTTTAACATACAATAAACTACACTTATAACGAACATGCTTAAAACGAACTATTACATAGGACGAACTGATCGTAAAGTCCCGTTTTGTCTCCCTATATATTGATGACCAACTTATGCAAATATGTATAACGAACTACTGCTATAACAAAATAACCGGTTCGTTATAAGAGTACTTGGCTGTATGTACTTTCCCAGATAGGACATCACACACCACGGCCTTTAATATACCAGTCGGTTAGAACGGAGTAAAACTCAGACGGCTCCGCCGATCAATATCGATTAGAGGGTTTTCCCCTGTGACAACCAGTGCCGGAAAATCACTGTACCAACGTTCAAAGGCTGTGGTATGTGCTATCCTGGTTGAGAAAGAGCATATAAAAGATCCCTTGCTGCTAATGGAACAAATGTAGCGGGTTTTCTCTAAGACTATATGTCAGAATGTTCGACGTCCAGAAGGTAATGATGAATAAATCAATGTGATCTGGTGGTGTCGATGAACAAAACAAACTTTAATTTTAACTATTAATTAGATAATTTAATAAAGTTTGTTTGTTTTGTTTAACGACACCACTAGAACACATTGATTAATTAATCATCGGCTATTGGATGTCAAACATATGGTAATTCCGACTCGTAGTCATCAGAGGAAACCCGCTACATTTTTTCCTAATGCAGAAAGGGATTTTTTATTTGCATTTCCCCACAGACAGGAAAGCACATACCACGGCCTTTGTCCAGTTGTGGTGCACTGGTTGGAATGAGAAAAAACCTAATCAGCTAAATGCATCCACCGAGGTGGTTCGATCCTGCGACGCAAGCACCTCAAGCGAGCACTCAACCAACTGAGCTAAATCCCGCCCCCAGATCATTTAACAAGTCATCTAACAAGTCATCTAAAACATTTCATTACGTGGTAATTAAAATCTGTTAACGTCTTTACTCAATAAAACATTACCACACGTTTTGGAGATTCCGTATACTTGAGTCTATTTGCTCTGTCCCATGACTACCACCAATTAATGTTGTAGGTGCAATGTACTAAAAGGACGTGAACAAAAAATTGACAATATAATCGATTGATATACGATCAGTATTTAGTGGTATTTACCAGGTAATGACTGTTGACGCGCTAATCCACGTGTTACTTTCCTCGCGTCATACATCAATGTCTCGTGTTTCAGTCTATTTCAGTCCCCAAGGGCAACTGTACTGATTCACGGGTACACATTAATACCGAGAAACAGAATGGAAGAGAGCTTTTATAAAACTCATTTTAAAAGTTCACGAGGTGTGATTTTGAGATAAAAGAAGAGTTAGAGGTTTCAAACAACTAGGTTGTTTTAACGACGAACCCGTCTTCCGCAATGAAAATCGTATCTCTACATAAGGTAGAGCCGAAAGGGTATTTTCACAAAGCCGTGATTGTTTCCATGAATCGATGCCATGTGCCTCGTCAATATGAGGACTGCCACTCCTCGAGATGTCCTTTGCACGACGTTACACCCTTCTTGCGCCGCCTGCAGGAGGACTGCCATTCATATGACAGGTTTAATAAATCAAATCAGATCTCAGTGGAATATATACATAGCTGTGATGGCATGAACTCGTAAATTTCAAAATAATGATGATATTGGGTTTTCGCGAGAGGTTAGTATGACCACTGTCCATGTAATCTTACACAGTTAAATGTGGTTAGCTCTATTTGCCCACATTTTAGACTTAACGAATTTTGTAAAAAATCTTTTTAATTGTGATAAGACTTGAGACAGCTTACAAAGGACAAACGGAATATTGGTGTGTGTGTGTGAGAGAGAGAGAGAGAGAGAGAGAGAGAGAGAGAGAGAGAGAGAGAGAGAGAGAGAGAGAGAAGGATAATACTGGGACAGTTTGTCTGATTATTACTACAAAAGTTATTTTGAGAAAGTGGTTTAGGTGTCTACTTCCTCCTCAGATCTCCTGTGACGACAACTGTAATAGTTCCTGCCAGAGTATGTTTACTTGAACCACACTGCAAGCTGTCCTGATTAATACATACATAAATCATTAAAGCGATCTTTTTGTTCTTGATATCTGAATAAGATGAATATTTATATAAAAACATGCCTTCCAGTCGAACACAAAAAAACTAAGTGCCAAACATGCAATATACAGTATAACACATATCAAAGAATAACGTTAGCCATCAATGTTACATAGCGTTCGTTCGAATTCAAACGCCGAGTCCTGAAGTTTAAAGATCACAGTGCAGCAGGGAGGCGTCCGTCGCGGTTGTAGCGAAGTCATGACGATGACGACGTCAGTCGTTCACTGATCGGCTGTTGGCTGGAAGGCCCTGCGATTGGCGCCAGCAAGCAAGCCGATGCTCAAACCATTTCTGAAAACACAAAAAACCCTCATATATATTAATACCAGAAAGGTGAAAATCTAATATACGAAAAAGTAAAGTAAAGTTTGTTTTATTTAACGACGCCGCTAGAGCACATTGATTTTTTATCTTATCATCGACTATTGGACGTCAAACATATGGTCATTCTGACACTGTGTTTTTTTTAGAGGAAACCCGCTGTCGCCACATAGGCTACTCTTTTACGACTGGCAGCAAGGGATCTTTTATTTGCGCTTCCCACAGGCAGGATAGCACAAACCATGGCCTTTGTTGAACCAGTTATGGATCACTGGTCGGTGCAAGTGGTTTACACCTACCCATTGAGCCTTGCGGAGCACTCACTTCTAATATACGAATACGAATACAAAGGAAATGTTTTATTTAACGACGCACTCAACACATTTTATTTACGGTTATATGGTTAAGGACCACACAGATATTGAGAGAGGAAACCCGCTGTCGCCACTTCATGGGCTACTCTTTTCGATTACCAGCAAGGGATCTTTTATATGCATCATCCCACAGACAGGATAACACATCCCACGGCCTTTGATATACGAGTTGTGGTGCACTGGCTGGAACGAGAAATAACCCAGTGGGCCCACCGACGGGAATCGATCCCAGCGAGCGCCTTACCACTGAGATACGTCCAGCCCCAGTACGAATACGAATACGAATATGTTTATTTGGATTGCCTGTTATTTCACAGCGTGTACCAAACGTAAATACATTACAATGCATATACATAAATACACATCTAGTATATTAACATTAACGTTAAAAGTGAGCATAAAATTAAAATGACAAATAAATGGAATAAATGTTTTAATTTAAAGGGACTGTCCCGAGTTTATTTCCATTGTTAAGATGTTGCCGACTAACAGAGATGTTTATTGACTTTAAGTACATATTAAATATATTTCTCTGCTTAACATATCGGTGGCTGTATATTAAATGTGTTTCTGGTCGTTCTAACGTTTGTATTAGATCAGCCTACAATTTACTTCCTAATATACAACATAGTTTGACAGCCAATAGCCGATGTATTTTTCGTGCTGGGGTGTCGTTAAACATTCTTTCATTCATTCATTCATTCCTAATATACAAATGTATACATTTTTGTTTGTACGAAATTATTGGGAATCGAAATTCAGTTTGTGCTACTTATAAACAGCAGGACGACCAGAAACACGTTGAATATACAGACACTGATATTCTAAACAGGAATCTGTATTTAGTATGTGATTTTAGTTGTTACTAAATGTTATTAGAAACATCTTTCAATAACAGCAAACTCAGCATAGTCCCCTTAACACACTCCACACATTTTACTATACGGTTATATGGCGTCAGACATATGGTTAAGGACAACACAGATAATGAGAGAGGAAACCCGCTGTCGCCATGCCATGGGCTACTCTTTTTTTTATTATAAGCAATGGATATTTTATTCCAAATTCAGTCCACCTTCAACTCTGAACGACAAAACCATTAGCGTATTCAAAATGGAATCTTTACATAAGACAGCGTCCAACAAGGGCGTTCTGATAATGTGACTGTTCTCATTAATCACTCATTAATCACTGCCAGATGCTTTGTGTGTGTGTGTGTGTGTGTGTGTGTGTAATGTAATATTTGAGGAAGAATTTTTTGTTTATTTAACGACGTATGCTACACATTGTTGTCTACGGTGATATGGCATCAGACACATTGTTAAGAACCACATAGATATTTTTACCTACGGCAAATGAGCCTTACTTTGAGTACAGTAGATGTGGACACGTAAAACAGGCCATTCCTTCCTTCTCCAGGAAGCAGATAACCGTAACAGTATGGTAGCGTAAAATAGAGAACAATGCTAGGAGAAGTTGCCATATTAAATCAAAAGTTAGAAAGAATGCAGATGAAAGGTAAATCTATACAGTGGTAATTATTTTAAAACGAGGTCAACTACTTCTTTATCCTCTGGCGCCAGATGATGGCAGTATACACGAAAATCATCCATGATAACTCATAATTAACTATGACATACACAAAAATACTAAACGGGTGTCATATTTAATATTATAATTATGCTAGCATGTATACAAAAATATCCAAACAACAATCACTTGTGACTACCAAGTATTAACATTTCCCACCGACACTTCTTTGACACGGACTAGCTAATACTGGTAGGTCTATATACCTTGACCGTGGATATTCACTAGAGAGAGCTTTATTGTCGTTACACGAAGATGTAATCAGGCGTGTACCCATATTTTCCTACAATGCTGTTTTTGTTATAGCGAACATATTATCATATATAAGCGATCTATTGTGTATATGGCTGACAAGATTCGCAGGTGCGTGTGCAAGAGGGGTTCCGCAGTCGAAACGCCGCCCCCACTCCCCCGCTCAAAGCGAATTTTCTTATTATTAAAATATATTTTCAAGGGAAGCATGACTGAACCCTTCCCTTAGAAAGTTCGCTCAACACAGTATATAGACCCTTCCCTTAGAAAGTTCGCTCAACACAGTATATAGACCCTTCCCTTAGAAAGTTCGCACAACACAGTATATAGACCCTTCCCTTAGAAAGTTCGCTCAACACAGTATATAGACCCTTCCCTTAGAAAGTTCGCACAACACAGTATATAGACCCTTCCCTTAGAAAGTTCGCTCAACACAGTATATAGACCCTTCCCTTAGAAAGTTCGCTCAACACAGTATATAGACCCTTCCCTTAGAAAGTTCGCACAACACAGTATATAGACTCTTCCCTTAGAAAGTTCGCACAACACAGTATATAGACCCTTCCCTTAGAAGGTTCGCACAACACAGTATATAGACCCTTCCTGCATAAATTTCTATACAGGCGTCACATTCGGACACCTATCCATAAAATAGAATCTGTGATAGGTGCAACATCCAATTATAACAATGATTTCATCGACGCAAGGCTATGAATGGCCTACAGTGTTGAATTTCGGAAATAATAAAGTTATTTTAAAAGGAGGTTGCTAATACCCTTGCAAAACGAGTTGGCTTATTAGGATCAGTTATAAATATAATTATGTATATTTCCCACTTTAAGACAAAATCCAGTTCAGGCAACTCGGTACATTGACGTTTTTAACTCAGAATATATGACGGAAGCGGCAATGGGGAACCGGGCAGCAACTAGTAACCACCCCAGCTTTGAAAAGAACGAATTCGTCATCGAGTTGAAAAATCGAATTAATATATAGCATAGGTCTCCCTCTCCCTCTATTCACAGATAACTAGTTTTACTTTTTAAAATTTATTTTATTTATTACTGACTATAATGTTACGTAGTTCACAACAATTGTGAATTTTAATGTTTTGTTTGTTTGTTTTCGACCAAGTAATCATAAAAACAGTTAAAATTTACAAAGTTAACCCTAATAGTGACGGTATCATAAGCGAAAATCCCGACATCGTGTGAACAGATGACCATGTCGAAATCAGCGCAACATTATTGTATTTCAATTAATTTAAGAGATTTGGAAACTGCATTGAGCAACTACCTGAATTAAGAACATAACCACATCAGATATTCAGACATTCATAATACACGTAAGACAGTCGATTGATGTAACATGAAATTCATGTGTTACAGAACACCGTTACACAAAAATACTCCATAAGTAAAACTACAACATGCATCTTTAAAACTCTAATATATATATATATACGGGTATGGAATTCGTAATATAATATTTTAGGAAGCGTCTTTAAAAGTCCCATACCATGTACGGTTCTGAATTTATAATATAGAAGGCTCTATTTAGCATGCGTCTTTAAAAAATATGTTTAATGGGTCCGGGATTTGTAACATAATATTCAGCATCCGTCTTTAAATGACAATGTATGTGCAAAGAGATCCGGAGTTTGTAATATAATATTCAACTTCAGTGATATCCAATCTACGTCCATTTTACTGCATTCAGCATTTTGTATGTGATATCAGCTGATTAATATCTGGAGGATGAAAATTAAAGTACGACGACAGCAGCCCAGCGTTGGCGTCATGGTGAGCAAACACGGGACACAGCGTGTACTTTGGTAATTTATAGCACCACTGTCGTGAAGTAAGCAGTATAAATATCAGCTGCAGGCTTCTGTAATTCACTGCAATTTATTGCACCAAAGGTCACACACATAATAACACACGTATATATAATAGCGTGTGCAAACAGCAAATATCAATTTGAGATAACTCAACGAAATAAATTGGCAATGTGTTTTAAATATCTGATTTGTGCTCGAGGTCTTTGATGCTTGAATACTACTTGTCAAATAGTAGATTATAATCTTTATCACCCCCGCCCCTTCTCCATCAAAGTATTCTTGGGAATGATAATGAGTTGACGATGCATCAGGGTAGGAGTGACGTTCCTCTGTAAAACCTTCAACTTTAAAATGATAAAATGAAAGCCGAAATAAACGATTCTGAATGTATAACCATGATGTTTAAAACAATAACTTATTGTATATTTATTTATTTACAATACAGTATAGTGTATTAGCTTTAAGCCTTCCGGTTCACAGACATATATTTTATTTAAGAATTGTCCACAATTTCATATAGTAATTTCAAAATACAGTTATTTGTTTCTAAAAGTTTCAACCAGTACTTAACTATTTTTAGTTTTCGAACAATATACAAAGGAAGTCTTCCAAGTTTTGTTAGTACTACTACATTTGTTGTGCTTCGTTTAATATTCAAAATTGTTTTACAGAAATCCATATGAACTTTTTCAACACCATGAACGGGGTAAAAACCCCATACTTCATAACAATAATTAAAAACACTAGAAACATAGGTATCAAAGACATGTAGCTTCGTTTCCTTATCAAGTGATAACCTATTACATAATCCTAAAATATGCCACATACATTTTCCACCTTGAGATGCAATTACCCGCTGTGTTTTTGTAAATTCACCATTAAAATTTAATGATAAAACTAGTTATAACTATCGACCACTGCAATAAAATCATTATTATATATCCATTTTTCTTTGGCACATAATTTTCCACCGTTTCTAAACACAACAATTTTAGTTTTATCAGCATCGACATCAATATCCCATAAAGTGCTGTATGTATAAAGAGTAGCAATCATATTTTGAAGACCATCTACTGTCTCTGACAAAAGTACAGTATCATCGGCATACATTAAAAGACATAAAGAAATATCTTGTAAATACATAGGCTCACACAATCCCTTAATTAACTCATTCTCAAAATCATTTAAGTACATGGAAAATAAAAAGGGTGACAGTGCTTCTCCTTACATCAGTCCAACATTGCAATCAAATAGGTTTGAAAATATAGACTGAAACTTGACACATACTTTTAAACTTTCATACATTGATTTAATAATAGCATACTGTTTTCCAGTAATACCGGATCGTGCTAGTTTGTACAACAAGCTGTGTATATTTACACTATCAAATGCTTTACGGTAATCCACAAAACAACAATACAACTCTTTTTGTTTGCAAGAACTTTCAAAATGATAGCATGAAGAGCACAAATTGCATCAGTTGTGCCGTAACCAGGTTTAAAACCAAATTGTGCATCTGTCATAATGTTATTTTCATCTGACCATTTCAACCACCTATTATTTAAAACAGAAGTATTATCTTGTTGCTATCATCGCTGTTGTTATTGTTGTTGTTTGGGGATTATATTATATTCGCCCTATATAATAGATTCATTGATATTTTGTTGCTAAATATGGCAGTGTAACGTAATGCTGTAATCAAAATCTTATATTCAGCTATGTGTACATAGTGAAAAGGAGTGGGACTCCACAACTTGCATTGCTATTATTCAACCTCTTGTGTGTGTCTGAAGGACGTCCTGGCTACCCAGTTCAACCCGTATCCTTGAGAATAGTTTATAGCCATAAACATGTGCCTGTACGTTGTTAATGTGTAGCAAGGGGAGACACAGGACAAGCGAGAAGACACAATATACAAAAGTCGCATTCAAAATAAAGCCGACACCCGTCGTGCTACAAGCTTAGAGGTTTTGGTGAAATCATTCTGTTCGCACAGTGCACCGCCAGGGGTCTCCACTTTTATCCGATCATTCGCGATCGGTGTATTCTGCATACCCCAAGGTAAATTCACGGAAGATTAAGTCTCCAAACCGACTGAGTGATATTTAATCAGCAACGGGTCATGCCCAAACATACAGGCTATCTTAAAGTCATCAGACTTATTTAGTCACGGTGCGTAAACAAAATGAAAATAAAAATAATAACAGAAAAAAATATATATTTAGAAGTGGTATAAAAAGATAGCAGAGGTTTTCCCCATCTCCTCATCAGCTATTTAACTTTAGACGCACAAAATAGTCTGTAATGTCTCCCCAAACGTCTAACGTCATCCCTGGTTGCAGCAGAGCCTTCTGAAGACGCTTCTGGTAAACTTTTTTTTCCGTCAATATTCATTCTGAATGCGTTTATAAACAGTTGGTAAATATATATTAGCAACCGTTTGATAGGTTGAATGAAACGTCATCTCGGCACGTGATAACGCTGATTTTTCTCTGATTTACTCAGATCACGAAGACCAACCAGAGTGGACAGTAAGATTTGTTTGCAATCAGATTTGTTATTGGTGGTGTTCTGTTGTGATTATTTATAATTATCTTTGAGGTTTTTGGGGGGATTTTTTTTTCATTTAATTTTTTGTTTATATTCATTTATGGTTCAAACACAGTCTCTTAGGCCACACGTATGGGTTATCTAGGCTATTTTTTGTTGTTGAGAACATACATTACTGGTTAGTTGCTATTTGAGAGAGAGAGAGAGAGAGAGAGAGAGAGAGAGAGAGAGAGAGAGAGAGAGAGACAGAGAGAGAGACAGACAGACAGACAGACAGAGGGAGAGAGAGAGGTTGAGTTAGTTTGTTTTTGTTTATTAACATCAAACATTTGAGACTTTTGACATGTATCCACTAGTAAGGGATCTTTTATATGCACTTCCCCAAAGACAGGACAGCACATACCATGGTATTTGATATACCAGTCATGAGGCACTGATTAGGATGGGAGGTGGGAGGTGAAAATCAACCAGAGAATGGGTCCACCGAGGGTGTTCGATCCTACGACGTATTCACTTCAGACGAGACCACGTGATATCGTTTTAGTAATACAACCGGTAATGAGCTCTATTGTAATAGTTTCCATAAATAAATGGCCTTTAAAGTCATTCTTTTTAGACTTTATAATCAGATAAAAGATTGCCTTTCACGCGTTCTGACTACCATATTTATTTGTCGACTATTCCATCACTACTGAACAATCGCATGTCTCCACTTTGGAGAGACGTTTAATACAAAACGTCGACGCCATTTCCTTATCGTTGTTTACTTGCTGGACATTTTATGGATTCCGTTGTGGCGTGTCGTTGTTTTGATCACAGAGAACGGTCAATACTCCTCTTTTAAGGCTCCACCGTTAATGAAAGCCGTCTGCGTCTCATAAATCATTCCGCGTGGTCAGCGGGTGATAGTCCGCGAACAGGCCTGCGTGCTATTTATATATCCGCATTTATCACTGGTAAAAGATATGTATCAAACGTTGCTGTGACTCAAGTGTCAGATATGTAGAATATAACAGATTACGGTCACAGATATGTAGATTACAGCCACTTTATAGTAATAGTTGTAATTTATGTGAGTGGGCAGTCTCCAGTATTCAGTAATTTATGCAATAAACTTGTTCCAGTACAAATTAATGACGTGGTGTATTTGTAGTGCGGTGAGCATAACTGTTAATCACATACAGGACCAGTTATTTAACGACATTCCAGGACATTGTTTAATTGTCAGCTATGTGTTGTAACTGTGACACATGGTCTACAAGGCGATATTTGTTTTTAGAAAACAATAATTTATTGACGTTTGTATTAAAGGGACACACCCTAGTTACGGCTAGTTGTTAACCATTACGGCGTTGTTTTTCGCTATTAAACCCTTTTTTCACGAATAAAATTGCACTTTACTTACCGTTTATTATTTAGAATATACATTTCCATTCACCTAAAGTGTTTTTTGGTAATCCTGGTAATCCTAGTGTTTGTAATACCACAAAATGCATTTTTCGTATTTCTGAAAAACGGACGCACGTTTGAGAAAAAAACATTGAGCAGACAAGGTCTAATCTATTTTTAGACGGGATATTTCCATTTCAATGTCACAGACGTTGGTATACCACGTGACCGTTATCATTTTGGTTCGGTTTTCTCGTGCACGGTTCGCGCAATCAACAACCGATTTGTTGTTGTTCATTTGTGAGATTTTTCTTCACATTTCGTGAACATTTTCAGTAACAATAAAGTTCAGACAAGTAAGTATCTCAATACAAAACGTTACAAACCCTTAAAACCAATAATTTTGCTAAGTCCTACGATATCTGGAGAGGGGACACAACCAGGACAGAACAGTTGGAACATGTCCAGGAGAGGTGAAAAGAACGCACCCAAGTCTGTCAAATTTGTCGTTTGTAGATTAACCAAATTATAATTTATTTTCGCTGGATGGAACTAGGGTGTGCGGCTTTAAACTTTCTGATTGACCAACATGCGACGCCTATAGTATATTAAGGTCTCGTCTTACATTTTACAATTACTAATTTAACATGGCAGACAATATAGTAAAATTGGTTAAAAACAACAAGTAGACAGGTAGACAAGAAGTGAAGATTGTAGGTGGGGATTTGAGAGAGAGAGAGAGAGAGAGAGAGAGAGAGAGAGAGAGAGAGAGAGAGAGGGAAAGTGTGTGTGTGTGTGTGTGAGAGAGAGAGAGAGAAAGAGCGAGCGTGTGTGTTTGTATGTGTGTGTGTGTGAGAGAGAGAGAGAGAGAGAGAGAGAGAGAGAGAGAGAATGTGTGTGAGAGAAAGACAGAGAGAGAGATAGAGAGAATGTGTGTGTGTGTGTGTGTGTGTGTGTGTGAGAGAGAGAGAGAGAGAGAGAGAGAGAGAGAGAGAGAGAGGGAGAGAGAGAGATAGAGAGAATGTGTGTGTGTGTGTGTGAGAGAGAGAGCGCGTGTGTGTGTGTGAGAGAGAGAGAGAGAGAGAGAGAGAGAGAGAGAGAGAGAGAGAGAGAGAGAGTGTGTTATTGTCAGAAATTGTCAAATAAACTGTTGAATAATTTTGAATATCTCAACATTTTCTTGATCGTCGAAATCTGAGTTTCCAAGGCGAGAACTGTGACAATCGTGTGGTTACATTTTCAAGGCCCCGTTCCACGAAGCGATCTTAGCACTAAGATCACCTTAGTATATAAGGTAGCTATGCACTTAAGGTGATCTTAGGACTAAGATCGCTTTGTGGAACGGGGCCCAGGACTGTGTTTCATCTTTGTAACAGAACCCAGATCTGTATGAAACTGATTTTCCAGAATTGTAAGCAGAAGGGGACATCGTTTTTATACAGAACCGCAACTCAATTTTCAGCAAAAACGACGGTTGCTATTTAAAACATTAATTAAATCTCTTAAATGGTATGTGACCCCCCCCCCCCCCCCCCCCCCCCATTCTCTTGCAGGTAGATTAGATGTGATGTATCACATTGTATTGCTGTACTTCCTGGGTGTGTTGATACGCTGCTTATATCAGTTTTATTAGTAAACGTTAACATTATCGGCAATATGAATTGATTTAGTCTATTAGAACCAGCAGGAAAACGTTCATCAGACCAGTCAAACATTTCGCGGGTGTTACTGTTAGCTTCGCTCGCTGCGGCTGGATACGGACAGGGCAGATTTTAGTTCAACCATTTGCAAACGTTCTGAAGCGATGCAGCGATCATTAAAAGCAGGTTTGTAGCATTGGCCACAAGGAACGAATTCGACGGGCTGTGTGTGTGTGTGTGTGTGTGTGTGTGTGTGTGTGTGTGTGTGTGTGTGTGTGAGGGGGGGGGGGGTGATGGTAAAGCACTTACGGCGAAGAGTCCATTAGTGATATGAACTACATCACCTGGAAGACCATGTTAATGTAAGCTGAACAATGGTTCTATAGGAAATTTTGTATAGGTAGCCGCCACTTGTGGCAACAAGGTCCTTGGCGTGAATGTTTTTATTGGACATATGGTGTGTTGAAGGTGTATAACAATTTTTTTTTAACCTTAAAATCTTGTAGCATTTTCACCCAAGTAATTGTAAAACACCACACCACACAGCAATCGCATTTATAACAATTTTGCGTTCGTAAAATTATGTCTAGATCATTTGCTTGAGTTAACTGTTACTTCACAGAATCTCGCTTCCCTACTAATATAGTTGAAGTTAAGTCCGTTTCGTTTAACGATATCACTAGACATAGGCGTACGGGCTCCTATTTTTGTAGGGAGGAGTGGGGGGGGGGGGGGGGGGGGGGTGCAGATTGGTTTTTGCCCGAATTAAATAAAAATGCCCGAATCTAGATAACAACTTTTTTTCATATTAACATTACACCCCAAACGGCTATATAGTGTTGCAAACGAATCACTACGCATTTTCACATGAATTACAACCAATTTTGCGGGTACACAGGTGCAAGGGGGCACAGGCAATCAGAACGAGGGTCACCCGCGTGATTGTTTCCCTAGGGAATAAAGCCAAAGGTAAACATGCTCATTTTCTTTTCTTTTGGCGCTTAATGTTCACGGTTAGGCCGAAAGGAATATGATATGAAGATATGCCTAAAGTAAGTGCAGCCCGATTTGATCCTAGCTGGTTAGCCCTTAGAAGTGCTCTTGTTTTCAGTCCTAATAAGGACTTTTGTTTGGAGTTGGCAGGTGTGTTTGTGTGATCCCTCTTGTCTCTGGCTTGTTTTTGGTTACTTGGAAGTCTAAATGCATTACATTATATAATAGGCCTATTTCAACAGTAATTGTGAGCAACCAGTCTACTAATGACCTATTTGTAAATAAGTTAAGCAGTGAATAAATAGAGATGAAACACTGAGCAGACTAAACGGCGCGACTAAATGGTTTGTGATGAAACCGTTTCCTAAATAAAAATGACTTCATGGGGTTGAAACAGATTCGATGGACGAGCAAAAATGCCATTAGCTGGATAAAAGAGAATGAATCATAGTAGACATACTAAACACGACCACGCATAATTAATTTGTGAGGGAAACGTGCTACTGCCCCATTTCCCACCCACTCAAGTCTCAACCATAGTCAACCAATGAATCAATAGAAATCTAAAACACACACATAACGTCCATATAGTTTTGGCTCATGTTTTATCGTCTCTATTTTACTTTGTTTCATTTGTTTTCCTTTTCTTTCTTTCTTTCATTATTTGTTTCACTGTTTAATTATTCATTTAATTATTTATTTAATTATTTATTTATTTTTCACTTTACACTTTGCATTTAAATTTTGCTTTGCATTCTAATATAAAGTTTGGTTTGTTTAACGACACTACTAGAGCACATTGATTTATTAATCATCGGCTATAGGATGTCAAACATTTGGTAATTATGACTCGTAGTCATCACAGGAAAGCCGCTACATTTTCCCATTAGTAGCAAGGGATATTTTATATGCACTTTCCCGCAGACAGAAAAGTGCATTCTAATATATTACAGTGGCAAAAATAACTATTTAACAGTAGCATAGAATACTAAAAGTGTATTTTCGTTTACACATATAGTATGTGTCCTCAAACATGTCTTTAAATAGATGACACATAAAAGCCACTGCAAACAGTACATGATAAACGCACACAGCTATCAAAGGCTTTCAAGTGGTGATGTACATGTTCGTGTGTCTTAGCTCAGGTAAGGACCTGGTCGCGTCCTAGTTCCACTCGTTTGTGGAGACGAACAAAGGCAGGTAAAACGTCAACTAGCCGTGTGTGTACGTTTATATCGGACCTGTATACTCTATATAAAGGCCACCCGTGTTCCGTGTTTTGTAAAACAAATTTAGAAAAAGAAAGAAAGAAAGAAAGAAAAAGAAGACATTTGACACCCACTAGCCGATGTGTATTGTTGTGCTGGGGTGTCTTTCTTTAAAAGTAGATATTATTCAAATCAAAACACTTGATACATCTATGTAAATTAAATCTGAGAGAGTTTGACCATTTAACAATACATATTATAATCAAATAAATCAAGCACTACATATAAATACTGAATTACATAGCATATCGAAATAATACCATGTTAATTTGCCAACACTGGAACTGATCTCAAGTTAATCTCGTTGTCTGTAAGCATTACAAAAAGACGTCTGTATGTGAGTACTTTATTAAGCTACAATTCCTGAATCTAATCTACACGATAGACATAGCGCGCGTCTTCTAGTGTATGCTGGCCTTGAACGACAGATCCAACAAATTGGCCAGTGTTGCTCGTTTGTGTATCAAACAATACCAGTATTCATGGCATAGCGTGCCTGTCTCTTTCTACAGCAAGCTGTAAGCATGAATAAACAAAGCACACGTACTGCTATCTCTTATAAACATAAACATAGACTTTTGTTCTGGGAACAAATTGTCTTGGTGCGTGTTAGGGGCGGAATTTAGCTCAGTCGGTTGAGTGCTCACCTGAGGTGTTTGCGTTGCATGATCGAATCACTTCAGTAGATCCATTCATTTGATTGGGGTTTTTTTTGTTTTTGTTCCAGCCAGTGCACCACAACTGGTCAAAGGCCGTGGTATGTGCTTTCCTGTCTGTGGAAAAGTGCATATAAAAGATCCCTTGCTGCATGAAGAAAAATGTAGCGGGTTTCCTCTGATGACTACGAGTCAGAATTACCAAGTGTTTGACATCTAAGACTAATAGCCGATGATTAATTAATCAATGTGCTCCATTTTCAAATGAAGTGTGCGTGAATATGTGGATGGCAATCATGCACACTTTTATACCCATAGTGAGAACGCATGGCACGGGCACAACATACAGAATTTCAGACATGGGTGCGTTAAGACAACCCATTTTTTGAGGTGATAGTAGGTACATGTGTTTGCATAACTTTTACCACTTTGTTGTAGCCTATAACCGAAAGTACCATTACTCATATTGAAATCCAAATGATACTTAGGAAACCTCACTCTGGGCCTAATCCACGAAGGCCACACATTCCTACTTTCATAATTAGTGTACACACACTAGTGTATAAAACTTTTTTTTCATACTACATATATCCTCTAGTCCAAAAATAAAAGCAGTGAAAATGGAAATCACCGCTCTTCCAGCTGAACAACTTGAACTACAAAGAGGATTATTCTCGTCACACAGCTCGATACAATCGTCAACAACAAAAGAAAAAACATGGATGCACTCGCCGACTCGGTACCTGTCTAGCTGAAGACAGCGCTGTCACAGACCATTACACGCCATGCAATACACATGCACGTGTTCACAAGCTAGGTACATGCAGTTTTACATTAACCTCTTTCCGACAGTCCTCCCATTCCAACCGGCCCTACATTAGTTAAAGGCTCAACTATACTGACCAACAAAAGAAACGCAAATTTGTATTTTGGTCTTTTTAAAATTTGTTATAAAGATCCAGATCTGTTTTGAATCCCATTAGTTTTTGTGTCTATATAAATTAACAATATCTTTTGAACATTTTAGGCTAATTTTGTCACTTTGTTTTAATGATATCATGAAGAAAAATATATCTATTTTATATTTGCGAATATTTTTTCCCCCCAGTATATTATGTGTGCGTGATGCTGGCTGTGAGAACGTGCTTGTTTGTAAAACAAAACTTGCTGCTAATTATGTTTTGATTAAGCCATTGGGTCCAAGGTTGGTAAATGTCGGGTCCCCATCCCAGTGCGTGCTCTCTCTCTCTCTCTCTCTCTCTCTCTCTCTCTAACCCTCTCTCTCTCTCTCTCTAACTCTCTCTAACCCTCCCTCCCTCTCTCTCTCTCTCTCTCTCTCTCTCTCTCTCTCTCTAACCCTCCCCCCTCTCTCTCTCTCTCTCTCTCTCTCTCTCTCTCTCTCTCTCTCTCTGTCTGTCTGTCTCTCTCTCTCTCTCTCTCTCTCTCTCTCTCTCTCTCTCTCTCTCTCTGTCTGTCTGTCTGTCTCTCTCTCTCCCTCTGTCTGTCTGTCTGTCTGTCTGTCTGTCTGTCTCTCTCTCTCTCTCTCTCTCTCTCTCTCTCTCTCTCTGTATGTCTGTCTGTCTGTCTCTCTCTCTGTCTCTCTCTCTCTGTCTGTATGTCTGTATGTCTGTCTGTCTGCCTGTCTCTCTCTCTCTCACTCTCTCTCTCTGTCTGTATGTCTGTATGTCTCTCTCACTCTCTCTCTCTCTCTGTCTGTATGTCTGTATGTCTCTCTCTCTCTTTCTCTCTCTCTCGCTCTCTCTCTCTCTCTCTCTCTCTCTCTCTCTCTCTCTCTCTGTGTCTCTGTCTGTCTCTCTGTCTGTCTGTCTCTCTCTGTCTGTCTGTCTCTCTCTCTCTCTCTCTCTCTCTCTCTCTCTCTCTCTCTCTCTCTCTCTGTCTGTCTGTGTCTCTCTCTCTCTCTCTCTCTCTCTCTCTCTCTCTCTCTCTCATAAATATGTGCTGAGGTGTTTTTAGAAATGTACCTTTCCTTGCTTCCCATGGTGATTGTATTGTACAACTATCCCACATTTATCTCGCACTAACACAAATTTCTGTAGAACTAGTACTGTGTGCTTGAACCTCAGCTGCATATAACTACGGAAATAATTTTGTAAACACATGTAGATTTAAAACGTTGTTTGTGTGGCGGAAGCAGCTTTGTTCTCTGACACTCCAGACCATGTATCACAATGGTTTTTGTTTCATACCGAATAGCGGCTTTAGAGTGGGTGCTTATATCTCGGCTGTTATTACACATTTCTTTCACATCTTTTGATATTATTTTAAACTCAGATAATTTTAGTTACATTAAAGCTTTGCGTACTTGTTGATGTATTCCTATTATTGTGATTATTTGTTTTTAGGTCACACTGAAATAAAGAATGCATCTACATGCCTGTTTGCCACTTTTCAAGGGGATTGGACTATGGTGATCTGCCCCCCACCCCCGTAAAAATAAAGTACCATTTTTTTTTCATCAACAATTTGTTTACAATTTTCAATTGTTTAACATCCAATAGACGGCTATTAATATAGCGTTTATGGTGTCGTTAGACAAAATAAACTTCACTAACACTAAAATACAATCTAACAAGTTCACTCAATTTCTGTGGGGTTTTGTTGCTGTTGTTTTTGTGTTTGTGTTTGCTTTTGTTGATGTGTTGTGTTGTTTTGTTTTGTTGTTGAATGTGTTCGTTTGTTTATTTATTTGTTTAAATAAGTATATAATATAAGATAGATAGATAGCTATAGATATAGATATTTCACTAATTTCACTAAAGTGTGAGTATAAACGTATATATATATATCTATATCTATATCTATATACATACATATATATATATATATATATATATATATATATATATATATATACGTTCATACTCACACATTAGTGAAATATATATAAATATATAGATAGATAGATAGATATATTAATAACCGGGCATGGTAATTTTAACCGGCATAAACCCCAGTATTTCGACCCCTGCTGATGACTCTTCAGACATTAAACATTATTACTCCCCGCCCACGCATGTGTCTGCTCATTTATGAACCTAATAAGATGTCGTGAAAAGAGTGGGAGGAGCGGGGGGGGGGGGGGAGGGAAGGGGGAAGAAGGAGGGGAGGAGGAGGGAGGATGGGGAGGAGCGGGGGGGGGGGGGAGAGTAGGAAATTAATCAAGAGAGTCGTTCCAACGACCTGGAATGAGTAGCGGCCTCGGAATCGCACATAAAACCATTACATGACTTTAATATAATTTTATTTTATTAAACGCTGCTGTATAGATATGTAAAACAAACAACCCACTCAGCTTCCTGTGTAAATAACAATAGACTGACATATACACCGTGTCGGCGATGCCAGCGATTCATGTCGCCATTGTTCTATATCAGTGGGGTATTCTCACTCCGATTATATTCCATTGTAAACATGGCTGCGCTTTATGCACGTCATTGCCTTTGACAGTTTATTAAAGTGAACGCTTCACTGTCTCCAGCTGTGATAATGCGTCGAGTCAGTGACAAATCGATTTCTGACACTTTCGTTCAACAAAAGACTCGAGAACAACCTTCTGTTGCCCTTTTTCGTGCATGCTAGTGCATGTTGCGGTCAATAATTCGTGTGAGATTTCGCTGTGTTTACATTGGAATATGAAACAAAGCATTTGCAAGTTATATTTAAGTTATTTTGGTCTAAGACGATGCTTTTTGTAGAGTGTATCCTGAGGAAAACCTGTCTACTTGGACAAACTTTAACCATGAAGGATTAATATGCCAAAATAACTAAATTAGAAAGATAGACAGACAGACAGACAGACAGATAGATAGATAAAATAGATGAATGGATGGATAAAATAAGAAATGAACAATACATAAAACTGTAGGTTCAGAAACACCTAACAGTGGAACGTTGCTACAGGGGCGGGGGCGGAAATGGATATTTCAAGCTTTAAAAACTTGAAAGTCCGTGGTTGACAAGCATACTCCTGGAAACGTAAGCACGAATACGGTTCCAAGCCATGCAGGTACAATGTAGTTTGTTTACATCGGAGACATTTCAGTGCACTACATGTTTTGATTACACAGATCTCACATAATGCTCCAAGGAGACTCAAACTGCACTATTTATCATAATATGTGAATGTCTGCTATTTTGTTATATAATAATAATACATACAACTGACCATGTTAAACATAACGGGCACCTTGCATAAAACACCAATCTGTCTATAATGGGTACCTTAGATAATTACTTTTTTATGCAAATAATGCGTACCTTTCACTTTTGAACAACGACCATTTTTTTGTAAAAAGACATATTTTGTATGACCCTTCTGCGACTTTAAAGTCAAATGTAAAGTTCATTTTAAAAAATCCTTTGCTGCTAAGTATTACAAAATGTTTCACATTCAATATCTATGATTAATTAATAAATGTGTTCTAATGGTGTCCCTGAAGAAAAGAAACCTGTCTGTCTTTCTGTCTCTCTGTCTCTCTCTCTCTCTCTACCTCCCTCTCTCACTCTCATTCTCTCTCTCTACCTCCCTCTCTTACTCTCATTCTCTCTCTCTCTCTCTCTCTCCTCTCTCTCTCTCTCTACCCCCCTCTCTCACTCATTCTCTCTCGCTCTCTCTCGTGTGTGTGTGTGTGTGTGTGTGTTTGCTTTTGTTTATTTGTTTTGTTTGTTTTATCAACATGGAAACAAAATATATATCACAATACTGATCATGTTTACCTTGGTGTCTTGTTCTGAAATTCCCACCTCCGCAGATATTATGCATATTTCCAGCTCGGACGGGTTTCGGTTCTGTTTGAAATTCACCTCCAACTTCCTCATTTGTTCCATGCTGATTTTCGGCAGAAGGTGTGCCGGGGTGAGGTGCGCCTGGATACCCGAGTTATCAGCCATGTCGATCGCCACGGTCTCCATCGATCACCTGCAGCTCACGGCTCCCATATGGAACTAACATGAGACGAACATCTATACGATTCGACTAGAAGCACACACATCCACGCACACACACTCGCACACACCCGCTGTCCACTTCGAAGAGACTCGTATCACCAATATATACTCTGTGTTTTATTTCCTCGTTCTCCAGCTATGTCACCGTATATAAAGAATAACACACCTCTCCGGTCGGGGCTGGGTAAAGCCGGAAAAAAAGAAAAAAGAAAAAAAAAGAAAAAGAAAATCCTTTTATCCTATGTAGCTGCTATGGTTCACCAGACAAATCAGCTACTGCTTGTTATAGGTGTGTGTGTGTGTGTGTACGAAATGACAGCTCAGTATTATTGAGGCCTCCACACTTGGCTTATACACAAGTGTATATAAACATGGATATGTATATACTTAGATATGTATCCAGTACTTGGCACTTTGCCCCGTTCTGGCTAGCGCTCTTGGACTGCGACACCCGGTAGTGGCCTATTTTCTGTACAGTTTTTCGTGTTGACTTTTAATGCCGACTTTTTTTTTCACCTCTCTCTTTTTTGTCTCTTTCCTCTTTTTTTTCACCTTTTTTTTATTTATTTATTTTTATTTTTTTATTTTTTTTGTGTATTAAGAACTCTGTTGACAATTGTTGGACAAATTGTCGATAGTAAACATAAATCACACTGGTCGAGCGAATGTAAGTTAAATAAAGCAGATGCTAGTAGTAAGCCTGTATTTCTTAATCCAGCCCTATTTTCTTCAGTGTTTCGTGTCGAATTTTAATGCATTTTTTCCACCTCTCTCTTTCTTTCGTTTTTTCTTTTTTCCTTTTTATGTTCCTTTTTTTGTTCTTTTCTTTTTTCTTCTTCTCTCTTCTCTTTTTTCTTTCTTTTTATTTTGTTTGCGATATTAAGAACTATGTTGACAGTTGATTAGTAAACATAAATCACACTGGTTGAGCGAATGTAAGTTAAATAAAGCAGATGATAGTAGTAGGCTGTATTTCTTAATCCAACCCTATTTTCTTCTGTTTCGTGTTGACTTTTAATGCAATTTTTTTTTTCGGTTCACCTCTTCCTTTTTTTCTTTTTTCCGTTTAATTTTCCTTATTGGTTTTCTTTCTTTCTTTCTTGCTTTCTTTCTTCACTCTTCTTTTTTTTTTTCGGTATTAAGAACTGTGTTGACTGTGTTGACAGTTGTTGGACAAATTGTCGACAGTAAACATAAATCACACTGGTGGAGCGAATGCAAGTTAAATAAAGCAGACGATAACAGTGGGCTGTGTTTGTTAGTCCATGCTTTGCTGTCAAAAGAGATATCTCTGACCGGGGCCTTAATGAAACGCCGGGATATCACGCTGCGGTGTGCCTTTAATTCAAGCGGCCTCTCTCCGTCTCTCTTTCTATCGCCAACTTATTAACGAATATTAACGCATCGATCCTAATGAGTTTTAAAACCCAGGTCGCAGACAAAGCTAGGCTATAATTGTCGACATGGTCACGTGGTGGCTAATATCGATCAGCTGTTGTGTATTCGTGGCAGCTGGGTACGTAATGACGTGATGATACGCAGGTTTATGTCGCTGGGTGTGCGTGTACTGCACCACGCTACCGGTGACAATTAACATTGGTTTTGTTTATCGACACCACAAGAGCACATTAGTTTATTAATTATCGGCGATTGGATGTGAAACATTTGATAATTCTGACATATATAAATAGGCCTAGAGCAAACCCACTACATTTTTCATTAGCGCTAAGCAACCACGGATATTTTATATGCACTTCCCCACAGTATTTTTAATGATTTAAATGTACCAAATTATTTCATTATTTGTGCCTGAGTAAGTTTTGATCTGAAGAGAAAAGAAAGAAAGAAAGAAAGAAAGATAGAAGAAAGAAAGAAAGGAAGAAAAAACCGAAGAGGAGGAAGAAAGATGAGAATGCAAAGAAAAGAAGAAAAAAGAATAAATAAATGAATGAGTAGAAATACTGATAAGAAAAATGAGTACAGTTAGCAGACAGACGTTTAATGAATTTGTGTGTTTTGTTTGTTGTTTTTTGATGGAGTAGAAATACTGATAAGAAAAATGAGTACAGTTAGCAGACAGACGTTTAATGAATTTGTGTATTTTGTTTTCCTTTTTGCAAATAAAAAGATCAAGCCACTTGCCCCAGCTGTCATTAAATTGTTCCCAATTTTTAAAATAAATGTATTTCTCTATTTCAAATTTCCTTTTTAAAATAACTTTTAGGCTGTAGTATTAATACATAAATTTCTTTTAAGTATTTTCATGGTGTATATATAATATTTAATACTAATTGTTAACCAGATTACTGTTTTAACCAAATCAGTGTCTAACATTCCAAAGATAACTACATTTTTTTCAAGTGAAGTGTGAACTCCTATTTTGTTAAATATCCAATTTTTTTTACAGCTATCCAAAGCTTATCCCTCATTGTTTCAAGACATATTTTCATATACTTACCTTTCGTGACACCAAATAGCCGATGTGTATTTTTGTGCTGGGGTGTCATTAAACCATTCATTCATTCATTCATTTATTCTTTCTTTCAAAACATACTTTGGTTTGACTTCAATATCAGAGATGGTGGGGTCTAGCTCGAAGAGGTATACGTTTTCAGCTATTACACTGAACTTCAAAAAGTGAAGCCCAGTAGTATTTACTTTAGCGCTCGCTTGATTCGCGATCGGTTTGGGATCGATCCCCGTCGGTGGGCCCATTGGGCTATTTCTCGTTCCAGCAAGTACACTTACGACTGGTAAATCAAAGGCAGTGGTATGTGCAATCCTGTCTGTGGAATGGTGCATATACAAAATCCCTTACAACCAATGGAAAAATGTAGCGGACTACCTCTCCAAGACCATTTGACAAAATTATCAAATGTTTGACACCCAATAACTGATGATTAATAAATCAATGTGCTCTAGTGGTGTCGGTAAACAAAACAAACTAACTTTAAAAAAGTGAGATTTAAAAAAATTAATAACCCTATATTATATTACAGTAATAAAGGCATATGTTGCGTAGAAAAAAAAAGTTTGTTTTGTTTAACAACATCACTAGAGCACATTGGTTAATAAGTCATAAGCTATGGGATGTCAGACGTGGTAATTCTGACTCGTATTCATAAGGGGGGGGGGGCTGGGGCGGGATTTAGCTCAATCGGTTGAGTGCTTGCTTGAGGTGCTTGCGTCGCAGGATCGAACCACCTCGGTGGATCCATTCAACTGATTGGATTTTTTTCTCGTTCCAACCAGTACACCACAACTGGTATGTGTTTTCCTGTCTGTGGAAAAATACATATAAAAGATCCTTTGCTGCATTGGGAAAAAATGTAGCAGGTTTCCTCTGATGACTGATGAGTTACCAAATGTTTGACATCCAATAGCCGATGATTAATTAATCAATGTGATCTAGTCAGTGGCGTCATTAAACAAACAAACTTTTTTTCGTAGTCATCAGAGGAAACCCACAGAATTTGCATGTTCTTCGTGTATTTGTGACTGATGTTTTCAGCAGCCTATTGGGTACACAAGACAAAACAAATCGATATGTGTTTGTTGAAGCATATAAAAAATTTTTTTTTTTTTTTTTTTTTTTTTTTACAATGCTACATCTTAGCAAAGTTGACAGAAAGTTCAGAAACCGAGCCTTAAAATCGCAGACCCAAGTTTCAACTCGAGTAAATAGACAAGAAATGTGTAGGTAACCCATTTCCTGTTTGTGTAAACTGTTATTTCCTTGTAAATGAATACCGACATTTAATGCAAAACCAAAAAAATAGGTGATGCAAAATTTTATAAATTTATGCGAGTGACGTGTGAACAAAACGACCGTTCACGCAATTTCCAGATACCCTAAATGGTGATGGAAGGAAGGAAATGGTTTATTTAACGACGCACTCAACACATTTTATTTACGGTTATATGGGAGGAAATGGTTTATTTAACGACGCACTCAACACATTTTATTTACGGTTATATGGCGTCGGACATATGTTTAAGGACCACACAGATATTGAAGGAGGAAATCGCTGTCGCCATTTCATGAGCTACTCTTTTCGATTAGCAGCAAGGGATCTTTTATGTGCACCATCCCATAGACAGGATAGTACATACCACGGCCTTTGATGTACCAATCGTGATGCATGCTGGAGCGAAAAATAGCCCAATGGGTAAATGGTGATGGTGTGCCTCGTACGAGAATAGTAGCCGATGGCATCGCAAATGGTAAAATTGTAACGAGAGTCGTTTACGAGACACTCGTGTGATGCACTCGTCGTGTGGTATCGCCTTTACAAATCCTGTGACACATCTGGATAAAGTTGCAATAGAGTGAAACAATAGTCCGTGACGTGCAGACGGGGAAATACCCTCTAAAAATAGACAAGATATCTGTCCAAATGTCCGTCTAGCCCTCTACAGTCAGAAAGAAATGTTTTATTTAACGACGCACTGAGCACATTTTAATTACGGTTATATGGCGTCAGACATATGGTTAAGGACCACACAGATATCGTGAGGGGGAACCCGCTGTCGCCACTTCATGAGCTACTCTTTCCGATTAGCAGCAAGGGATCTTTTATATGCACCATCCCACAGACAGGGTAGCATATACCACGGCCTTTGATATACTAGTCGTGGTGCACTGGCTGTGACGAGAAATAGCCCAATGGGCCCACCGACGGTGATCGATCTCAGACCGACCGCGCATCGAGCGAGCGCTGTACCACTGAGCTACGTCCTGCCCCCTCTACAGTCAGAGTACTCTGGTTAGGTTGCATGTATTTAGTGTTTTTAACCACATACGTTAACACTGTCGCCTATGGGATGTTATTTGATATAGTACAACCCGAAGGGAAACAACTCATATTATGGTGCAAGGGGCAACATTTTACAATGACTCAGTTTATATAGGTTTGTTTTACTTTCTTTTATCACAAAAGTTAAGTCTGTTTTGTTTAACGACACCATTAGATCCCATTAATTTATTGGATGTCAAACATTTGGTAAATTAGACTTAGAAAGAAAACCCTTTACAAAATTAAATAAACAAATAAAATACATTTTCCATTAGAAGCAAGGGATCTTTTACATGCACCATCCCACATACAGGATACCACCTACCAAGGTCTTTGATATACCAGTTGTGGTGCATTGACTTGAATGAAAAATAGCCCAATGGGCCCACCGACGAGAATCGACCCTAGACCGAGTGCTTTACCAGCCTCGAATTGAAGAACGAATGTTCATGTATATAGTTTTTAATCTACTTAAATACTTACGTCCATTTATACGGACCACCTGCTCACAACGAACAAAACTATTATCTGTCCACTTAGTTTAATGTGCGTTCACTGATAATTATATATATGTATACATGTTCGATTTAATTAGTTAGACCCCCCCTGCAGAAATAATTCTAGATCCTCATCTGAAAAACAACACGGGCTATTACTTCTGTTAAATAGATTAAATACATGTAACTGAGATTAGTTCCCTTGTTACGGCTAAACCCAGGGTTGTTTGGGTTTTGTTTTACTGAATTATGCACTTTTGGCTAAAAGTATATATATATATATGCCAGTGGCAAAGCGCTCGCTTGATGCGTGGTCGGTCAGGGATCGATCCCCGTCAGTGGACCCATTGTGGTATTTCTCGTTCCAGTCAGTGCACCACGCCTGATATATCAAAGCCGTGGTATGTGCTATCCTGTCTGTAAGATGGTGCATATAAAAGATCCCTCGCTATTAATGGAACAATGTAGTTTCCTCTCTAAGAGTATATGTCAAAATTACCAAATGCCGATGAGTAATAAATTAATGTGCTCTAGTGGTGTCGTAAAACAAACTTAACTTTTTTAAAGAATGGAACTTGGGCCATTACAATCATTTTCAGATATGGACCCATGTCAGCAACGCCGACTGGTGCCCAAGGTGGATATAAAAATGTCAATCCCTTTTTAACCGGCCTCGGTGGCGCAGTGGTTAAGCCATCGGACTACAGGCTGGTAGGTACAGGGTTCGCAGCCCGGTACCGGCTCCAACCCAGAGTGAGTTCTTAAGGGCTCAATGGGTAGGTGTAAGGCCACTACACCCTCTTCTCTCTCACTAACCATTAACCAACTAACAACTAACCCACTGTCTTGGATAGACAGCCCAGATAGCTGAGATGTGTGCCCAGGACAGCGTGCTTGAACCTTAATTGGATATAAGCACGAAAATAAGTTGAAATCAATCAATCAATCAATCAATCCCTTTCATGTAGAAAATTGTATTTGGCTTACTGGTACATAAACTATATTTTGAAAAGCTAAGATGCAGGCACAACTTCTGGTGTGGGTAGGTGGTGGGTACAGGGGCACAATTTGATGGGGATGATTTGTATATTCACGTCATCAAGCAGTTATTGGTAACACGCACATCAAAAGTAAATAATGAAACTTAACATAATAGGCTATACAGTCCGTCCCACAGGAAACGTCTTTCTTCATGCTATGGAAATGACTACAGGTGAATTATTTCTGAGCCGATTGTTTTCTAAATTGGATACAAAAATTGTTGGTTTGTTGTTGTTGTTTTTTTGTAGTTTTTTCCAAAACACTAAAAATACTTTTCTTCTTACGTCAAACAAAACTAACATTATTATTATTTTTAAATTGTATTAATTAGATGAAGTTCTTATTAAATTGACATTCCTGAGTTTGCTGCATTGTAAGATGTTTCCGACTAATAAAATATTTCTACGAATAAACTTACATATTAAATATATTTTCCTGTTTAGAATATCAGTGTCTGTATATTCAATGTGTTTCTGGTCGTCTTAATATTTGTAAGAAGCCCAAACGTACGAAAAAAAATATTTTAGGAAATAAAATGAAATTTAACCTAGTTCTAATATTAGAACGACCAGAAACACGTTTAATATACAGCCACTAATATTTTATGCAGAAAAATATATTTGATATGTAATTACAATCGTTAAAAGGTCTTTATTAGTCGATAACGTCTTTAAAATTGCAGCAAACTCAGGAATGTCCCTTTAATAATTGTAATAGGTTTCTGTGTGGAATACTGAACCTGCGGCACCCAAAGTATGTAGTGGGTTACAGTATGGTCCCAAGAGTCGGTGTATATGACACTAGGTGTGAATGCAAACGTCTTCATTAGAATTGACTGAACTGTGTATTTGTTACTGTGAGAAGTTATATGTTCAACATACACGTCTCGTTGAATTCTAAGATCGATCATGCATGCTGCCTGCCACGTGCATTCAGTCGGGTACACAAAGCATGTGTCGAGCTTCAGAATAGAGTATTAGTAGTGTAGTCTGATGTGAGTGGCTGAAATTCATTTATTAAAAAGGTATTTTCGTGAAAACGGTAATTGGGTTCATCTACACAAATCAATATGTCGATACGAAATCCTATAAACAAATATTAAAATAAAACCTCTGCTATCGATTCATATAACAGTGGGTTTGTGGGTATTACAAACTCTTCTAAAGCTGTATCCTAACCGGACGTGAGCGACGCGACAGATTTATATAACAGTGGTTTTGTGGGTATTACAAACTCTTCTAAAGCTGTATCCTAACCGGACGTGAGCGACGCGACAGATTTATATAACAGTGGTTTTGTGGGTATTACAAACTCTTCTAAAGCTGTATCCTAACCGGACGCGAGCGACGCGACAGATTCATATAACAGTGGGTTTGTGGGTATTACAAACTCTTCTAAAGCTGTATCCTAACCGGACGTGAGCGACGCGACAGATTTATATAACAGTGGTTTTGTGGGTATTACAAACTCTTCTAAAGCTGTATCCTAACCGGACGTGAGCGACGCGACAGATTTATATAACAGTGGTTTTGTGGGTATTACAAACTCTTCTAAAGCTGTATCCTAACCGGACGCGAGCGACGCGACAGATTCATATAACAGTGGTTTTGTGGGTATTACAAACTCTTCTAAAGCTGTATCCTAACCAGACGCGAGCGACGCGACAGATTCATATAACAGTGGTTTTGTGGGTATTACAAACTCTTCTAAAGCTGTATCCTAACCGGACGCGACACATTTATCCGTCGAGCCGTACGCGTACGGTTAGGATACGGCGATTGTAATCAATGATTTCTAATATAATCGCTCACATCGCTCGCGACCGGTTAGGATACATCTTAAGGGTAAATTTTATACATTATTCAAAACGAAATTTTACTTCGAAACCTCTTTAACGAGATTCGATCCAAAATATATACTGGATAACAAAATTGTCTACGTCAAATTTAAGATTAATATTTTAAACGGGTTGATGGTTCAGCATTAATAAAGAAAACATGCAATACTGATATTGGAGATGACTACAGTTATTTATTCAATTCTAAACATCCAAATATTGAAAACGTTAAAAGGAAAAAAATACAAACCATATTATAAAACTAATACTAGCGTTTTTAAAATGAAAGGTTTTTGTCTTTGTGTAATGCAGCATTACTGAACACTTTGCTTATTTATTTTTAAAATATCTTGTCTTGTGAAATTGTGAATTGATGTGTCTCATTCGTATTTTGTTAGATACCAGGGGCCATTTATGTTAACTGTCTATTTGTATTGTCATATTGTAATATGTCCGAGTGTTGTTAAATATAATTCATCCGCATATGTTCAAAGCGCGACTCAAAATCGTTTAAAGCTGAGAACTGTCAGTGTCAGAATGCTGCATTGTCAAACAAACAAACAAACAAACAACAAACAACAACACAAAAAACAAACAAAACAAACAAAACAAAAACAACAACACAAAAACAAAACAAAACATAAACAAAAACAAAAATGAAAATAAAAACACGTGAGCTGATCTGGTAGTTTCTTGTAGGAGTTGCTGCATACCGGTTTTAGAACATACTGTGTTAGAGATTTTCATATTTGATATTGATAATTCAGTCATACTAGACGAGAAGTCAAAATTCTTTTTTTTTTTGGGTGGGTGGGAGGTATTCTAACTTCATTACTATGTTTAAAAAACCCCAAACCCACAGTAGTTTGTTAAGTCAGTCGTTGTTTAGTTAGTATTCGAATATTCAAAGATTCGCTTGTTATTTCCATCGAATATTCAAATATTCGCTCGTCATTAATCGAATATTCAAATACCATTTTCAGTCCGAATACCAAACACTAGTTTTTCTTCATAAAGACTACCCAGAACAGAATAATGCCAAAGCAAGAAGCTGTTAAGACTCACTATAGACGTTGCAGCTCTTTTCCCTCAATATTTTGTCTCTCCTGTTTTTTAAATGTATATCCTTCTAGTAATATTTCCAGTGATACAATTGCATTCCTTGCCACTAAACTGTATGGTTAGACCAAACATTGCTAGCCTAGGTGGCAGGTGTGTTGCTATTGGTACTAATAGGTGTCTACACGGTGCCGCCATAATGTATGAAGTTAAAGTTTGTTTTGTTTGACGATACCACTGGAGAACATTGATTAATTAATCATCGGCTATTGGATGCCAAACATTCGGTAATTCTGACCACTGGCGTAGCCAGGATTTTATATTAGGGTAGACAACCCATATTGGTGAGGGCAACCCATATTGGGAGGGGGGAGGGGACCAACACTATGTATGCATGCATGTATGTATGTATGTATGTATACATGTATGATTTTATAACATTTATTAGTTTTTTAAAAAAGGTTTAATTGGAGGGGGTGGGCATGGCCGTATCTGAAAGAAACGGTTCGTATTAAAAAAAAAACTATAAAAAAAAACTACGGCAATGGACAGCACGTGGAAATAATTCGGTACTTTTGTCCGGAATGTCCATATTATCCGTAAATCTGAACCAAAGCTGCCTGACTGTTATGCTTAATAAGACTAGCATCAAGCCTGAGAGATTTCCTGACGTGGACTACAACAGCTAGTTCTGAATGTGCACGTAAAACACTATGACCTGACCTGACCTGACCTGAGAGATTTAACAGCTTCATGACGTGGTGTATTATCATTAAAGCCTACTACAGCGACTGCTCAATGAATCAATCAATTCAAACACGCTAACCGGAATCGGTGGTGTAGTGGTTAAGCTATTGGAATTAAGGCTGATAAGTACTGGGTTCGCATCCCGGTACCGGCTCCTGACTCAGTGGTTAAGTGCAAGGCCACTACACCCCCCCACCCCCCCCCCCTCTCTCTCTCTCTCTCTCTCTCTCTCTCTCTCTCTCTCTCTCTCTCTCTCTCTCTCTCTCTCTCTCTCTCACACTCACTCACTACTAATCATTAGCCTACTGTTCTGTTGAACGAAGGCCTAAAAGTTTAAAGTCCAATCTATGTAAATAAACGTACAAGACAGGGGAGCGGGGTGGGAGACTGCCCCCCCCCCCCCCCCCCCCCCCCCTCAGTGTTGAAGTCAATCCTCAAATTTAAGCAAAAACGTGAGCGGTAAAGCGCTCATTTAATGCGCGGTCGGTTTGATCCCCGTCAGTGTGCCCATTGGTACATCAAAGGCCGTGGTATGTGCTGTCCTGTCTATGGGATGGTGCCTATAAAAGATCCCTTGCTGCTAATCGAATAGAGTAGCTCATGAAGTGGCGAAATATCTGTGTGGTCCTTAACCATATGGCCGACGCCATATAACCCTAAATAAAATGTTTTGAGTGCGTCGTTAAAACATTTCCTTCGAGCAAAAACGATAAAGACAGTCGGGCAAAACGAACTGGCTTGAAACGATCTAATATGTATTTTCACAACTACAATATTAGTTGTAATCCCTGTAAAAATGCGTAATGATTCGTTTGCAACTCTATAGTATAGGCTATAGACTATATAGCTGTTTGCAGAAATGCTAATATAAATAAATGTTAATCAGCATGCCGCCTTCCCACCCTCTACAAAAATGGGAGCCCGTACGCCTATGTCAGTCTATATATCCACGTGTGGGGCCTCGCTAAGACCGTTAGGGAAGATGTGGATGGTGTAGTGTTGTGCGGAAATATAGATCTTGAGAAGACGAATCCATCTAGTGATGCAGATGGCTCCGGAAGGTACAAGATGGTACCAATCTAAAACAAATTAAAATCTAGAAAACAGAACTAGGGGCCAACCTCGCTTCCTATTTCTTCTTAGTGGGGCGGTCAATCTTCCAGGGCTGCTAGGAGAACTCGAACAACCGTGGCCTTCTGCAGAATGGCTGTCATACGAGTAGCCGAACAAATCAACTAAAATGAGTCGGAAAAATGGCGTGGAGGCAAGGCATTTTATTAAAATGAATCCACCCTGGTGGTGCAGGCTGTCAAAATGAGACGCATCTTAGCGTTCAATCAGTCCCAATGGTCGCATACATCCTAGTAGAAAATTCCATTTCGTTGATAAAAACAACAAAATGGAGAACTCCCAAATCGAGTACGCAAAAGCACATGCAGTGGCGCGACAAGTGTTACCGCGGCGAGCTCCAGACTGGGAATAATCTACTTATGATAGTGTTAACGGTTCATTGGCGTGATGTAATAAAAATCACTACAGGGTATTGTCTGTCATTTTGTTTCTAGAAACATTCACTGATGCAAATTAATTCATTTTGTTGCTTACACGAGCTTGGCAAGTAAATCAGATACGTTTTTCCCGACGTGGCCGTCAAGGGATGCGTCTTCCACTGGACAAGCAATCTGGAGCCACGTCCAGAAATTGGGACTAGGGACTAGTTACAGGAAACTCGAATCGGTCCAATATTACATCCGACAACTGATGGTCCTACCATTTCTGCCATCAGCCCACATCGTGGAAACGTTTGCAGTCCTGAGAGCTCGGGCAGACAACGGGCCATTGATTCAACTAACAGATTACATGGACAGGCAGTGGATGAACCATCATGGCTACATATTTTCGAAACTATCGTAGCGCTACGATATCGTAAAACCGTCCTAAGCTATGACGTCACAATGTCGCTTGTCATACCCTACGACGGTTTTATGATATTGTAGCGCTAAGATAGCTTCAAAAATCTGGGCCCATCGTGGTGCGTTTTGGGTTGACCATCCGCCCGAACAATGACGTAGACGATAGTTCTACTGCATATTGCTATTATTGATTTAATTCATAAGTGAACAAAGAATGTTTTGTATTTTGTTTTTGTCTTTTAATTTCATTTAATTTTTATTTTATTAGTCATGCGTGAATACACATCCACATTGCAGACCAAGCAGTAATGACCCGGCATTTCATTTCAATTCAGCTTATTTTTGTGCTTATATCCAATTACGGTTCAAGCGCGCTGTCATGGACACACACCTCAGCTATCTGGGCTGTATGTCCAGGACATTGAGTGAGTTGTTAGTGGTCAGTCAGAGAGAAGAGGGTGTAGTGGCCTTACACCTACCCATTGAGTCGTTAAAACTCGCTCTGTGTGGGAGCCGGTACCGGGCTGCGAACCCTGTACCTACCATCCTCATGTCCGATGGCGTAACCACGACACCACTGAGCACCGGTTGCAGCATTCAATGTAACAATGGATATAATGTACTTATGTTTGCAGGTTGGCACAACAGATTCAACAGGAGGGCACGACAGGCCGACCTCGAGATTTTACCAGCTGGCAAAACTGCTGAGGGTGGCTGAGGAAGGAATCCGACTTGGTTCAGCTGAACGTTTCATCTGAAGACCTCGAAAGAGAGATTCATTCGCAATATACGAAGCTGGAACAAAAATTGAAAAGAAGAATGGGATGCCTACATGGCAAAAGACACCAGGTCAGGCCAAATAGCACATTTAGAGCAAGCTTTTGTAGCGCACGCCTGTCACGGACGCTGGTGTCAAAGACGTCAGCAGCACCAACTTCTTAAAGGCATGTGCCCGTTTGTATGGATCTACTGATGACGGCTTGGAGAAGGATAATTAAACAGGACTTACAATCAAGCATAATCAGAGGTGTGATACCCCTTTGACGCCATTTTGGCATATTTTATGTTGGTCATCTACTGGCGTTTACTGGCCATAGTTGAACGAACTCGAAGCAAGTTATACTAAAAAAAAAAAAAAAAAAAAAAAAAAATATATATATATATATATATATTTATTTATTGCACTTAGGTTTACCACACAAACGGACACATATGTTCATCCGTTATTTAATTCACAAAATTTATAATTTGTTTTTTCCAATGTAGTATTTTGCTTCATCTTGCGGCTTGCAGAAATCTTTCAAAATATTGTAATACAGGTATTTATTTGTTGATTTCAATGTATTGCTTGTAAATTGCAATATTGCAGGTCAGTACCTTCAGGCATTACAAAAAAAAAAGACAGACAGACGGACGAAGACAAAACCTATAGTCTCCACCGGTTGGACCAGTAGGAGACTAAAAAGCAACAAAACAAAAAACAAAGCGTTTGAGTATCGAACCACCTCAGTGGATCGATTCTCTGATTGGGTTTTTTCCGTCCCAACTAGTGCTCCACGACTGGTATATCAAAAGTCGTTGTGTGTGCTGTCCTGTCTGGGAAAGGGCATATGCAACTATGGAAAAACAATTTAGCGGGTTTCTCGCTCTAACCAGTGCACCACCACTGGTATATCAAAGGTCATGGTATGTGCTATCCTGTCTGTGGGATATAAAAGATCCATTGCTACTAATGGACAAATGTAGCAGGTTTCCTCTCTGAAACTATATATGTGAAAATTACCAAATGTTTGATATCCAATTTTCTTCTTTTCGTTCGCTTGTTGATTATGAACGATACTGTTCTCTGTAGATCACTTCTTGTGCCGTACATCTTCTTCTGGATAGTTCTTGTAGTTGTCCAGGTAGTCTCCCTCAGTTGCTGTAGGTTTATGCAGTCTTGGATGACATGTCGGTCGTCTGTTCTGCTTCTCCACTGGAACACATGGAAGAAGGTACCAGCCGCAACCTCATGTGCATATGCTGGTTCTTGTGTCCAGTCCTTAGTCGGAAAATGATGACCTGTACCTGGCGGGACAGCAGGTAATAATCATTGGTTTGTTTGTGACGTCTATATAGAGATTTAATATGAGATTTCATCTCTTCGTATATCAACCAGTTATCCTCGTGGACCCATATTCACAAAAAAGTGTAAATTTACGTCTACGACTAGCACTTACGTCTGCCGTAGATTTACGTTTACGTGCAAGAAGCACCTTATTCTCAAAGACGGCCGTAAATGTAAACGTAACTTAGTTGGACGTAAATCTACGATTTAACACTCTCACTGGAGTAATTAATAAAAACACATTAAAAACGATGGCTACCGGGTAAATAATAAATGCGCAAAACGCAATTTTGTTTGTCGTCTGCTAACAATAACATCGCGAACAGTGAACCATGGCATTTTGGTATTGGTGGGGATCCGCGTTTTGGTACGAACTTGAGGACATTTCTTAAAAAGGAAAAGATAACTCAGGAGAAATTGGCCAAGTCGAAAACATCCGTTCGATCACGAACAAAAATATGTTCAATCCGTGGGCGTTCGCCATAGCAAACTGCTTCATTTATTGGAAATGCTGCTAGTTTCCGTAAATAATAGTAAATAACGGCGATCATGCTTGATTTATTATATGTACACAACTTACGTGCAGCGTTAGTTGCAACCTGAGGCACTCTTATATTTACGTCCAACTTTACACGTAACTTACGTTTTCGTTGTTTCGTGAATAGCTCTTCAGTCGTAGATTTACGTTTACGTGTAAAACTAGGCTTACGATATTTTGTGAATATGGGTCCTGGAGGGCAGAGAGAGCATCTGTCAGGATGACATGTGAGCAGTTGTCCTCTCTGGTGCTGATGATGTGGGCAGCATGAATGAGAGCCTCAACCTCTGCAGCATAGTTTGTAGTGTTTCCCTGTAGGAAAATGTGTCTCCTCTCGGTGGCCACTAGGGTCCATGATGTATATTCCAGCCCCTCCGTTTTCTACTGCATTTGTTGCAGATCCATCAGTATATACCTGTGCCCATGACGTCTCTCAGTACTGTTCATCAATCATGGCCAGTGTCAGGACTCGTTTGTATGGTTCACTGTGTTTCTCTCCAGGGGTGAGGTGCTGGACCACTGTGCAGATCTTTACATTGTCCAATTGTGGTTCCCATGGTGGGATGCAGCTGGCAGTACTAACTTGATGGATTTTATCTGGGAGTTGTCCCTTGTGTTGCCTCGGGAGTGATTTGCTGTTTATGATAGAGATAGTTATCCATTCTCAAGTTCATTGGGTGTTGTGGCAAAAACTTTAACTTAGTGGCTTATATTATGAGCTTGGAGTCCAGGCGTTTGCTGAGGGGTACGATGCCAGTGAGCTGTTCCATTTTATCAATGTGGGTTGACCTCATTGCTCCAGTTAGTATCCCTGTTTGAACCCTGTTTAGTTTTTGTTGATGTGACTTTGCTTCTGTTGATCATGTACTGGATCTGTACTCAAGATGTGGTCTGATTGCTCCTTGGTAGATTCTTTTCAGTATGTTATGATCAGCACCCCACTTGGTGCCAGCTAGTTTTCTCATTATGGCAAGTTTTCTTCGAGCTTTGGCCTCGGGTTTTCTCCACTTTTCCAGATCTGTCTCTTATCAAAAGTGATCCCCATCTACTGAAAGCTTTTTAATCATACCCTTTAACGTCTGAAGTTCACTGTAATCTGTAGCAACAGCAGTCATTCCATGGTTAACAGGTTTCTTGTCTACAAAAGGAGCACGTTTATTAACATCTATCTCAATCCTCCTAAGACTTACCAACAACTCTTTAAAAGTGGTGCACTGATCAAATTTATGTCCAGACACATCTTTTATTCGTGGCAACAACCCAGTCCACAACATGGAACATAGCATCATATCTTTCCTGTGTGGCGATACTTCCCCAGCATCTATAGCTTGGCCAATAAGATCTTCCAAACGACAAGCCCAAGTTGCTACATGCTCACCTTCAATTTGTTTTGCAGAGTAGAACTTAGCTAACAATGTCTCTTTTGTATCCACATCACCAAAGAAACTATCCATCTTTGCGAGGACATCTTCAACATCAACATTGGACCCAAGTCGTAACAACACTCTGGCAGCTGATCCTCTTCCTTAACAAACAATTAACATCATACCTCCAAATAACATAAGTAAAATCATTCTTTCCATCCCCAGAAAAGAAAGGAAGTCTGGGAGTATTAGCTACTTTAAATACAGTATTTTTCTTACCGCTAAAAGTTTCAGAAAAGCTATGAGTTTCTGGCAGTCCTACACTTCGAAAGTCTACCTCTGGTTTTACCTCATTTACATAACTGGTCATCCAGTCCACCAAGTCAGCAGGAGTTTCCGTCCTTGGCTTAACATTAAGCTTCTGAAATGCATCCACCAGCTGGTCAATCTCCCTTTGTGATAACTGTTCACCCATTGCAATTGTATTCCGCAGCCATACACATGCACACAATATCACAAACGCATATAAATATCTTACCATTGACGCTTGTAACCCAAATTAAATATGTGCCAAAAATATACACGTTTACTCGGGTACACAAATCATTACTACACAGAATGACCGGCCTCGGTGGCGTCGTGGTACACAGAATGAGATAATAACTTATATGAATGCAATTTAAAAATAGTTCCAAGTTCCAAGTAAATTAAAAATAATAATAACACGTTTGTATACCCACGACACTATGACTATACTAACTAAAAAACAAAAACGTACAAAAAAAACCCAAAACCTTTAACAATTATCTTTTCAGATCAACTAATTAAAAAACCTCAGTCTACAATATACTAATGCGTTGTAATATTTAAATAATTTTAATAAAGAAAGAAAGAAATGTTTTATTTAACGACGCACTCAACACATTTTATTTACGGTTATATGGTGTCAGACATATGGTTAAGGACCACACAGATTTTGAGAGGAAACCCGCTGTCGCCACTACATGAGCTACTCTTCCGATTAGCAGTAAGGGATCTTTTATTTGCGCTTCCCACAGGCAGGATAGCACAAACCATGGCCTTTGTTGAACCAGTTATGAATCACTGGTCGGTGCAAGTGGTTTACACCTACCCATTGAACCTTGCGGAGCACTCACTCAAGGTTTGGAGTCGGTATCAAGATTAAAAATCCCATGCCTCGACTGGGATCAGAACCCAGTACCTACCAGCCCATAGACTGATGGCCTGCCACGACGCTACCGAGGCCGGTATAATTTTAATAAGGTTTATAATAGTTGTGTTTCTCAACGACGGTGGTTTATGATTTTGCTATCTTATTACATCTTTACTAATATAAGTTTATCAATATAATAGATCTTCCAACTGTAACTAATAAAACAAATCACAGTACTTTTCCCAAAACACAGAATACAATGCAGATCACATTTCACATTCAATCACAACACAATAACAATGCGATCTTATAAAAAAAAATGTTCACATTGAAAAATGCTCAGCAAAATGTTCAGCGAAAAATGTATACAAGATAAAAGAATATATTTAACCTTGAGAAAAACAAAACAAATCTCTATTCAAGGTATTAAGGTAAATATGAATTAAGAAATAAAAATAAAAACAAATTCACATTTAATATATGTAGTTCGTATCACAAAGTGTTCACAAGTGCTTACACTGTCTCAGAATGTATTAGCCAACTGAAACCAATATCGCCTCAGTTTCAGAAATACGTCTTATAATACAAGTTAAATCACAAAGAACGATTCAGTCATCCATACTGGAGGTCATTTCCACTGATTACTTCTTCCAAGGTCAAGGTCGGGTCGGTCACCATCTGTAACCTCAGTCGTCCCTCAGTTGAGTCGTCCCTACGTCGGCTCCAAAATGTAACAGAATCAACAAACACGGTAGACGTTCTTGATGGTTTTATTCATAGGGTTCGAAGTTCAACATATTACTAAAACATTAAACTTAAAACTATGTACATAAATAACACTCCCCCATATTAAACCATCTACCACATACACCCTCCACATGCACGGAAACGTAGCACTGCAGCTTTCTGCACGCGCACGATTTGTCCGTCGTGTAGCTACATAAATAGACGGGTGTGTTGGGGAAACGTTGTAACTTATCATTGGGTGTTGGAGGATCGGGTTGTCTCCAGGTTAGTGTTATCTATGCTGTACGCTGTATATCGATTTTATACCCGATAGCGCAATCAACAAATCGTATTTTCTAAATTTACATTATACGTTAGTTGCGGCCAACATATTACTAAAACATTAAACATAAACCTATGTACATAAATAACACTCCCCCAATAATAAACCATCTACCACATAAGTCATCTACCGTTAATCTCGCCCTTCAGTTATGAAGATAAGACTAGGTCCACCTGTACATATTGCCACATATACCGTTTTTTTGTTTTTTTGTAGCTTTGCTAGCAGGCCATCTTTCCAGACCTTGTCAAAGGCCTTTTGCAGATCAATGAAGGAGGCAAGAACACCCTTCTGTGCTTGGAAAGCATGTTCGATTACATGTGACAGGTAGGTGGCCTGATCTTCTGTGCTGCGGAATTGTCTAAATCCTGCCTGTTCTTGAGTGATGATGTTCTGTGTCAAGGAACTGTTGAAGTCGATGGTTGATGATACGCTCTAGGGTCTTGCAGACACAGCTAGTTAGGCTGATGAGTCTGTGGCTGCTTTCCTTTTGTTTGTTTTTACCTTTTTTCAGTATGGGTATCATCACCGCATCTTTCCAGATGTGTGGCACCTTACCTTCAGACCAGCTTAGGTTGAAAATGTCCAACAACTTGGATCTCGCAGTATTGCCTAGGTGTTTCAGCATTTCATTAGTAACACCATCCAGTACTTGAGATTTCTTATTTTTTAGATGTTTGAGGGCATTTTCAAGTTCTGGTAGAGTTATACTATTCGTCATGGAATCGTGCGGGGTATCTCTACTTGCCGTTTCTTTTAATTCCCTTCTTTCATCTGAGTTGTTGTGATGGTAATGTCACTTTCCTTGGTATAGGTCTTTGCTAAAAGGTCAGCAGATTTCTTACCCGTGAGTATATTTCCATCTTCCATTAGAGTGATCTTCTGTCTATAGGATTCTTCCTCATTTATTTTTTATTTTTATTTTTTTAAGTTTCCATAATTTGGTGCTGTCCTTGTCAAGGCTGAGTGCAGCGGTTTTTCCTCTCCAGCTTTTTCTTTTGGATTCAATCTTGGTTCTGATGTATATGGCTTTAGCATGCTGGAGCTTTAGGTTGTTGTTTTGACTGGGGTTAGACTCTGCTTCTTCCCTTACCCGGGCCAGTTCATCGTGTGCCATTTGAAGTTTTTTTTATTTCAGTAAGAAACATATACTTTCCTGACTCCTCTTGGGATATTTTCCTTGGCAGCTTTAATGATTTGGAGGTTGAATTTCTTCACTACAGTGTCTATGTTCCTTCCCTGCACTTCAATTTCTTTGGTCAACTCGTTCGTGCGAAGCTTGAAAAGTTCCCATTTGGCTTTCTTGTAGTTCCACTTTGGGAGCTATGCAGCTGTATCGATTTTGCTATCTCTTAAGGTTAGGAGGCCCGGTCGATGGTGACTTCCACCTAGCTGTGGTCCTACTTCTCGACTAATGACTCTATGGACATCGTCAGTACAGAAGGCAAGGTCAGGGGAGATTGTGGAATGCCAACGCCTGGAATAGAATGTTGGTTGATCAAGTGGGTCATTGATGAGATTAAGGTTCTTTTCATCCTGCTAGCTTTCTATCTCTTCTCCTCTTTTGTCAATGTTGTTGTAATCCCAGCTCTAAGATTGGCTGTTGAAGTCTCCAACAAGTAGGAAGTTACTGTCTGATGTCTGGATATCATCAATGGAGAGTTCTTTGTCATTTGGGCAGTAAAAATTTACAATGTGAAGCTCAGACGTTTTTGTTTTGATCTTGTTATGTTGATAGGGGTGTTTTCTTTTGTTGCTTTTGTCTTGCCAGTAGCTTTACTTCCTCGTCCACTGGCTCCGCGAGATGGTCGGGAAGGACTTCCAGTAGCTGAGGGTGGGCCCCCTCGAGGTAAGGAGCCCAGCGCTGCACCTGCCTGGTCAGTCATTACAGGGCGAGCACCGATCACGTCATTATTGTCCAGAAATGTAGTCATAATAGCTGTTGATGCATGGTATTGTGGTATTATTAGAGTGCACCGTGCTGCCCAATACCTCTGACTTCAGCACTCGAGGTTTCTGTTTGGGTTACCCCACACTTAGTCCATATCAGTCTAGCCTATACCCATTGACCAGTCCAGCTTGGGTGTCCCTAACAGAAGCCAAAGCTCCTGCTGGCATAGCTCTCTGGGTCACTGAGACATACAAGCCCCCTCACCACGTCAAGGAATGGACTATGAAGGGAGATGATATCCAATGACCGATGATTAATAAGTCAATGTGCTATAGTGGTGTCGTTAAACAAAACAAACTTTTAAGTATTTAAATTGTGGCTATTTCATGGTCTCCTTTTCACCCCGTAAATGTTTTTATTTAACGACGCTTTCTGAACACATTTTATTTACGGTTATATGGCGTCGGACATATGGTTAAGGACCACACAGATATTGAGAGAGGAAATCCGCTATCGCTACTTAATGGGATACTCTTTTCGATTAACAGCAAGGGATCTTTTATATGCACCATCCAACAGACAGGATAGTATATACCCATGGCCTTTGTTACACCAGTTATGGAGCATTAGCTGAAACGAGAACTAGTCCCATTTGGCCTACAGACGGGAATCGATCGCGCGCTGTACCACTGAGCTACGTCCCGCCCCTCCGTACGCAACATTCTGTACTGCAAGGCTCTGTGCTGTAACCTACAAACACAGCTTTCTCGACAAATTACTTCAATCGTCATGTGTTTGCTCGTAACGGCTGTCTTCCGGACAGAACAAAAGAAGATACTTAATTGTATGAAATGGCTTGTTTGATACTCAACATGACGATCAATTAACCGCCTCGACTGATTGTATCTACGAGGAAGCAGACCGATTCCAGCAGCACTTACCACACCATAACATTGCCGTTACAAACGGAAACTCGCACTGAGGCAAACAATACCATCTGCTACATTAAATATCAATAAAACCAGCGTGGTAGATTCATCTAATAAAAAACGCTGTGAAAACGTCATTGTCCTGCGGTGATTACAAGATAAAACATTGTGGATACAGTGAGACTTGGATAATCCGATCTTCCGTAATTCGGAAACCTTCTTTGGAACCCCAAAGCTTGACAGCCAGTGTTGCTCCGTTGGGCCAGTGCTTTATCCTGGCTTCATCGTAGAGGGAACATAATTGCAGGATGTGCTCTGGGGACCGTGGTCCTGTTTGACAGGGACATTCATCTGCCAGTTTCAGGCGATACATATGGGATCTGAGATGGACTGGTATATCAAAAGCCGTGGTGTGTGCTATCCTGTCTGTGTTATGGTGCATATAAAAGATGCCTTGCTACTAATGGAAAAATGTGGCGGGTTTCCTCTCTGAAACTATATGTCAGAACATCCAACAGCCGATTATAAATAAATCAATGTGGTCTAACGGTGTCGTTATACAAAACAAACAAATTTGTACATACTAGTAATCATTGTTCGATTAATCCAGATATTTAGATATCAAAATCGAACAATCATTGTCCTAAATCATAAGACGGGGGTGGGTGGTGGTGGGTGGGGGCAACTGCCCCCATAGTGCTGGAGCAAATCCTCAAATTCGGGCACCGGCCTCGGTGGCGTCGTGGTAGGCTATCGGTCTACAGGCTGGTAGGTACTGGGTTCGGATCCCAGTCGAGGCATGGGATTTTTAATGCAGATACCGACTCCAAACCCTGAGTGAGTGCTCCGCAAAAACATGTCTTTCTTTTTCTTTCCTCTCTAAGACTATATCACAATTACCGTATGCTTCACATCCATTAGCCAATGATTATTAAATCAATATGACCTAGTGAGATTGTTAAGCAAAACAAACTTTAAACTTTCGTGATCAAACAGGTAAGGAGTAACAAGCAGGGCAACTTGATAAGTGATGGGCTTATCATATCCGCCTTGTATTGAGTTTGTAAGTCAGGCCCCATATTACGAAGTGATCTTAATTACGTATTTAAGGTGATCTTAGCACTAAAATCGCTTCATAAAACGGGGTCCTGGATCCGTACTTATAAAACTGTAAAACACTTACTAAAGACTTTAGTATAATAATTTACTAAAGTCTTGTCGACTTTTAAAAAAAAGTCTCATTTAGTTGAAATTTCAAGACTACTAAAGTTTTTAGTCTGGATCATTGACGTAGCCATGAATCATGTTATAATTTGGGCACTGACATTGGGGAAGTGGAAGGCAACCACTCTGTCTATGAGTCTTACGAGGCGACAGGAAAATATAAAAGTGGTGGAGAGAAAACAGGTGTGGTTGTGGGAGGGGGGGGGGGGAGAAGGGGCATCAACCATCCCACCCTCTGGCCACACCAATGATCTGGGCCTGTTTTATGCTAGGTTCAGACTACCAACTGCCAGCAGAAAGTTGGCCAACTCGACGGTTGCGTTGTAATTTACGACGAGTGCGTTCAGGCTAATGCTAGGTTGAAACTGCCAACTGTCACGACACAGTTGGTCAACCCGACAAGAAACTGAACAGTCGTAGAAGTCGTGACTGCAGAAAGTTGGCCAACTTTCTGCTGGCAGTTGGTAGTCTGACACTAGCATTACGAAGCGATATTAGTTCTAAAATTAGGTAGTTAAGCACTTTAGTGTGATTTTAGCGCTAACATCGCTTCGTAAATCGGGGCTCTCTCTTTTTTTTAATTGTATGCTAATGTGCTAGTCTAGCAGGATTTTATATGTTCAATTGTTTCCGTTAAATATTGTCCACTTGAAAACAAGCTTTAATTGCGATTTTACCAGTGTGTGTGTGTGTGTGTTTGTTGTGTGTGTATGTTTTTTGTTGTGTATGTTTGTGTGTATGTGATTTTAAAAAAATGCATTTTAAAAACATGCCCCACCCCCCACCACCACCACTCCTCCTTAAGCCAATAGATTTTACTGACCTTGTAATTTGGTTGTGCCTTTAGAAATAGGAAGTGCTTGGGTCGACTAATCAAACTGGTTTTTGTGCAAAAATTTATGCTAGGAGTGTGTGTGTGTGTGTGTATGTTGGGGGGGGGGGGGCGTCTAAGCCGTGGCGAACAAAGTTTCTAGAGAGGATCGAGTCATGCTCTCACGAAAAACACATTTGAAACAAAAAAAATCCGCTTGAGCAGGAAGGGGATTCGACCACCGCCTGTGTGGGGTTGTGAAAATGGTTAAGTATGTAATGAGAATTTGGACAGTAAACACATATCAGTATAATCTTCCCATTCGTCATATTCCATCAAAAGTGAAATTACCTAAATCAAGCGTTGGTTTTCATTACTTTTGTCCTTGAAATCGAAGTTTTTGTAAAATTTCATGATGGTCGATAGAAATTGCAAATTGATCACTATAATTATTATAGCATTGGCTGCAATTAGTTTAATTTGTCACCGTAAATTGCTTAAGAGTAATTTTCATAAAAGACGATTACTAATTAAGTGTAGATTAACCATGTGTGTGTGTGTGTGTGTGTGTGTGTGTGTGTGTGTTTGTGTGTTTGTGTGTATATATGTATGTATATGTGTATGTATGTATTGATGTATGCATATCTATATATTGTATGTCGAGGTTGACTGTTACATACATAGATATTAACACACTGGCACAGAGGATAATTAAATCTATTCTGGCCTCACAGATTGTCCCATGCCGTTGCTGAGACTCGAACCCATGGCACCGAATCTCCGGCATCTTGCAGTTGCCACGATACGTTCTGAGCTATCCAGACATCCATGAAAAAGGATGCTGTTTAACTCAACCATACGCCACTAATGAACCTAGCGGACCCATTGCTGGGACTCGAACGTATGGCACTGAATCTCCCGCAATTTGCAGACTTGCCACGATACGTTCTGAGCTATCCAGACATCCATTAAAAAGGATGCTGTTTAACTCAACCATCCGCCACTAATGAACCTAGCGGACTCTTTTGTCTACATGTTCACTGGACACAAATATGAATAGCTTAATATTGTACTGTAAAAAATGTTTAAAGCTCGTGAGAGGGGGTGGGGTGGGGGTCGTTCGAATCCACCGAACCGCCCTGCCTACGCCCCTGTCTTATTTAAACTTTAAAAACCTCGAAAGCCCCAACATCAGCAACAATAACAACATCAGCAACAATAACAACATCAGCAACAGTAACATCAGCAACAATAACAACATCAGCAACAGTAACTAAAGTCCTTGGGCTCTTAAAATTTAAATAATTTGTAAAATAAAATAAAAGGTTCACATAATGACGATGTTGGTGGTGGTGATAATGATGACTAATAATAATAATTATTATTTAAATTTATAATCTAATAAAATGATTAAGGGGTCGGGACGTAGCCCGGTGGTAAGGCCGCCTAATGCGCGGTCAATTTGGGATCGATCCCCGTCGGTGGGCCCATTGGGCTATTTCTTGTTCCACCCAGTGCACCACGACTGGTATATTAAAGGCCGTGGATTGTACTATCCTGTCTGTGCATATAAAAGATCCTTTGTTAATAATGAAAAAATGTAGCCTTCTCAAAGTCTATATGTCAAAATGATCAAATAAATGTTGACATCTAATAACCGATGGTTAATGAATCAATGTGCTCTAGTAGTTTCGTTAAACAAAACAAACTAACTTTTGATAAAATTATTATAAACAGGAATGACCTCATTGCTGTTGTTTTATATAGCCTAATAATTTGTAAAATTAATATTTGTGGTTGCTGAACAAATTATTATAATAAACTTATCAAATTATTATATTTATTAACATTTCTTTTTCAGCAAACAATAAACGCGAATACTATAAAGTCCTTCCCACAGGGAACGCTGTTTTCTTATTGCGGTATTTATTACAGGTTGTATTTTTGGTTTTTTAGTCGATTGTTTTCTAAATTCCATACAAAAATAGTGGTGTTTTTTGTTATTTCCAAATCACTTTTACTTACGTCAAATCAAACTGAAATTAACTGCAAAAAACACATCGATTATGGATGGAGGCTGGGACGGACAATAGTTCACTTTCATTTTTGAATTCGCCACCACGGTCACTATCGAAGCGTGCGGTGTGACAGCGCCGTTAATCAAACAGCGTTCATCACTTCTCTCTCATGATGTCTCTTGGGCGGCGATGGAGCCAAAGTTCAAAGGGAAGTGGAACCAAGTACACGCCTCGCTTTCATTGTCAGAAAACAAAGATGGCTGCTGCGTTCTTCGGGTGAAAAGAGGGAAGGAAATGTTATTGGTTTGGAAATCTGCAAATCACTGCCAGGAGCATGGAATAAGACAAGATGTGACTGCCCGTGAAAAGGTAACAGCGCTATCTCTTTTAGTATCGCATTATGTAATATAATTCTCGCGTTGTGGAATAATTTGCATAAAATATATAAATTCTTGTCTTTTACTGCAACTTACTACTTAGTGCAAGATAGTCACAGTATGACTTGGTTGGTTCTTTGATCGGAAACTGTCAGTGTTTACATTCTCCTTCTTAAACAAATCTGAAAGCGTACGACAGATTTTGTTAATTTTTTGCTTATTGATTTTCCAGTGTGCACAAGGAACACACGATTCTGTTATCAACACGGCAGAATAAGATTACTAAGAACTGACCGAGTTTAGTTTTAAGGCAGCTGATTAAATGAAAGCCTGTTAGGAACAGCAGTAGTGTTTCCACAGAAAGAAAAACATATTTTTAGAAATGTTACAAATTTAGTAGCCTATAGATTAAAATTCATATGCCATTGTCAAATTCAGCAAGAGTGTTCCAAAGCATTCCAGGAATGCATAACCACCCCAGGGGCGTGTGCAGGAAATTTTGCAGGGGGGGGTCGAGGTGTCTGGCAAAGCCTGACACCGCGAGCGCTGCAGGCGCGAAGCCCGTATCGGGGCGGTCTGTGGGTCCCTCCCCCAGAATTAAAAAAAAAATTGACCCCTTCTAGGACTATTCTGAGGTGTTTGCTGCTGGCTAGCCGAGCTGCTTTCACAGGAATGTAAAAAATCGGGATATGAAATATTTTTTTGCCTTAAGCGGGGGGGGGGGGGATTTGACCCCCAAAACCCCCCTGCACACGCGCCTGCACCCCCACCCTCCCCTAGAAACAGTGTAGAGAGTGGATGTACCCCCCAATCAAATTTTTTTTTTAAACTTAAATTTTATAAACTCATACATGTATATATACATACATACATACATACATACATACATACACATCCATACATGTATACTGTTTCATGCACATAAGCGGGATCAACCAAGTAACTTGTAGAACCCCATGCATATAGTTGAGTTAAAGAACATCCTTTTTATGGATGCCTGAATAGCTCAAAAGGTATCGTGGCAAGTCTGTAAAGTTGCGGGCGATTCGGTACCATAAGTTCAAGTCTCAGCAACGGCACTGGACAATTTGTGAAGCCAGAAAGGATTTAATTATCCCCTGCGCCAGTGCATTAATATCTATGTATGTAACAGTCAACCTCGACATAAATACAATATATAGATATTCATACATCAATACATACATACACACACACACACATACATATATAGTGTGGGTTGCCCCTCCCCACAGTATAAAATCCTGGCTACACAAGTGCCTAGAAACTTGGCTTCCCACAGTCTAGACCTATCATGCACAATTTCCGGCACATCTTTTATTTCAAGCAAGTTGAAATTGTTTATTCCATTTACATGAAGGCCATTATCAAATAAATCCTAGATTTTTTTTTATCGCAGTCTACCCTGGTGATAAAGGCCCACCTGCCACAACTGGTCAAAGGCTGTAGTATGTGCTGTCCGGTATGTGGGAAAGTGCATATAAAAGATCCCTTTCTGCTGATGGTAAAAATGTAGTGGGTTACCAAGTCCTAATTACCAAATGTTTGACATCCAATAGCCGATGATTCATTATAGCCCTTAAACTTAGGAGATATGAAAATGTGTTTTCCATATGGTTTTTCCAATGCCTCACGATATTGAGCTCAAATGTTAAGTGTAGCTTTATCATGTTCTGTTACAGATAATATTTGACTTTCATGGCGATTTACCAATTTTTACACAGTTATGTCCTTTGAACTTGAGAGATACAACAATTTGTTGGGCCCCGGTAGGGGATATGTACTGCTTTAGCAGTACTCTCAGAATGCTTGTTTTATCAACAATGGAGTGAAATGAACAGTACTATCATAATATTTGTTTCATCATAATTATCAGCATTAACATCGTTTTATATAAAAGTTACTATTGCTACATTTCTTGCTAATTATTCTTCAAATTCTTCAGCACATACCTTAAGAATATTAAATGTCCTTTAAATCGATGTAATTTTTGTTGTTGTTGAAAAATCTATTACCATGGTAACCACTGCAAATTAGGTAACTGCCCCAAAAAGTCAAATTGATGCAGGTTTACTTTTACCAAAATCATTGAATAGTTATTATAATCATCTGCTTCAAACTTCTACCTAGGCACACTAGCTAATGCACATATTGCTTTGTAGATCAATCATAGATCATCAGGTCAAAGGTCAAGGTCACACATACAAAAGAGGCAATTGTTGGGCATTTCTCACAAAACTTCTTACAAAATTGTTAAACAAACTGACCTCAAACTTCTACTATATGACCTTTGTGCTCAGTAGAATGAGACAGTTGTCAATGTATTTTTTTATGAAACTATTTAGGAAACTGACCTCAAATTTCTACATCATGATCCTTGTACTACGCTGATCCATGTTTTGCTTTTGGAGTGACCAGGTAAAAGGTCAAGGTCACAATAAAAAGAAGCAAATTTTCAATGTATTTCAAACAAAACACTTTAACAAATTGACATCAAACTTGACTAATCCATATCTAGCTTTTGGGATAACCTGGTTAAAGGCCATGGTCACATTTAATTAGGAACAGATACAAATCTCAATTATTTTCTGTACAAATGTGAATCCACTTCAAACTTCTACTTTTATATTACGGTATCTTAAAATAAGCTGAAATATATTTAGCTTTATGGGTTATTACAAAACTATTTAACAAACTGACCTCAACTGTCTGTTGCATGACCGTAGTGCTAGATAGCCACATAATTATATATTGGGTTTGGATCATTAGGTCAAATGTCACCTACATAAAAATAATTCAAACCATTCAACAGATATGCCTCAAATTTGTCCATACATATCAATGTCCTTTATGCAAATACATATTTAACCGGAACATTATTGAAAGGGGTGCTGTCAGATTTCTTCCTGTATAGTAGTGTATGTGTATTAGTGATTAATATGTGAAATGTTTTGTTATCAAAGATCCTTGAAAAAGATTGATGTAAAGGTATTTAACATCAAACATAGGTTAGTTGTATTTGAGCAGTAATCTTTGACTACCATTTGGTAGGCAGAGATTGCACAGAATTTATATAGATTTGGTCTCTGACAGTAATGAGCATTATAATTGTCTAAATGTCCGTCTAGCTCTCTACTGTTAGAGTACTTGGGCTAAGCATCTAAGCGATGCTATGACAACAGTTCCATGTGAGGTCATCTCACTTGAACTTGAATGTGTATTCACGTCAGCAGTTTGTGCTTTGACTTCAGCTAGTATCGGTAATAATAGTACAAAAATGTATATATTATATGAAATTATTTATTAATGTAATTACCAAATTGGGTTTCATTGTAGTACTATACATACATGTAGTTATAGTAATGTATTACTTTGTGATATTAGTGTACTACATTATAAGACTAGTATTACTAAGTAACTATTTAAATATGCCTGAAATTATGCATTTTTAAGCAGAATACTAGAATATTTTACCATTATGGATGTTTTCGTTTGCTCTAACTTGACCGGCCATTTTAGTAACTAAAATGTATTAATTAATAGTAGAACTAGAAGTGGGGTTGTTGTTGGGGGTTTTTTCAGGGGGGAGGTGAGGGTGGTTTGGTTTGGTTTTTATTTTTATTTTGTTTTAAATACTATTGAAACTTTAAATATATATATATGTTGCAATCTTTTCATGAAAGACAGCATGTGGTATACATGTACTTAACTGAATTTTAACACAAAATTGATTTTGGATTTTAATTGTTCATTGGAACAGCACTATTATTTAGTGCTAGTATAACCAAGAAAAATTATTGTTAGAATTTGTTTTAATTTATAAGATTAATGAAAATTTTTGCCATCCCTTGTCCAACCATTGTACCAGGTACATTCATATACATGTATCTTTGGTACAGTGTTCGAGATTAAAAATTTTGGCCAGTATCCCAGTTGGATACTAACATTTCAAAATCTGGTATCCCACCTGAGAATTTAGTATTATATGGTATCCCGGTGGGATACTGGGTTCTTGAAGTCTGGTATTCAAAATTAAATTCTGGTATCCCCGGGATATCGGGATACCGTTAATCTCGAACACTGGCTATCCCCGGGATATCGGGATACCGTTAATCTCGAACACTGGGTATCCCCGGGATATCGGGTACCGTTAATCTCGAACACTGTTGGTATTGTCACTTGAAGCAACATCGGGGTGGGATTTAGCTCAGTCGGTTGAGTGCTTGCTTGAAGTGCTTGTGTCACAGGATCGAACCACTTCAGTGGATCCATTCAACTGATTGGGTTTTTTTCTCATTCAACCAGTGCACCACAACTGGTCAAAGGCCGTGGTATGTGCTTTCCTGTCGGTGGGAAAAAGCATATAAAAAATTCCTTGCTGCATTAGGAAAAATATGGGTTTCCTTTTATGCAGGGCTGGCTGTGGCACTTGCCAAATTCGCCAATTGTGAATTTAACAAATAATTGGCGAATTTTATTTTAATTTGGCGAAATAATTTCATATAATAATTGATATTTTGTGAGAAAATGACTAGGTTTCTGTAATTTTTGAAGTCTAATGGATAATTTGGCGAAATTTTCTTCATACCCAAAGCTAGCCCATTTATGACTACGTGTAATATTTATCAAATGTTTGACATCCAATAGCCGATGAGTAATTAATCACTGTGCTCTAGTGATGTTGTTAAACAAAACAAACTTTTTTAAAGCAAAAAGAAAGAAATGTTTTATTTAACGACGCACTCAACACATTTTATTTATGGTTATATGGCGTTTCTGTTTTAAAACAACATACGGCAATAATTGTCCTTGGCATTTCAGTCAGTTGTGTGATAGTTCAAAACAATGATGCGAAGTTAGTGATGTAATATCTGCACATGGCACAGCCAGACAATAGAAACGGAGAGTGAGATAACCTGCTTACTCCAATGACTGAACTCCAACATCCAACTTGATCATACCGACCCAGCATGTTCAGAATGTGGCACTCGATAACCCATTCCGTGCAGATACCGTGGGGAAGTCCAGGGTGTCCTTGCTCATTAATAGTGTATGATATTAGATTACATGGAGCAGGTTGGGTTTCATCACACAAATGTTGTCTCCGCCCCTCAGTACTGTACTAATACAGTTCTGCTGCAAATGTATAGTGAATCCAATCAAAATCAGACTCAGTAAACTGGGGCAATAATAATAATAATAATAATAATAATAATAATAATAATAAAAATAAATCTTTATTTAGTGAGGGTAACACAGTTAGCAAAAGCTAATCTTCCCTGAGGCCCTCAGGTACAAACAATACAGAATTACAATACATACGTTTATGAACAAATAGAAAACACATGTATGGCAATAAACATATGTACAAATGATATTATTTTAGAAAATATTTCTTTAAAAACAGCAGTATTTTGCAATTTCACAAAACATCGTAAGTTTACGTAGACTGCGACTAGCAGTTATGCCGTACATACATTTACAAGTGTTTGGCATCTATTTAACGAAGAAAAGTGGAGCATTTTAAAGACAAAAGAATATATTTGTTGTATTATAATAATAATAATAATAAGAAGAAGAAGAATTGTAGTTTAGTCGTAGATTTACGTTTACATGAAAAACTAGACTAGCCTTTCACTTTTGTGAAATTGAGCCCTGGAATTTTTTCAAAATAGATAATGTTTCAAAGTTCCCTTTTTAAATATCAGTACAGAATCTCTTTAAACCAGATACCCCTTTAAAGTTAAACCCAGACTGTTTACCTGTTTCGGTGGTGTCCGGTTTTTAAATATCAGTACAGAACAGAATCTCTTTAAACGAGATACCCCTTTAAAGTTAAACCCAGACTTTTTACCTGTTTTGGTGGTGTCCGGTTTTTAAATATCAGTACAGAACAGAATCTCTTTAAACTAGATACCCCTTTAAAGTTAAACCCAGACTTTTTACCTGTTTTGGTGGTGTCCGGTTTTTAAATATCAGTACAGAATCTGTTTAAACTAGATACCCCTTTAAAGTTAAACCCAGACTTTTTACCTGTTTCGGTGGTGTCCGGTTTTTAAATATCAGTACAGAATCTCTTTAAACGAGATACCCCTTTAAAGTTAAACCCAGACTGTTTACCTGTTTCGGTGGTGTCCGGTTTTTAAATATCAGTACAGAACAGAATCTCTTTAAACGAGATACCCCTTTAAAGTTAAACCCAGACTTTTTACCTGTTTTGGTGGTGTCCGGTTTTTAAATATCAGTACAGAATCTCTTTAAACCAGATACCCCTTTAAAGTTAAAACCAGACTGTTTACCTGTTTCGGTGGTGTCCGGTTTTTAAATATGAGTACAGAATCTCTTTAAACCAGATACCCCTTTAAAGTTAAAACCAGACTGTTTACCTGTTTCGGTGGTGTCCGGTTTCGAGAGGTTTCACTGTATTTGCTGCTGAAAAGTTGACGCATTCTTATATGGCTATACTTATAATAATGAAGATGCTAATTGTGATGAGAGACCTCTGAGAACTGAAAAGTTGACGCATTCTTATATGGCTATACTTAAAATAATGAAGATGCTAATTGTGATTAGAGACCCCTGAGAACTGAAAATTGACGTAAACCATTCGCTGTTCTTATTTACACAAACACAAATTCAGGTAACCCATTTTATTTTTGTGTAACCCATCATAACCACATACATGATGTCCTAATTTTAATGCATAAAAAGTTAAAGTTTGTTTTGTTTAACGACAAAAACTAGATCTCATTAATTTATTAATCATCAACTGATGGATGTCAAACATTTAGTAATTTGACATACAGTCTTAGAGAGGAAACTGGCTACATTTTTTTCCATTAATATCAAGGGATCTTATATATGCAGCATACCACAAAAAAGATAGCACATACCACAGCTTTTGATATACCAGTCATAGTGCACTGGCTGGAACGAAAAATAGCCCAATGGGGATTGATCCCAAACTGACCGTGCATCAAGCGAGCGCTTTACCGCATCATGAAGAATGTGCTAGGCAAAATTGCATGCAAACCTGTGTAAGTGATGTGTGGACAAAAGTATTGTTCTTTCAGTTTTTAGACGCCTGTGATGATAATTATGTTCCATGACATTATTATTATTTAAAGCAAATTCATTATCTAAAAATAATAATTTGCAAATCCAATAATGTTCTGACAAACAATTACATAATTCAATCAAAATTCACACTATCTTTTTGTTGTGCCTTTTAATTTCTTTGGGCCTTTTTTTGTTTGTTTCTTTTTGATGACTACAGTAGAAGAACATCCTTGAATTGTTTTCCGTGAGATTTTCTTATTCATTCTTTTGACATTTCTAATAAAATTCAGCGTCTCCACATGTGCAGGTATCACACTAGTATTCTTTTCTTTGATTTGGACCGTTATTTCTTTTGTTGGTGTGTTATGTTTGGATTGTGTTTGGCCTGATGGCATCATGAACACACGCACATGTACATGCACACACACACGTACGCACACACACATGGACACACAGACACGTACATGCACACACACATGTACGCACACACACATGGACACACAGACACGCACAGACACACACACACAAACACACACACACACACACACATATCTTCTTGTGTGAAGCTAAGATGGTGGGTGATGAACTGCGACAATGTCAGACCTTGCTGTCGACAATGTCGGACCCCGCTATCAGGAGCACACTAGAGACCAATTGTTAGCTATTGATCCACGGACAGGTGTCAAGTTGTCCTTTTACCTCCGTTCATAAACATGATTTATTGACTGAACAAGCCTATTTGATGGTGAATGAGAAAGAAAATCTGTCACATACAGAGCACTTGTCATCATTGTGATCGCAATTTTAGTGCAGTTTGATGTTTATTTCACAGTCTTTTCCTCACTTTTTTGCTCCCTGTTTGATGTTTATTTCACGGTCTCTTGGGTTCTCTTTCCCTCCCTCTTCTAATTAATTTGGTACTGATAATAGTGATACAACTTGAAAATAGAAAATCTACTGTTATAATTCAGAAAAATTTCAGAATTATTTTTATTTGTTTGAAACCATTTTTTGTTGACCATGTTTGAGATATAATAGCCACTTATAAAGCAATGTACGCAACTGTTCAGAGGTGATTTCAAATAATATATATCTTAATACTTTACTCTCTTTGTCCTTTCCTAGTGGCATAGCGAGGGGGGCCACAGAGGTAATCCATTCCCCCCCCCCCCCAATTCAACCTTTTTTCTTTTTGTTTACTGTATTGAATTTTCTAAAATCATACAGTGTGGGTTGGCACTCCCAGTATAAAATCCTGGCTATGCCAGTGCCCTCCCCCTCTCCCCCTATTAATTTGAGATTTAGTCTGTCTGGTGTACGTTTACAACTTACCGTCATACTTAAACTATCCAATTTTGTGTTTTATCTGAGAAAAGCTCTTTATTTGTGTGCTAGACTAGTTTTTGTTTGTCAAACACGCTGACTTTCCCCCCAAGGATTCACTGTGTGGATGGAGTCTCAATATGTTGGTGCTGTGTGTAATTACACAACAGTCACCTTGGATCTGTAGAGCTCTACATTGTGTAGGCCTACAACTTCTCTCCTCCACAGCGCCCGGTCCTGACAGTCTGGTCCTCGTGTCTGGTCCATGCTCCATGCGGCAGACATCTTTCACATTCAGGCCATTCCTCCTCTCATCCCTCTGTAAATGTTGGGTTAAAGTGGAACCATTCTTTTCACTCCAGTGTACATACAAGATTACTAAAGTGCATTGGGGTTATCGGGCAGTTATCTTTTGCATTTAGAGTACTTAATGACATTACAAATAAGCAAAACCACAAAAAAAAGGAGAAAGGATAAGTGTTTTTTGTTGGAAAATTACATACAGCTAATTTTTATAGTAGAGGATTTTTTTTTTTTAATTTGATTTTTTTTATATGTGTATTTTAATATTCTTATTTGTGCATTTTGCAAGCCTATACAGTGAAACCTCTTTAAACCAGATCGTCAGTAAAAGAAATTCCCTTAAAACAGGACATTTTTCATTCAGGTCAGGTCAGGTCAGGTCATAGGCTTTAACTTGCACATTCAGAATAAGCTGTTGTAGCACACGCCTGTCATGGTGTTGACTTTCGCCGGCTCCTCCGTCCAGGACAGGAAAAGGTTTCGGGTGGGTGGGAGAGGGGTTCGCCTGTGCTGGCATGTGTAAGAGAGGACAAGCAGCTCGACCAGGGTTGGTATCAGGCGAGGGTTGGTTTTGGTGTTATTGAATTTGCAAATGCCCTTAGGATTAAAGCCAAATAGAAATTTTTTCATTTTCATGGTCTCTTTTTTAAATACCAGTACAAATTAGAACCACTCTAAACTGGATACTGGTTTTTGTGCCTGTGATGTGATAGAATACAGTGGTATCAGTCAAATTGTTCACGGGCGCTTGCTCACCTGAACAACACTGGACTTGCCAAGGATAGAAATTCTTAGAATGGGATGATGAAGGTACAAAACAAGACTGGATGATTTATTTTATGTTTCAGGATTAAAACTACCCACAACAAAGGCCATTGCAAATTGAATTTCACATGCAATCTTCTATCAGCTGCTTTGCAGCGTCATAGTTACAAGGTTGTGTATTAGGTGACATTTAGTTAAAAATTGAGTTACATCTATTAGTGGAATTCAATCAAGCTGAGCCTCAGATGTGGTAGGAGAAACATGGAAGCAAGGATGAGCTTTCGAGCTATCCACAAGGAACATTTTACTAAGTATCGCATTGCGATGATCACCTATGTTAGTGTATGAAATCGCTGTACAGTTCGAAAATATTAAATACATGTAGTAGTTGTCATTCAATTCATGTGCTTTAGTGGTATTGTTAAACAAAAAAACCTTAAACTTTAAACTTTAATTATCAAATTTGTGAAACAAAATGTTCTATGCTATGTAGGGTCTGTGTTATTGATGGAATTACAAGGTTTTATATATCAGTATACACTGGCGTAGGAAGGGGGGGGCAAGGGGGCATGTACCCCTCCACTTTGTAGCAGCAGCGATGGTTGTTATATATTTATACATGTATTTATATATATATGTGTGTGTGTGTGTGTGTGTGTGTGTGTGTGCGCCCCCACGTTTTGGCACCTTCCTATGCCCATGGTATATATGAGTTGTCATACAGTAGTATTATTTCCACTTAGCGATTTGTAGGGTCTATCCCAGTCAATATTCATGACTATAGATGCACAGTGTTTATAATTTAAATCCTTCTTAATCTTATGTTCATATAATTCTAACCCACTGTGTAATCGAAAGATGATCGGTTAGTAAAAACTGAATATAACCGATAATCGATGATGAAATTCCAACCAATTCCCAACATGACCATACATTATTTAATACCGCCAGTATTATACATGTAACCTATTAGTACTCTGATAATTAACCACGACAACTGGCAATTCCCTGTAGATTGCCATAGTGTTTTCAATTTTCCTTGGCATTTATTTTTTTTTGTGTAATTGTAATTTTTGATGTCACTTTTCTTATTTTTTTTTTTTTTTAATACTGTTCAGGGCTTTAGATCTCATTAATTTGGGCACCACCGGGACTTTGGTCTTTTTGTGAGTGCAGAAAGGTGGTTTTTGTTTAGTATTGTCATTAACAGCTGCTGTATTTAGTTGTCAGTAGCCAGAAATGCATTTCAAGTTATTTTAATGTAATTAAATTTAACATTTACACATTAACCACAAAAATGCTGTGGAGACTTCTTCTTTTTTTTATGGTAAATATTTGGCCTTGACCATTTTTGTGATAGTCAGGGTTGTATTACATGTAAGTTAATTTTCTTTTGGTTGTTATTTATATAGTAAGTCTGTGTCCGACCAGTAGGTTTTGTCTTCATCATTCTGTCTGTCTGTCTGTCGGTCTGTTTGTCTGTCTGTCCCACATAGATTTTTAGTGGTTTCTTTCCACAATGCCTCCATATATTTTATTTGAAATTTTATTTATAGCTTTATACAGGTAAAGTTTAACATTCATGATGATTTACCCATTTTTGACAGTTATGGCCTTTGAACTTAAAGGAGATATTGAAATATGTTTTCTGGACATTTGTTTTCAGAATGCAACAGAAAGAAAGAAATGTTTTATTTGACAACGCACTCAACACATTTTATTTATGGTTATATGGCGTCAGACATATGGTTACGGACCACACAGATATTGAGAGAGGAAACCCACTGTCACCACTTCATGGGCTGTTCTTTTCAATTAGCAGCAAGGGATCTTTTATATGCACCATCCCACAGACAGGGTAGTATATACCACGGCCTTTGATATACCAGTTGTGGTCCACTGGCTGGAATGAGAAATGCGCAATGGGGCCACCGACAGGGATCGATCTCGATCGAGCGCTGTACCACTGGGCTATGTCCCACCCCTGTTACAGATCAAGTTTGAATTTCATGGCAATATAGACATTTTTTGCAGCAGAGTTATGGCCCTTGAACTCAGGAGATATGAAAATTAAGTAGCAGTACTCTCAGAATGTTTGTTAAACTAGGAGAACACTAAATCAGTAGTCATGTACACAATCACATTTTTGTTTTTTATACAATGGAAATCCTTTCAGACAAAAAAGTCCACTGTATAGGTATGTAATACGACTAATAATTCCACACATAAGATAAGCCTATGCACACACAGATGCATGTCTGTTTGCCCGCGGCTCTTATTTACACAGTGAGTCTGTTATTAATGATCACAATTGTCTGGCTTACTGACAGATGACATGGGTGAGATAACACATTGTGGCAAGCATCGGATCAAGTATACCAATCAATTGATTTATAACACCTGCCTCAGGTGTATACAGCTTACTCAATGTCCAACGACTCAGTCTGAATATACTGCATAAAGATGTGATGTTGGAAAACATAGATCTGTCTGACAGTTTGTGCAAGATGTGGCTTTGGTTTTAGCAACTGCATGTTTGTGTGTGGTCTACATGTATGTATACCTTTCATGATGTATTACATTAGATTTGTTTCATACTTGTCAGTAACGTTAGTCTTGGCTTAATTTTTATTGTTGCTAATACTGTTTTGAAAAAAAAAATTCAGGAGACTGAGTCAGTAATGAAAGGTCAAGCTCTAACTTATGATCAAGATTTAATAAGGTTTTGTGGCACATAATATTATTTTCATTAAAATTTGTAAATAAACAAAGAAAGCAAATCCATGTTGTTGAGATCAATTCATTAATTTATAGGTATTTAACCAAGGGGAAAAAATATGTGCTTATAAATTTCACATCATTCATACCCAGTCTCAAGACATAAAATGTATATGCACACACTATTTTCATTGCAGATAGTGATGCATTACAGTTATCAATGGTTGTTTGAGAAATTTACATGTAGAGAACATGTGCTAAGATGTGTATTCTTTTTAAAAATATGTTGCAATGTTAACACAGTTTATGTATAGTACATTGTAAACTGACTGGAGTGTGTTCTGTATTGTTATTGGTTAATTACATTCTTTTTCCGGGATCAAATGAAAATAACACCTGGAAAGCTAATGACGTCATTAGCAATTGGAACAGGCAAAGTTAATGATTCAAGGGTCTACAGTTAGATTGTAGCCAGGTATTTTTTTCAAGAAATGCTAAATAAACAGTTCTGTAGAAAAATGATTCAGTTTACCATGGACATAACCATATGGAGTTTTTACATTTGTGGGTGTTATTGTCTATTTGATGCCCACAAATGTTTAATTTTTGACCTCAGGCTAATGCCTTTGGTCGAAAATGACATTTGTGGGATCAAATAGACAATAACACCCGCAAATCTAAAAACTCCATATGGTTATCTCCTAATTAAAAGCCATACATTTGTTATGGAGAAAATTAAAGTTTGTTTCAATGACACCACTAGAGCACATTGATTATTAATGATGGGCTATTGGATGTCAGACATTTGGTAATTTTCGACATTGAGTCTTAGAAAGAAACCCGCTACATTTTTCCATTAGTAGCAAGGGATCTTTGATATGCACCATTCCACAGACAGGACAACACATCACAGCCTTTGATATACAAGTACCAGTGCTGTTAATATGTTATGGAGAATGTCTGTTTCATTATTTTTCATGATAATCGAACAATGCGCACATGCATATTTATTTTTTTTAAACATTTTTGAAGTGTCGCCATATTTATTTACTTTCAAGCACACTGAAAGTTTTTTAGATCAATTAAAAAACCCAGAAAGGGCTGCATTCCATTTTTTTTATTGTCCCTAGAAACAAGCAATTTAAAGGTTGGGGGCCCGTATTCATTCCTTTGCATTATTATATGTTTTCATGAAATGCACACTCTGAGTCTGAGAGTAATTCCAACAAACGACGGCCTGGTAGACTGGGGCTTTTGTTTTCCATTAACTGGTCTCTGCAGCAATGAATAAGACTTTGTTTAGTAAGCTTGGAAAAAGATTTTTGCCAATAAAAACATAGCAATTCATTTGTGAAAGCTACCGGCCTCGTTGGTGTCATGCATATAAAAGATCCCTTGCTGCTAATTGAAAAGAGTAGCCCATGAAGTGGTGACAGTGGGTTTCCTCTCTCAATATCTGTGTGGTCCTTAACCATATGTCTGACGCTATATAACCATAAATAAAATGTGTTGAGTGCGTCGTTAAATAAAACATTTCCTTCTTTGTATATGAAGCAATCACTTCATGAACAATGCTACAGTGTTTGACTGAATAGATTAGGTTAGATTAGGTGCTTCCCTAAGAAACTATGAGAGTGTCCATGACAGGCGTGGATGTAACCACATGTCAAATGGTTGGTTGGTTGATTAGGTACTGGATTTACATCTTGGTACGAGTTCAGAGAATGTGCCTATGACAGATTTGCTTGAACTTTCAGTGGATGTAACTACATGTCAGATGGTTGGTTGGTTGGTTGGTTGATTAGATGCTGGATTTACATCATGGTGTTTGCTGTATCCCAGAGTGTCTTTTAGAGGCCGGAAGTCCACTATGCCAACGTTCAAAGTCTGTTGTATATGCTGTCATGACTGCATATAAAAGATCCCTTGCTACTAATAGAAAAATGTGTCCAATTTCCTTCATTCAAAGTGCACACCTTTTCCCTTTTGCTTTAATCCTATAGGTTGGACTATACCAATTCAAATCCCATAGGCGACCATGTTAACGTTTGTGTTTAAAAACACTATATGCAATATATCAACCAAACTGTGACCCATAAATATCAGTACTACAACCCCTACCTCAAAGTATTAACTGCAGAAAATGGTACCTTTCATGGCTCATTTTCGGTATAACCAGATGTTTCTGCAACACCCCTAGTTTCGCACAAAATTTTAGTACTTTTTTTTACAGGTACCCCATACATGTTCCAAGCACAAGGCTACTTGACACGGTGGTACTACATCAAATAAAATTGCATACATTTTTTAGCCCAGATGAAACTAATTGTTTTTACAACCAAACACACTCACATTTATAACCAATCACAGGACTTGTGGTGTTAACTTCTCTATCAAAAGTTCGGTACACCTCGAACTTCGACCCAGCCCCATTAATTGGTATAGTGCAACCTATACTGATAACATACATGTTTCAAAAGGTGGTGAATCATGTGTTTTTATGACAACCAGGATCTGGTGTCTTCTGACATAAACTGACAACCTCACTGAAACTGTTGTTTCTACAGTGCAACCTAATTTAATGTACACCTCACAAAACACATGTATTTTGTACAGTTTTGTACAAATGCAATATGTCATATTTGAAAAAATAATTTTTTTTTAAATAATACTCCTGAAGATATTTATTGTCAGATGTGTGTGTGTGCTCAGCTATATATGTAGAGACAGCATGGCTATTCAGAGTACCTCAACTCCTTAAACTTATTCCATTGAAACACATGTACTTTGACTGACCCCCAGATTATGAAGACCTCAATAGGCACATCAAAGAAATATCAGTATTAAAAAAATACAATGTCTGAGGAAGGAAAAACCAACATGACTGCATCTGTATGAAGTAATGACTTAATGTCCCTGCACATCACTGTTGGAAGAAAATCCTGTATGCTGAGTGTGGGCATCTTCAAGTTACCATGTGCGGGAATTTCAAATCCATCAGCTATGCAGATTTTCAATTGGACCATCAAAACCATTGGCAGCCACCAATATTCCTGACTATATTTTATGTATACCCTACTGTAGTTGGAGGTTTTAAAAATTTGTAATATCTGGAATTATCATGCAGCTTTCGCATATTTATTTTTGATTCATTACTAAAAAAAACCTGTTTTTAAGTGACATAATTACCCGAACATCTATTTTATTGCATTATTTTCTAATCCAGATCAATACAATATGTATATTGGATGTATTCCTACAATCTGTAATCCAGCATATCATTTAGCTATTAACATTGGATAATACAGCATTAACAATAAAATAAATCATCAAATTACACCAAGGTAGATAATCAAATCTGGAAAAATTGGTTCCAAATCTAGTATACACTTAAAAATACACTTCATGGGAGCAAACTAAGTGATTATTTTAAAAAAGATTTGATCTGGAGACCTAAAGATATGTTTAACAAGCTTATTGTTATGTATAAATGAGAACAGAAGGCACAATAGTGACAAAATTTTTAATTATGGCTTTGGTAAAAAAAATTCTTCAAAGTTTTTCCCCCTAAAACTACAAATTTGTCTAAAATATGACTTAGCACCCTATAAATATGCCAAAAGGACAATAAAAATCAAGGTCTTTAAAAAAGTTAAGCTATCAGAAGTACACACATGAAACATTAACTATGTTTATAGAAGTTAAAGACATTATCCCAATATTGGCACATGTTATATTTTTAATATAAAAATAAAATTGCTATTAAAATCTAAGTTCAGACTGCCTAGATATATTAACATATTTAAGAGCAGTTGTATATGGCAAGTCAAACACCATGTAAATAAGAACATTCAAATCTGTATAGTATGAATTATAGGCCAAAACCAACTTTTCCTCAGTGCTAATTTTTGTTTCAAACTCCATTCAGGGCTATGTACAGTAATTATTGTCAAGGTCAAGGTCATTGTGAACTTGCATGGCCGAGTGACGGCTAATTAATCAAACAGTGTAGTTTAATTTAATTAAATCACAAAAATCATAATCTTTTTATTATGCACTGAATATGTGCTATAGGTTGGACTATACCAATTCAAATCCCATAGGCGACCATGTTAACGTTTGTGTTTAAAAAACACTATATGCAATATATCAACCAAACTGTGACCCATAAATATCAGTACTACAACCCCTACCTCAAAGTATTAACTGCAGAAAATGGTACCTTTCATGGCTCATTTTCGGTATAACCAGATGTTTCTGCAACACCCCTAGTTTCGCACAAAATTTTAGTACTTTTTTTTACAGGTACCCCATACATGTTCCAAGCACAAGGCTACTTGACACGGTGGTACTACATCAAATAAAATTGCATACATTTTTAGCCCAGATGAAACTAATTGTTTTTACAACCAACACACTCACATTTATAACCAATCACAGGACTTGTGGTGTTAACTTCTCTATCAAAAGTTCGGTACACCTCGAACTTCGACCCAGCCGGAAATTAATTGGTATAGTGCAACCTATAGGACATTAAAATTGCATAGCACCAAAGCAAACCTCCACTTGTGTTACCGGCTCCATTTGGGCTGCTGGTACCTTCTTGCACCTGCCACTGCAGGCGGTCCCCTCTCCCACCCACCCCAATCCTTTCCTGTCCTTGGCAGAGGAACTGACCGAGGACAGCACCTGTGCCCATGACAGGCATGCGCTACAACAGATTACTCTGAATGTGCAAATTAAACACTTTGACTTGACCTAATAGAAAAATGTAGTGGGTTTTGTATAAGAAAATATGTCAGCATTTCCAAATGTTTGGCATCCAAAAGCCAATGCTTAATAAACCAGTGTGCTCTAGTGGTGTCATTAAACAAAACAAACACACTTTAACTTGTAAATCAACTTGAATATCATGAGGTAGCATTAATGTGACAGGTAGCCAATGACCTGTGTGTTTGCATACCCCTTCTCACATTGTTATATAGTGTGTAATCCCTGGCTCTTGACGTATGGTAATTACTGACAAATGCCAGGTCAGGTGTCTTACCCATAATGACGTAAACAACTTTCTGTAAATATAGACCTGTGCAATGGATATATTTAATACCAACAGTGGAATTTACTTTTATGTACAGTACATGTGCAAGCATGTATATGTGTATATTTGAATTTGAAAGTAATATTTGTTTTTTACAACAGTTCAAAAACTAGAGCTTGTCACACAATATGGGCCGAATTAACAACACATTTGTAACTACATGTATTCACACTTGCATTTAAGGAAGGAAGGAAATGTTATATTTAACGACGCACTCAACACATTTTATTTCCCGTTATATGGTGTCGGACATATGGTTAAAGACCACACAGATATTGAGGGAAGAAACCCGCTGTCGGCACTTCATGGGCAACCCTTTTCGATTAGCAGCAAGGGATCTTTCATATGCACCATCCCATAAACAGGATAGCACATACCACAGCCTTTGATGTATCAGATATAGAATGAGAATAGCCCGATGGGACCACCAACAGGGATCAATTCTAAGCCGACCACTTTACCACTGGGCTACAAATGTATGTCCCACCCCTTTGTTTGTGGGAAACAAGCATTACGTAGGCATTTCTATTTTGACAGTGTTTTGACAGTACTGTAAACAGTGTGATAATGTTCTGTAATGTACATGTTTGTATCATGCATGTCGACATTCGGAATAACAGCCTTTTCATGTACCTATATATATGAGTGGTTTTATAATCATTAACTGTGTTTTCCATGACTATTTATATTCCTTTAAAGAATATCAAATGCATGTAAGTGTCCATACCTGTAATTAGATTTTGTTATCTGAACAGGTGTTTATAATGGTGTTTGGTATAAACATTAGAGAGCTAACTACATGAAATTTGTTTGACATTTCTAGAATATTTTACATCCTTTCTGCTTATAGAACTACATGTATGTAATGCTTTTAATATTTCTAGAACATTTGACATCCGTTCTGCTTATCTATTTAGCCATCATGTCATTCTCCTGACCAGCTCTAATCATTAACAGAATATTGTGTGACTTGATTAATTTTGCTGCAGATTAATAAGTTGGGTTTTTTTTTCCCTCTATCACTGCTATACTATACCGGTATAATATTGTGATATGTTTGACGTTGCTGAATAACATCATTTCTATTTGTTACACCCGACCAGGCACTATATGCGACTCTATTAACTGGTTTTAATCATTGTCTGTGTTTGTATGCTTGCAGGTACATGTCAAAAGAGTATTAATTTTTTTTACACTTAAAATATTAATTTACTTCCCTTACAATGTTTTCTCTCTGTTCACAAGAATATATATATTTTCAGTAGTTGATCCAGAGGGGTCCAGGGGTCCGGACCCCCCCCCCCCCCCCTCCTTTTTGAAAACCAACCATAACCTTTAAGGGGAAACGTGATTATATTAATTGTTCTGTGTAAAAGGAGAGATCAGTCATCACATTTGGACTCCCAACCCTTTCAGGAATCCTGCATCCACGCCTGCATTTTTACACTTGCACTTTTATATATGTTAAATTCTGATAATTAACCAACATGTACATATATTTCGATAATGAAATTAGACTGTGTTTATTTCCTAATTTATTTCACTTTCCTAATTTAAGGTAATGTTACTTTTTTGTAATGTGTTTCCTGTGATATGTCTGTTGGGGTGTAAACAAACATGGGGTCACTTCAGTAAATGAGTTCAATAGAAATTATTTAATACATATAAGATTCTCTGAATATGCATACAAAACCAATTAACATTAATTTGTTTTTACTTATGTTCGGGCTTATATCCAGTTAAGGTCCAAGCATGCTGTCCTGGGGACATACCTCAGCTATGTTGACTTTCTGTTCAGAACAGTGGGTTAGCGCTTAGTGAGAGGAAAAAAAAAAAAAAAAAGTGTTTTATTTAACAATGCACTCAACACATTTTATTTACGGTTATATGGCGTCAGACATATGGTTAAGAACCACACAGATTTTGAGAGGAAACCAGCTGTCGCCATTACATGGGCTACTCTTCCGATTAGCAGCAAGGGATCTTTTATTTGCGCTTCCCACAGGCAGGATAGCACAAACCATGGCCTTTGTTGAACCAGTTATGGATCACTGGTCGGTGCAAGTGCAAGTGGTTTACACCTACCCATTGAGCCTTGTGGAGCACTCACTCAGGGTTTGGAGTCGGTATTTGGATTAAAAATCCCATGCCTCCACTGGGATCCGAACCCACTACCTACCAGCCTGTAGACCGATGGCCTGCCACGACGCCACCGAGGCCGGTCGCTTAGTGAGAGAGAAGTTGGTGTAATGGCCATATGTCTACCTACTAAGTGGTTAGACACAATCTGGTTGGGAGCCGGTACTGGGCTGCGAACCCGGAACCTACCAACCTTATGGCCAATTGCTTAACCATGTACCTCACCACTGTCTACCGGCCTTGGTAGCATCGTGGTTAGGCCATCGGTCTACAGGCTGGTAGGTACTGGGTTCGGATCCCAGTCGAGGCATGGGATTTTTAATCCAGATACCGACTCCAAACCCTGAGTGAGTGCTCCACAAGGCTCAATGGGTAGGTGTAAACGACTTACACCGACCAGTGATCCATAACTGGTTCAACAAAGGCCATTGTTTGTGCTATCCTGCCTGTGGGAAGCGCAAATAAAAGATCCCTTGCTGCTAATCGGAAAGAGTAGCCCATGTAGTGGCGACAGCGGGTTTCCTTTCAAAATCTGTGTGGTCCTTAACCATATGTCTGAGGCCATATAACCATAAATAAAATGTGTTGAGTGCGTCGTTAAATAAAACATTACTTTCACCACTGTCACTTAGGCCCGTTTTTAATATATATATATGTCTGGAAATGAGTTAAGGACATCCTGAATTGTACTGCAACCAAAAAGCCATCTAGAAGTAATTGTCTGTACTGCCAGAGTTTAAACTTGATATGGAAAGTTTTTACATGTTTATATTTAGTGTTTTTACCGAAATATTACAGACCTGTCAACCCTCCCGGATTCCGCGGGAGTCTCCCGGTATTTGATCAAACCTCCCGAAAAAATCTCTTGTTAAATGAGATTTTTGTGAGCATAAAAAAATTTGATCTACTTTTGCTAAAACAACATAAGGAAAGTAACTCTGCCTTTTTTTAAATTCGAAAAACGTTGGCTAATTTCTGTTTCCGAGAATGTAACAGGCCGAATTGTCACAACTGTTTAACGTTTGCTGAAGTGAGAATTGTGGGATATATTGTTAAAAAAGCACATGGAGTTTGTAAAATGACGTGTTATTATAATATTTGTTGTCATCGTAATGACTATGAAGCGTGTTGCCGCTGATTTGACGGGCTGTGTATTGACGTTCAGTGTTGCCATATATAAAACTATCCAATTTAGTCATAATAACGCCTTTGACTTGTACAACGTGTCCCCACTAGATTACATAATGCAACTATGATGAGTCTGAAGTGCCAGACTCCGGCCCAGAGTTGACAGCGATACACACTATGTTAAAATTACATGTCACAGCAAGACAACGAAAATACCAATTAGCTATATACACAATACTTATATCGATCAATTGGAAATACAATGTTTATTGCATTGTTATAATGATTTTAAATAAGTACCACATCACTGTTCCTCATTATAGTAAAAATTGAATATTAATTTATAACATTTACATAAATTTGTCTTAGGTACACAAACCACAAATAATGATGTAACGTAACTTGTAAGTGTAATACCGTAAATGTACTAATTAATTGTTAAATTTCTTGTTCGTGTTCTTAACATTTTTGGATAAAAGAGGTATTTTTTAAAATATGTTTGAAATCATAATAATATTTAAACTTTAAAAAAAAGTTTTTTCTATTTTTTAAATTAATATATACTGGTATATAGTTTTTTAAAGATCTTAAAGGAGAGGACAATTAAGGCATTCGGCCTGGTATTCATATTCAACGATATATAATGCACATTATTGCTTAATATCAACAAGTATAATCGTACAGTTAATTAATAAAACGGTTAAATGTGACGGCTATTATATATAACGGGCGCATCTGGTGGTTACGTAATACTTAACGCGTAACGTCAGGAATGAGCCTTTGAACTAGAGAAACACAATCTACCTGGTTTTTACGGGATGATAAATAGTCATACATTGCAATGTTCTGTAATAATACACATCCCAGTAAGCCAGCAATAAGTATATCCAGCACTATATATATTATTTTTCAATACAAAATAAAATACCATTGTCAAAGTGGCTACATAACAAGTCGAAACAATTAACAATGTTTTGCCCATGCATTAACCTACGTACTGAAATGATACATGGAGTGTTTTCTTAGTTAATTGGTCTATGCTGTTAGTTGCTTCTACCTGTGATTCCTGATTGGCAGGTGTGTATTTGGTTCGTAACCAGACGAGCCAATTAATTGACGCTGTCTAGACACAAAAATACATACCGGTATTGTGGAATATTACCCCTAAAATTGTAATGGACATGGTTTATTACTGTAAAATAGTTCTGAAAACTATTGATTAAGTTGACTTTTCCATCTAAAAGGTATTGTGGAATATTACCTGTCACCCCTAAAATTGTAATGGACATGGTTTATTACTGTAAATAGTTCTGTAAAACTATTGATTACGTTGACTTTTCCATCTAAAACCACAGAACTGACCAATTACGTAGGACTCCCAAAGAAAAGAAAATTATCACTTGGGTATCGTGGGTTGTCGTTTTTGCTCCAACGTAGCATATCAATAGGCCTAATAGTGTACATTTTTCCTTTGGATTATTAAACAGAGAAAAATACTATAACCCCATTTTGTTCCGTTAATGCAACTTGAAATATATTTAGTTAAATAGTTTATTATATTATTACGTCATTTATGCCGTTTTACAAGTCAGGTTGATCAAAGAGAAGCGCCTTGTCGAAAATTGTACTGTACATACAGGAGATGGTCAGGAGCTGACGTCACTTCGCCCCAAGCTATCCCACCGGACGTCACAAAAACGAAACAAAATGGCTGCCCCCAGTTAGCAGGAATAATCATGATTTTTTATTAACTCTAAAATTATCGTTTTTCATTTGCTAAAGTGTCAGTATGTGTTGGTGGTCCAGGTATGCATCTTTCCAACACATAAGGCTCTTGTTTGAGTTGACCCTACCTTTAAGTTTAACAAATATATATGACATTATGTAGTGTTCATATAACTTATTGTAATAAAAAAAATTTAAACTTGTGATTTTGGGTTAAATTGTGTGCATTTTAAAAATCTCCTGCTTTTTCCACACACACCTCCTGCTTTCTCTTGACTAAAGGTTGATAGGTCTGGATATTATGAATTAAAAAAAAAGAAGAAATGTTTTATTTAACGACGCACTAAACACATTTTATTTGTGGTTATATGGCATCAGACATGGTTAAGGACCACACAGATATTGAGAGAGGATACCCGCTGTCGCCATTTCATGGGCTACTCTTTTCGATTAGCAGCAAGGGATCTTTTATATGCACCATCCCACAGACAGGGAAGTACATACCACGGCCTTTGATATACCAGTTGTGGTGCACTGGCTGGAGAGAGAAATAGCCCAATCAGCCCCAATGGGCCCACCGATGGGGATCGATCCCAGACTGACCGCGCATCGAGCGAGCACTTTACCACTTGGCTACGTCCCACCCCCTATTATGAATAAATTACTTATTGGAAGCATATCAATGTGATTCCAGCTCCATAGGTAATTACTATAAATTTTTATTAATATTTTTTGTTTTAATTAATATTTTGTGATCTTGAGAAACAAACAAACAAACAAAAAACACCTGCTGTTTTGTAGTTTTTTGTTCTTTACAAATAAGAAGAGGAAATATACTGTTTAAAAATATTACCTAATGTTTATAAGGCCACTTTAATCGTGTTCGCCACTTTAATCGTGTTCGTGTGTGACAGTACTGGGAAGCAGAAGCTTCAATTCAGATGGGGAAATAACTGAATAAACATCCTCAAGTGCATGTGTATGTGTGGAAGGTGAACCGACTCACTGTACTAGTGGTTAAGTTAAGTACAATTCGTTGTTAGATATGTTGCATAACTAAACACCACGAGCCGAGTTATTCTGAGTACACTCAATCACACATCCAGGAATTTTTTTGTTGACAGCAGAGCAAACATGAGTGTGGTGCACTTCCTGCATCCCCCACTCCAGGGATTTCGCTCGGCAATCAGACAGGCTGTGTAGTGTAACCCCGGGAATAAGCAGGAAGCTGGTACAAACATCACATACTTGTGTCTCTGCTCTTTTTCGCACACTCACAGGCACATGCAGTTGAGTTAAGAGTGCTACATGTATTCTGGACAACATTTATCATGTATTTTTGAGCTTTTTAAGGTTCATGCTATTTGGTAGGTGGTGCCCGTTTGGCTACAGCAGTATGTCCTCTCTCACCCTCTAGACTATGTGTCAAAATGTTGTGGGACATAGCAGTTGAGTTAAGAGTGCTACATGTATTCTGGACAACGTTTATCATGTATTTTTGAGCTTTTTAAGGTTCATGCTATTTGGTAGGTGGTGCCCGTTTGGCTACAGCAGTATGTCCTCTCACCCTCTAGACTATGTGTCAAAATGTTGTGGGACATAGCAGTTGAGTTAAGAGTGCTACATGTATTCTGGACAACGTTTATCATGTATTTTTGAGCTTTTTAAGGTTCATGCTATTTGGTAGGTGGTGCCCGTTTGGCTACAGTAGTATGTCCTCTCTCACCCTCTAGACTATGTGTCAAAATGTTGTGGGACATAGCAGTTGAGTTAAGAGTGCTACATGTATTCTGGACAACGTTTATCATGTATTTTTGAGCTTTTTAAGGTTCATGCTATTTGGTAGGTGGTGCCCGTTTGGCTACAGCAGTATGTCCTCTCACCCTCTAGACTATGTGTCAAAATGTTGTGGGACATAGCAGTTGAGTTAAGAGTGCTACATGTATTCTGGACAACGTTTATCATGTATTTTTGAGCTTTTTAAGGTTCATGCTATTTGGTAGGTGGTGCCCGTTTGGCTACAGCAGTATGTCCTCTCACCCTCTAGACTATGTGTCAAAATGTTGTGGGACATAGCAGTTGAGTTAAGAGTGCTACATGTATTCTGGACAACGTTTATCATGTATTTTTGAGCTTTTTAAGGTTCATGCTATTTGGTAGGTGGTGCCCGTTTGGCTACAGCAGTATGTCCTCTCTCACCCTCTAGACTATGTGTCAAAATGTTGTGCCCGTTTGGACATAGCAGTTGAGTTAAGAGTGCTACAGTTGTATGCTACATGTATTCTGGACAACGTTTATCATGTATTTTTGAGCTTTTTAAGGTTCATGCTATTTGGTAGGTGGTGCCCGTTTGGCTACAGCAGTATGTCCTCTCTCACCCTATAGACTATGTGTCAAAATGTTGTGGGACATAGCAGTTGAGTTAAGAGTGCTACATGTATTCTGGACAACGTTTATCATGTATTTTTGAGCTTTTTAAGGTTCATGCTATTTGGTAGGTGGTGCCCGTTTGGCTACAGCAGTGTGTCCTCTCTCACCCTCTAGACTATGTGTCAAAATGTTGTGGGACATAGCCCAGTGGTAAAGCCACTTGTCTGATGCATGGTCGGTCTAGGATCGATCCCTGCCTGTGGTCCCATTGGGCTATTTCTTGTTCCAGTTGGTGCACCATAACTGGTATATAAAAGGCAGTGGTATGTGCTATCTTGTCTGTGGGATGGTATATATATAAAAGATCCCTTGCTACTAATGGAACAGTGTAGTGGGTTTTTTCTCTAAGACTATATGTCAAAATTACAAAATGTTTAATATCCAATAGCCAATGATTAATAAATCAGTGTACTCTAGTGGTGCTTTGCTATTTTATGCAATTCAGTTAGATGTCATTGTAGTACTGCGAATTGTTTTTGTATGTATTTCTGTTAATAATTATAATACAGATTACTTTAAAACATTTTTGCAGTACTGTGAAATATCAGTTAGATGTCTTTGTAGTACCCAGTACTAATATTTTTTTTTTTATGTAGTACTGTGAAATTGTGTCATATAGTATTATGAAATTTGTATGTAGTACTGTGAGATTTGTATGTACTACTGTGATATTTTAGTATAGTACTGTGAGATGTTTTTATGCAGTACTGTTGGTAGGATCCATCTATGTCTGTGGATCCACTGGGTTATTCCTGTTAATGTTAACACTGGTATTTCATATCTCATACATTGAACAATGTGGTTTTTGCTATCCTCTCCAGGACCATAGCTACCTATGCCACCTACCCAAACCCATTATCTCACTCACTCCTTGTTTCATTTATACTGTTATGTTCTTTGCTTTAGTAAATATATTGAAGTTGTCTGCTAATAAGTACTAAAACTTTGTTGATATCAATTTAGTTGATATATGAAATATCAGATAAATATTAAGAAACAAGCTACATGGACATCCAGCAGTGTACAGACTCAATGTAATCACAAGATGGGAAATGTTCGTATGTATAGATAATTAATCGAGTCGATATTAATGTATGGTACTTCCAATACTCCTGGCTACAAGTTCACAGAGCTAAAATGTTTAATTATGCAACAATGTCTCGTAATTGGATTGAACACACCGGCACATCGGGGAAGAAAGGGATTATTTGTTTAATAACACCTCAACACATTTTAGAGAGAGAGAGCAAAAACGAGGGGGGGGGGGGGGGGGGGGAGAGAAGAGAGGAGAGAAATAGAGGGAGAGAAAGGAGAGAGAGGAGGGAGAGAAACGAGAGGGGAGAGAAAGAGGAGAGGATAGAGAAATAATAGAGAAAAAAAAGAGTGGGAGAGGGAGAGAAAGGGAAAAGAGAGGAAAGGGGAGAGAGAAATGAGAGGGAGTGAAGAGGAGAGAGAGATGGGGTAGAGAGGGAGATCAACAGACAGCCAGACAAACAGAGAGAAGAGAAACCCCTGGCTGTCACTCGGGCTATTCCTTCTGGAAATTAATTTTTTTATTTTTATTTCTACTTACTTTCATGCTTATATCCAATTAAGGTTCAAGTAAGCAGTCCTGGGCATATATCTCAGCTTTCTGGACTATTGGGTAGGAGCTGGTACAGGGAAGCAAACTCAGTACCTACTAGCCTTCAGTCCAATGACTAAACCACTACAACACTGAGGTTGGCTATTACTGAATTTCATTTCAACTTATTTTCAGGCTTCTATCCAATTAAGGTTCAAGCACGCTGTCCTGGGCACACACCTCAGCTATCTAGGCTGTCTGTCCAGGACAGAGGGTTAGTTGTTAGTTGGTTAGTGGTTAGTAAAAGAGAAGGTGTAGTGGCCGTACACCTACCTGCCCACTGAGCCCTTAAGAACTCACTCTGGGTTGGAGCTGGTACCTGGCTGCGAACCCTATACCTACCAGCCTGTAGTCCGATGGATTAACCACTGCGCCATCAAGGCCGGTCTATTACTGAACTACATTCGGCCCCACATGTACATTAGTTAGACGTGCAGTACTGTTGATTTGATTGTTGTGTAATTTCTCAGTTGGACAAACCAGTAACACCACGACTGCATTAGCTTAATGATTTATTATTGTTCTTGTATATCTGACTCATTACATACTGATCAAGCAAGAGGGATCTATTTTGTCCACTGGATTAACAATACTAAGTTAATGCAGCTTTAATGTGAAAGTAAGATTATACAAGCCTCATAACACTAAACTGATTAGCAGTATATTGTATTCAGTGCATGTATGTTGACAGACTAAAAGCTAGTGTGGAACCCGTAAGCCTATTACAAGTATTAGTATTACGTGGTTCTATAATCCCGAACTGTCTGTCCACTGTGGTGTGTGTCCGTCTTAAGGTGAGCGGTGTATATTGGGTTATCGGTGTCGAAGCCTGTCATACTGTATTGCTGCAGCTACTCACTGGACACAGGATCTTAGTTACGCAGATATCTGGTGAGTCTTCTCAGCTCTTCTTTGTTTTCTTGCTGTAGCCTGTTATGTATGTGGTGGTCAACGAACTCCATTACTGAGGTAGAGTAAAAACCTAATACATATAGTCACGGAATTTTATTACAGTAAGTTATTATGGTACTGAGGTTAGAGTAAAAGTCAAGCCTTATACACATTAGTATTTCAGTAGTCGAAGTATTTTATTATTGTAAGTTATTACAGTACTGAGGTAGATTAAAAGTCAAACCTAATACACATTAGTATTTCAGTAGTCAAAGTATTTTATTATTGTAAGTTATTACAGTACTGAGGTAGATTAAAAGTCAAACCTAATACACATTAGTATTTCAGTAGTCAAAGTATTTTATTATTGTAAGTTATTACAGTACTGAGGTAGATTAAAAGTCAAACCTAATACATATTAGTATTTCAGTAGTAAGGAATTTCGTTATGGTAAGTTATTATGGTACTGACGTACAGTATGAAACCTGATGCATGTTATGTATTTCATCTGTCCAGGTTATTTATTAAGTTATTTATTAACTGTTACATATGAATTGTCAGTACAAGTTTGAGTATTCGTAGTTTTCGTGGTAAGTTATTTAATGCATGTAATGATATAATCAGATTAAGAAGGCACCTGATTTAAGTAGTGATGTTCCAATTATTAATTATTTTCTGAAGTTTATTCAGGTCTAGGGAAATTGTGAGAACAATCATTTCCTTTGCGCGTTGCTTGCGAGAATTTAATTTTGCATAACCTATTATTTGTTAATGCGAAATTTGGAGCACCATTTACATGGATATAACAGGTTACACAAAAAGGAAATGGGTTACTAGGATTTATTTCCATGTAACCGATAAATGGGTCACACAAAATTCAAGCTGGGTAGAGTTGAAGTTTGCTGCAATTGTGCAGAGAAATTCATTTAGGCTGTAATTTCTTCACAACTATACTGAACCGCAAAAGAAACGCGAGATTTTTAAATGTCATTTCTATATGGTAAATTATAACAATTTATTTCGGGGATGTAACTGTCAATATTACAAGACATGCTGGTTTATGACTGAGACCCAAATTGCAGGTACCCTTTCAACTTTCCATGAAACGACACGCCAAAACGCACCTGTCTCGAAGGCCGTGGGTGGCAGTCGCAAACAATTGTCATGAAAACCGAAATGCACATGCATCTCGTGGAGGTTATGGGTATAAAAACCAACTTGAACCGCGTTCCTGGCATTCGTAATTTGCACGCATCAGGTATGACCCGATTGTCAGCAGTGCAGAGAGAACAAGCTATCGGCCGATTGCAAGCCGGGCAGCGTGCCCTGGTTGTTGCTAACGCTTACAATGTCCATGTCAGCACCATCCATCGTCTACAGCAGCGGTACATCAACACCAACAGCACTGCAGACAGTCACCGCAGCGGGCGCCCCCGGGTGACCACGCCCAGGCAGGACCGCTACATCAACCGGCAACACCTCCATGATCGCTTCAGAACGGCCAGCATGACAGCTCGCGCGACCATTGGCACTGGACAGCGACCCATCAGTGACGACATGGTACGACGTCGACTGGCCGCCAACAACCTGTTTTGCCGACGTCCCGCTCGAGGACCTGTCCTCACCGCCCGCCACCGTCAGACACGACTACAGTGGGCTACACAGCACCAACATTGGCGGCATCAACAATGGAGGTTGATAGTCTTCTCTGACGAGAGCCGGTACTGCGTTTCCAACTCGGATGGCAGAGTGAGGGTGTGGCGTAGGAGGGGTGAACGCTACAGAGACGCATGTGTCCTGGAGAGAGACCCGTGGGGTGGCCAAAGCATCATGGTTTGGGGTGCTATAGGCCTGAATCAGAGAATTGGGCCCCATTTGTTCCAAAATGTTGGTGCAGGCAGAGGGAATGGCATCACAGCGCAGCGCTACGTTGACCAGATTCTAACACCTCACATAGTGCCCTTCTTCACGCGTCACCATAACCACGTGTTCCAGCAGGATAATGCTCGCCCCCACACGGCCAGGATCACCATGGACTTCCTGCGTCAGCACAACATCAGAACCATGCCGTGGCCGGCTCTCAGCCCTGATTTGAACCCGATTGAACACCTGTGGGATGAAATCCAGAGACAGCTTAACCAGGTGGTCCCACGGCCGACAACTCGTGTGCAACTGGAGGCAGCTTTCCTGAGGGTGTGGGCACAGGTGCCAATGGCTTTTGTGAACCGCCTCGTGCACTCCGTGTACCGACGGTGTATGGCCGTTTTGAACACCCAGGGAGGACATACACGGTATTGAACATGTCACGCCGTACAATCTCGATGTGCTGGATCCCCCCACTACCTGAACACAGGCAAACGACCCAGAGACTGTGGTCAAAGTGCATCCAATAAATTGACTTTATCAGATTTTTCAAAATTTATCTTTGATATTAATAAATTGAAACATATTTTCTCAGCCACACATGTGTCGCGTTTCTTTTGCGGTTCAGTATACATGTACATGTAATACACCATTTCCAACTAAATTTGGTGGGAACTTTCCTAAAAAAAAGAGAGAAAAAAAGAGAAGAATTTATTAATGTTCATAATAATAATGTCAGTGTTTGTATCAAGGGTGGCAAAACAGTGGGAGAGCTGCAGGGGCCATGTCACCCCTCAACCTTTCCCCGTTACTGTTCTCAGAAGGCTGGAAATGCTATATTTTCACACCTGAAATTCAAAATTAGGGGAGTAATTAATTGCTCCCCTCAATTTGTTTCATGTAAAAGTCTGTGCATTAGTATTTGTGTTAGTGCTAATGTTTGTCTTAGTAATGTGTTGGTGTGTGTGTAATAATGTCCTCTAGTAACCAAGATAATTCATCATGATTTAGGACAGAACAACTGATAATGAATAAGGTCACTCTCAGCTGTTTTTATTGTAGGTTACAGGCCTCTCTTAGTACACAATATCAAATGGTACCACTGTATCTTAAACTAGTGGGGGTGGTCGGTCTGGGATCGATCCCTGTTGGTAGGCCCATTGGGTTATCTGTCATTCCAGCCAGTGCACCACGACTGGTACATCGAAGGTGTTTTTAAAAAACAACATATCTAATGAATGAAAGTGAGTTGGATATGTTTTTAAACAATGACTTGTAAGATATTTGGTATCTAATGGAACATCAATGTAGTATTTTATTCTGCAACCAGCGTTTCTATTGACACAATATGATGATGATTAAGCAAAGTCATATCCTGCTACTAGCATGTTATAACTTTTGACATTACTCATATAACGTCACATGCATAGCTACATTACAAAATTGCTCATTTAATTGACCTCTAGGTCATCGTACAATGAGGCTAAAATAACAGAAATAGTAGCTTTTCCCCTTATTTTTATGGTCTGCAGGATAAAGATAATAACTAGTTAATGATGTCTGATATATGCTTTATCCTATTCAGGAATAAATGAGAAATTTCCCATTCTTACCTTCACAAGATAAAGCAGATATTAACTAATTGTTCTGTATCTATTTCTTACACATCCTCCAAAGATGGCACTTGCACTATATGTACTATGATGCATAAGTTAACTTCCATGCGAGTGCCGTAAATACATTTTAGCTGCAGGGAAAACTTGTTTTTTTGAGGATGTGTAAGAAATAGAACACTACATTCAGTACTGTAATAATTTTCAGGTTGACTAACACTTCACAGAACAACCTATTTCAGATGTCCTTATATTATTGGATGGTATGTCTTTGGTGACCAGGTCACAGGGTTCATCCTGGATCAAAAGTACCTGTAGCCAAAACATTTGCCATTATAGGATTTTTATTAGCCATAAAGAAAATGTTTTAGCCAAAATTGTTTTGTGCAGTACTGTATAGAGTATTTATATATGAATATGAAAATGCATCTTTTTCAGCTAATATTGTGTACAAATTGGAATAAATCTTAATAACAAAACTATATTCCCTGATCAAAATCAAAGACAGCAAATGGGTGTAGGGGCAGTTAATATATTACTTAAATTTTTCAGTGGGGTGGGGGATGCACTATCTTTAGAGTTGGAAGCCAGTGCCCCCTGCTATCACCCACACCCACTTCTAAGGCCTATTCACATTAAATCAACAAACATACAGAAATAGGGGGGGAGGGGGTGGATGTTTATGGAGGATGTTTTTTCTTTCCTCCTTCCTTTTTTTTTTACAAAATAAATATTTGAAAGCTAATAAAAAAAAATTCAAATAGAGCTCATTATTTCTTTAAAATAACAATCTTTATGTTAGTTTGAATTGCTTTTTGCTTTTTTTAAGTAACCCATCAATTCCCCACCCCCAACGATTTTGTAATTTGCTCCATGTTGTTGCTTTTACGGATTTCAGCATTGATCTCAATCTTATTTTGGATGTTCTTATATTAATGGGTGGTATGGCTTTAGTGACTGGGTCATCACCAGAGAGCAGCCATTCACACGTCTCAAAAGTTATCTCCAACATATGTTGGAGACAGTATTTATCTCCAACAGGTCATTCCTTACTCGGGTGTGCAAGTAAACAAACTGATATATGGATACATGGACAGGTTTACTATAATGTGGAGTGGATTTATTAGGCCCATTAGGAAAAAGGTTGGGGTGAAGGGCCATTCATATAAATAAGTTTCTTACACACCCGTTTGTGAGAACATCATTTGTTATTTTTGATAACACATACATGCTTACACATGTACATGTGTTAACAATTTAAAGACATACGACTGGCTGTTCCTAGATGATGACCAGGTCACCAATGCCATACATCCAATGAAAAAGCAGAACGGTCAAAATTGATTACACTGTGACGTATACTTAACCTAACAATCATTTGTCTGTGACGCATAAATTAGTGTGTAAATAAAAGTGTAAAGGCTGTAAATGACTTATTTGAATTTTTTAAAATTTATTTACTTAAGACGAGGTTTTTGAGGATATGTAAGAAATAGAATAATACATTTGTGTTCGTTAGATACAATTTATCTTACAACAATTGTTTAAAAACATATTGAACTCTCTTTCTCTCATTATAGTTACATTTTAAAACAACTCATTATAAGATAAATGGTATTTAATGGCCACTTATGTATATTCTCTATACCCATAAAAAAATCATTAATAGTTTATTATCCCTGCCTACATGGCAAATCAGCAGTGGCAAATCAGCAAATCAGCACCGTGGGATGGGAGAAAATTTGAGCTTCATGATTTGTGCAAAAACAAGTTTGTTTTGTTTAATGAAACCACTAGAGCACATTGATTTATTAATCATCAGCTATTGGAGGTCTAACATTTGGTAATTCTGACAATCTTAGAGAGGAAACTTGCTCCATTTTTCCTTTAGTAGCAAGGGATCTTTTATATGCACTATCCTACAGACAGGAGAGCACATACCACAGCCTTTGATATACCAGTTGTAGTGCACTGGCTAGAACAAGAAATAGCTCAATGGGCCAACCGATGGGGATTGATCCTAGAATGACCACACATCAAACGAGTGCTTTATCATTGGGATACGTCTCGCCTGATTTGTGCAAGTCCAATTGGAAACGAATGCATCCAGTTTTATTGTTATTAAAAAACAACTATATTTTACTATGCTTTGTCACCTTATTTAAAAAAGAAGAAGACTACTGACCTTACGTTCCCATTCATAAGTAAATCAATATATACCGGGTACTCATTTATAAATATCAAAATATTCATTCATTTTTAATGCTGTTAATTATTGTAGTAGGTAACTTTATTTTAAACTGATTAAAAAATATTTTGCATGTTTTTCTAAACAAACCATAAAGTATGCCTAATCAATCAAGCCTATCTGTTGTGTAAATTAACAAACTAATTAAACATGATCTCAATCTGCAAAATGTTCATTGAAAAGTTAATTATTTTTATTTACTGTTTCATTTGCAAGTGAATTTTTAACCATGGTCAGTGAATTGTCAAATCCACTAGCCCCACGGCAGGTGATTTTTTTTAACATTCTATAACCCCTGCTGATTTCCTGTATAACATTACATTCCTCATTACATGTTAGCGCTTCTAAATTATGATAGCCCCACTCCCATGGCTAGTGATATTCGATTTTGGGTTAGTAAATAACTACTATTGCAATGCCTGACGGCTAGTGAATTCTTTTTTCTTTCAAATGTTGCAATTAAGTCTATTTTGTAAATATGAATATCCTGATCCCATCCCAAACCCGATGTTAGTGTTTTTAAGCTCTGCTTCCCTCTTTAGGTGACATATTATTACTATTATTTAGTGAAATTGTATTAACTTAAAGTAAAGTAGGGCTAGTAAATTTATAATTGTGGCTGCTACATTTTTTAAATCACTGATCTCATGGCTAGTGGATTAAAAAACAATTATAGAAATCCTGCATGTATATAAAAAGTGTATAAATTATAATTGTTCGACTATATGGATGGACAAACAGATCATATTATACAGAGTAGATTTATTCGACCCATTGGAAAGAGGTTGATATCATTCCTGATTTATCAGTGCAGTTCTGTGAGGTATTATTTATTTCCTTAATAACAGTCATAATTATAGTCAATAAGACTACCGTAGTTATCATGACTTGAATACATTGATTAATTAATCATAGTCTTCTGAGAAAAACACTTACATTTTTGCATTAATTTCATTTATTCGTGAACATACTTCTTTGCTTATAACCAATTAAGGTTCAAGCTTTCTGTTCAGGGCCCTAATTGACTAAACTCTCGCAACTTTGCGATATCACAATGCAATGCTAAAAGACTTGCAAAGAGGATACTTTGTTGTCTAGTAGAGCCTAAGAGAGCTTTGTGAATTAGGCCCCTGGACAGCTGTCTGGGTTGTCTGTTGAGGACAGTGGGTTAGCGGTTAGTGAGAGAGAAGTCAGTGTAGTGGCCATGCAACTAACTGTATAGAGAATCGTTAAACTTGCTCTGAGTGATATAGCTAGTACCGGATTAGCATTAAAGGATTGTTTACCTTTTTCTCAGACAGAATAACATTTACCATAGCCTTTGATATACTAGTTGTGGAGCACTGGTAGAGATAGGGGAAAATACCAATTGGTCTGCTGAGAGTAGAAATTAAAGAGCATGCATGAGTGTAATATGACTAATGGTCTGATGACCAAGCAATTAACAAAATCATTCTAGATACGTGAGTGAGATCCAGTTGAAAACTGCCAAAATATGACATTTTGGTGGTCAAATTTTCCACATTATATTTTTAACATTTTGTCAATATACCAGATAATATAGTTAAACCAATGAATTTAACACACATAATAGCATTTTTAAAGTATTTTCACCATAAAAAATTTCAGGAAGATATCTCCAACAGTTTTAGAGTGAGATCCATTTGAAAATTGCTTAAATAAGCCATTTTGGTGTGAAAAATTTCCGTGCTACATTTTTAACATTTTGTTATGTTTAAGAGCTTGTAACTTCATAAATTACATTCCCAAGCACTTGAAAAAAAATAGGCTTGTACTATAGAACCAGTTGTATATATATTATGATTCTTTGGATATGTAATTCTATTACTTTATGATTTATGATTATGCAAAAATGACTCCGAGGCCAATTATTGTTGATTTTTGGCACATATTTTTCTGTTTTCACACAAATAATAAACTATGAAAATAGTAATCAAATTAAGACATTCTTACAAAATTAAATGGAGATTATTACATATATTTTAAAATTAAGTAAACTTCTTATGTCATTCCATATCATTTTGTGATATTTATTCCAAAAAGGGCACGCCTATAATGTAAAACTGTTCTCAGCGCTTGCGAAATGACTAAAATGGACATATTTGAAAAGCTAATAAAGATATTGTAAAAACTCTTTCTGTTCTGTGTTTGTATTCTTCCATACTATAAGAATCATGTAGGGCAGTAATAAATACCTGTATGATTCGTTAAAAAAAAAGAAAATTGTAATTAGATTGTCAGCAGTCTTGACAGACTCGTATAGATTTTTTGTGTCTGCTATTACTGCTGTCATCTATAGTCCGTCCCACAGGGAATGCCTTTTTTCATACTATGGAATTTACTAGAAGTTATTTATTTCTCAGCCGATGGATTTGTAAATTACATGCAAAAATAGTATATTTTTGTTATTTCCAAAACTCTTACTTTTCTTCTTACATCAAACCAAACTGAAATTATTTACAAAAAACATTTTTACAGAATGATGGGATGGACTATAACTGTCACAACATCTATATATGGCTTTGTCAAATGCATCTTACCTTTTCTCTTTCTACCATACATCTTTTTGTTGCGTTATTGATTTTTGAAAATGGTTTGATTTGAGACATGACTATTAATCTGAACTTTGATCTACAGACTAAGGGCATTGTAAAGAAATTAATCAAGATTCTGGGTACCTACATTTTGTGAGTGAATACACTTAAAATAATTGAAGTTAAGATTCTGGGTACTTACACTTTGTCAGTCTGAATAGAATTAAATAATTGAAGTTAAAATTCTGCATACTTACACTTTGTGAGTCTGAATACACTTAAAATAATTGAGAGATTAATCTACAAACAATGAATAATTTTTGTTTCTGTTAATGACTCCATAGTATATTTTAACCTGTCATGTCTTAGAGTAGAGATGAAGCTGGCAGCTGCCACATAGGCTTCTTCCAACTAAGAGCAGCAAGGAATCGTTTATATACTGTCCTTTCCCAGTCAGAAAAACACACACCATGGGTGGGATGTAGGCCACTGGTAAAACACTTACTTGATGCATGGTTGATTTGGGATCGATCCCCATCGGTGGGCCCATTGGGCTATTTCTCGTTCCAGCCAGTGCACCACGACTCATATATTAAAGGCTGTTGTATGTGCTATCCTTTCTGTGGAATGGTGCATGTAAAATATCCCTTTCTACTAACAGAAAAATGTAGTGGGTTTCCTCTCTAAGACTATGTCAAAATTACCAAATCTTTGACTTCCAATAGCCAATAATTAATAAATCAATGTGCTCTAGTGGTGTTGTAAAACAAAACAAAACTTTAACAGATACCATGGCCTTTGGCAGGGATAGAAATTTTAAAATATTTTCATTAGTCTGGGTAATGTTACAAGTCCCCATAAAAAAATGTCTAGTCCACCCAGTATTGGTTGGAATCTTGTAACAAACAGATGTACCATACATCATTTTTGGCTGTCCCTAAAAAAAATCAAACAAAACAAAAACAAACAAAAACAAAAAAACATTCAATCAGTCTGCCTTTGTATTTTTTATTACATCAATGGTTTTGTTATTTCGATCGATTCAGTTGACTGTATTTTGAACAGTTCTATCCTAAGCTAAGCCTTGCATGTAAGCATTGTGCCTTGTATGAATGTACATTGTACACATCCTTGCCAAAACATCCTTTGAACTCTGCCTTGTGTAAAGATGTAATTTTCAAAACATTAGTGGGTTTGTCATTCATGTTCAGATAAGGCTGATAAAAAAAGTTTGTTTTGTTTAATGACACCGCTAGAGCACATTGATTTATTAATCATTGGCTATTGGATGTCAAACATTTAGTAATTTTGAAACCCACTACATTTTTCCATTAGTAGCAAGGGAACTTTTATGCACCATCCAATATGGTCGAAACTGTATTGCATTATATTATTTCATATTTATATTTCTTTGTTTTAAAAAAATTATTTAAAAATATATTTTGTCAAGAAAATCGGCTTGTCTACTGCTTCGCCATTCTTAGTGTATAGCAGTTATTTATTGTGATTTGGAGTCGGGGGGGGGGGGGGGGGGAGTATTTTACAAATAAGGGCCTATTTTCTTAATTTCATTGGAAAAGGAAGGAAGGAAATGTTTTGTTTAACGACACACTCAACACATTTTATTTATGGTTATATGGCATCAGACAATGGTTAAGGACCACACAGATATATAGAGAGAAAACCCGCTGTCGCCACTTCATGGGCTACTCTTTTCGATTAGCAACAAGGGATCTTTTATATGCACCATTCCACAGACAGGATAGTACATACCACGGCTTTTGTTACACCAGTCGTGGATGGAACGAGAAATAGCCCAATGGGTCCACTGATGGGGATCGATCCTAAACCGACCGCACATCAAGCGAGTGCTTTACCGCTGGGCTAAATCCCCCCCCCCCCCCATTGGAAAAGGAGAGTATTTAAAAATATCAGCCTATATCTGGTAAAATGTGTTACAAGGAAACAATAACGTATAAAAATTGCAATATGCAAAACTATACCGTGGTTGATATCGAGTTGATGAAATATTGCAGTATACCAGTTTACTATTGCAGCACTATTCAGTACACCCTATCCTCCTACCACTCCCCCCACACCACCCCTTCAGTTGACTGTATCTGTTGACTGTTCTATTTAGCTAAGACTTTAAGTGTAGTGCCTTGTGTAAATGTACAGTGTACACATACATGATTTGTTTTCTTCCTTTTGCAGTCGGAAGATCACTGTTAAAAGCCCATCACTTTGGTAACAAATATTTCACCAGCTTAAAACTCCCAGCACTGACCAACGGCTGTAGACTAGCAGATACTCGAAAGTCATGTAGTAAAATATTACACTTTCTCTTTTCAGGTTTGGGGAGAATTGCAGTGTCACCTGCTTCATTGCTGTCTAGATCGGGCACGGCAGGATGTCCGTTGCCATGGGGACTGACACTGCCAACGATATGGGATAAAGTGCCAAAAACAACCCATCTCAATGCCCACCTGCCAAAATGGAAAAGGAGACTAGCATTTTCTGTGATAATAATATATAATAAGTTTTTTTTTTTATAGTTTTTTAGTTTTTATTATATAAAGTAAAGGAAATTGGCCAGGTGCCAGTATTTTTCTGTGTTGATGTATGTCTGATATTGCATGTGGTTGACTCTAAAAGTCAGCAGCGTCGAGTTGAATGTCTGCGTTGAATGTCTGCGTGAATGCTGTGAGTTATTAATTTAATCAGTGTTAGTCGTCATCACAAAAATGAGGTTTTACCCTCGACGGATTCTCCGGTCCGTTCTCGTGGTGACCATGTTGCTGTTCGTCATGCTCAATCTGCACATCTTGCTGACGGCCCAACCGGAAGGTTCGTCGGAGTACCGGAAAGCCCTGATTCTTCAAGGAAACCACAAAAGTATTTTTGAAATGCACGTGCAATTTAGTAACAGTGATGGAGAATATGTCCAGTTGCCAAACCTTCCGAAATTCGTCATCACGCCAAAACTGAAACCTTTCAACATGACCCCGATTGCCATAAATCACGATGTTGATGTGACAAATCTTACCGTAATAAAAAGCGAAACGGCTCGAATTAACGCGGAGCAGCAGATTCACAACATTGACCAGTTTGGTCTGAGATTGGACAGTCACAGTGTCGTTATTGTTATACAAGTACATGATCGCCATGACTACCTCTATATTCTGCTAGACTCGCTGCGAAAAGTGAGGAACATAGAAAAAACACTGCTCGTTATCAGCCATGATGTGTATTCTCCTGAGCTGAATCAAGTGGTAGAGTCCATAGATTTTTGCCCGGTAAGTGTTTATTTATGTTTTTCATTTGTTTCATATTTTTTTTTAACGACACCACTAGAGCACAGTGATTTATTAATCATCGGCTATTGGATGTCAAACATTTGGTAATTTTAATATATAGTCTTAGAGAGGAAACCTGCTACATTTTTCCATTAGTAGCAAGGGATCTGTTATATGCACCATCCCACAGACAGGATAGCACACACCACAGCCTTTGTATATACCAGTCGAGGTGCACTGGCTGGAACAAGAAGTAGTGTTTATTTATGGAGAAAAAAATTAATTCTTGTAACCCAGTTAAGACAAAACAGGTTCTTCATGCAGTTCACTTTTGTTGTGATTAAAAAAATTGCTAATTAATTTATTATTTTATCCCCAATGACTGTTTCTATTGTCTGATTACGGTGACTGATTATTTTTAAACCAAAGTCATAAATGTATTCTAGCAAATTATGATTTTTGAAGTCACATATGTGACATCGCATGCATAGGTACATTACAAAATTGCTCATTTGTCATAGTACAATGTAACTGAAATAACAGAAATAATATACCTTTTCCACTTAATTTTCATGGACTGCAGGATAAAAATAATAACTAGTTAATGACGTAGGATATTAGCTTTATGATTATCCTTTGGAATTTCCCATTCTTACCTTCATAGGATAAAGCCTATGTTGTATGTCATTAACTAGTTATTCTCTACTTAATTTCATGCACATGTTTGTTTCCTGTTGAATTTTATATTTATTTGCTTGAAAACATTTTGTCCTACTACGACATTCATAAATGCGTTACTTTTTTTTTGCTAATTAATAATAAGTGGATAATTATTTCAACAGGAAATAATTAGTTGTATAATTTATTTTTTATTATTCATGTATATTATAGTGGTTGTAAAGAGTGTACCTTAAAGGAGAAATCAGAAAACATTTGCTGCAGCATATCTCAGGTTTCAGGTTTTTAAACAGGTCTTTAAAATATAGTGAAACCCCTCTAAACTGGACACACTCAAGACCAATTAAAATGTTCGATTTAGAGAGGTTCAATTATATACTTATTTGTGAAAAGGGACTGTAAAAAATGTCCAGTTCTGAGTTAATTTTGGTATACAGAGGGTCCGGTTTTGAGAGGTTTCACTGTCCACTGAAACAAATTACAGCTTTGTGAATGCTACTTTAAGACACACAACCATTAATTGTATACACTTCTACTGCAAATGGCAAAGCAATCTTTATATTTTTATTATGTGAATATCAAGTCATTGAATAAGTGTCAAGCCAAAGTGCTGTTTGATTTCATTAAAAGTAAACTGCTTTTAGCTGATCAGTTTATTTCAAAATTGTGTTATGTAAAAAGCCTTCAGTGTGTCCTGAGTAGATCGCTGGAGAGGAAACAGAAAAGCTAAATTCTGTAAAGCCAGTGTTAGCTTAAGCTTCAGCAGTCATCCTCTGAAAGTTTAAAGTCATAATCCATATGGAGACATTGCAAATGACAAAATGACGTCTGCTTTTGTGGTTAAGTTGAGGTCAATAACATCACAGGTCAGTTTTCTGCTTTTGTAGTTAAGTTGGGGTCAGTAACATCATGAGTGAGCTTTGGTGTCCTGTTGCTATGATGTAGTTGATGATTGCATAAGACCCTTACCCTGATCAGAACTAATGAAACACCATGGTTATCAAACTGATAGACATTCTCTGTAAGGAGATTTAAGGGTGTGTGTGAAGGGTCAGTGGGAGATAACCAGCTTCCGTGGTGTATTTGTTAAGCCATTGGACATAAGGCTGGTAGGTACCAGGTTCACATCCCGGTATCGGCTCCCATCCAGAGCAAGTTTAATAACTCAGTGCAGTGTTCTCCAACTTTGGCGGACATGTGAGGCCTTGGTTCGCCCCCTCTCGCACCGGAAAATTTTGTAAATCTTAAGTCACAAAAGGTGCTTTTTTTCTGGCATTTAATAGTTGATTTAAATAAAAGTTAACCATAATCTGTCTCATGATCTGCCACACCGGCACCGGTCATGCTGAAGTAGTAGGGCCTAGATGATCATAGGCCTAAATGTGTGCGGCCAGTGGGCTAATCTCACCCGGAAAATTTTGAAAATAAAAGTTCATATAGATGCGATTTCCTGGCATCTGGGGATAGTATTTTGCCGTCTTTCATTGCATAAAATATTATTCTCGATTTATGGTTTTCAACATGCCAACAGCCAGCAATAGACAATTCCCCTGCATGAAATTTGCCCGGACCCTTGTCAATTACGCGCAAGGACTAAGATTTACTAAAAATCATAATATGCAAATTGCCAGGCGGCTGTCTGTCAAAAATTATCGCTCACTGATTGGATTAGAGGAGCCAAGCTGTTGAGAGGCAATCTATGTTGCACCGCTGAGATTTTGCCGCTTGTATTGACAACTCCCGCTTTATCACTGCTGGATATTGGGGAGGCCCAGTTTTAATTTTTTACAAGGAGAGACTGCGAAATAATATTTATAGGGGCGAATTATTCATGGACGGAATGTACCAGCAAAGTAAGAAAAAAAAACCCCCCAACTATTTCACCAACTTATTTATGTATTTATATGAATTTATTTACAGCATATATTATTAATATTGTACAGGACTAGTAGTGGTAGTCCACATGGATGGAAACTACTAGGCCTAGCACCTGCTTCAGGCTTTTGCCGGTACAGTCAGAGTCAGCTGGCGATTGGCTAATTTTTAGCAGGGATCCAATCAGATTCGTTCTTACAAATGTGTTGAATTAGAATATTATTATTATATACTCCAAGTCCAATTACAGGCTAAATATAGCGATAGGTGAATAGAACTGACGGAAGTTTTTTTCGTCATAGCAGATTTATTTTCGACTTGGCGGCATTTTTTATGAGCTTGGCAGACCCGTCTGCGAAAATCTTCAGCTTGGCAGCACAAATTCTCAGCTTGGCGGGTGTACAAGCCGCTTACTGGGGTTGGAGAACACTGCAGTGGGTAGGTGTAAGGCCACTACACCCTCTTCTCTCTCACTAACCACTAATCCTCTGTCCTTGACAGATGGTCCAGATAGCTGATGTGTGTGCACAGGACAGCATGCTTGAAACTTGAATGGATATAAACATGAAAATAAATATAAAGAAGAACGTGGAAAATGCAGATGTAAAAGGCCTTGCTATTCAAAATGGTGGTGATGGACCAGAGACTGGCTTGTTAGGTGTGGGGTACGAAAAATAGAGAATACTACATATACACTAGAATGGCCATTAGATACCATTTATCTTACAATGAGTTGTTTTAAAATGTATCTAATGAAAGAAAGAGAGTTGGATATTGTTTTAAACAAGGAATTGTAAGGTAAATGGTATCTAACGGATACGAATGAAGTATACTGCTTCTTACATATCCTCAAAAACGACTAGTGAAAAGTGTGCCACAATTTTTAAAAACTAGGGTCTGTCACTTTAATATCATATAAGTAGTTGTTAATCAGTTTGTTTACACACCCGTCAGTGAGAACACCATTCATTATTTTTATAACAAACACTAATTACACATATACAAGTGATATCAAATGAAAGACATACAAATGTATGACTGGCTGCTCCTAGGTGATGACCAGGTCACCAATGCCATAGTATCCAATGGCAAAACAAGCACAATTGATATCACTTACCCTGTAACATGAGTTAACCTGAAACTGATTTGTCTGTGATGCTTAAGTTAACTTCAAGCACTGGTGCTGTAAATAGGTTTTAGTTGGAAAAGACATTTGAATTCATTTAAAAACTTTTTTATACGCCCATCTATTGGTCGTATTATGGTATGGTGTTGTCTGTCCATCTGTATATCCATCTGTCCATCTGTCTGTTAAATTTTCCTTGTCTGGACCATATTTGACATACAGATGCATAAAGGACCATCAAACATATAGCAGTTCATAAAATTTGGCACAAACGATGTTGTCGTTCGTATGTCAGTTATGCAAAACCAATATCAACATAAATGATGGAACGTTCGTGCAAAAGCTGTAATCATTCGTCAGAATTTTTTTTTTTTTAAATTGTTTTTGGAAGCATATTGCATGTTCTCTTTGATCATTTCACTACGTGCACAAAATCACATACTGTTCGGAAATTACAGAGACTGTACTGAATTTCAGCCATAGTAAGAGTGGCATTTTCTCCCCACCTAAAAAATAAAAATAAAACAAACATATATTCTACTTTTTCTTTATTTTTTAAACAATATCTTATCCTAAACATGTTTTTAATGTGAAATGCTAAACACATTAAAACATTCAGGATTTCCTATGACTTAATTATTTCATATTTGTGTTTGGCAGTTGGAAGAAAAGTAAATTGCAGTGCATAAAATTTGGCATGAATCAATGAGTTTGTCATTTATCTATAGGTTATGCAAAACCAATTGAATATCAACATAAACGACGTATCGTGCAAAAGCTGTAATTGCTCATCAGAAATTCCAAACAAATGTGTGTTGGCCAATATCAGTGTTTTTGAAAACTGTGTGCAGTGGGAAATCCCTGACCTATAGTCCGGCCCATCCTTCAACAAACGTGGTTTTTGTTAATAATTTCAGTTTGGTATGATGTAAGAAGAAACATAAAAGTGTTTTGGAAATAACAAACAAATACTATTTATGTGTGCAAGTTACAAAACAGTCTGCTCAGAAATAAATAACTTGTAGTAAATTCCATAGTATCAAAAAAGGGACAAACTATAGATGTACATCATATGTGCATGATGGCAATGTTCTAACCAGGGTCTTTTTCGTTGTTCAAAGTGTCCAGCTATTTTCTTCATGACTACTGTCTACTTTCATTATAAAAACGTTAACTGCGTTAGCATGCCACTGACATATTTAAAATTTATGAAAGTTTACTCAAATACTCAAAGTCCTAACGTCACGATATTTGGTGTTTGAAACAAGTCACAGAATCTTTATGGGTAGTTTCTTAGAATATTATATTATATACCAATGCAATTTAATGACACTGATGAAAACAAAATGTGTTAAAAGGGTGTGATGAATCTCTCTCACTGCTGTTTTTGAAGTGGTGACAGCGAGTTTCCTCTCTCTCTATATCTGTGTGGTATTTAACCATATGTCTGACACCATATAGCCGAAAATAAAATGGGTTGAGTGCGTCGTTAAATAAAACATTTCCTTCTTTCCTCACCGTTATTTCAAGCCAAGTTGTGCGATTTTGGATTCTCCACAGATTTCAACATTTGTATAGCTTCTTTCAGACTGATTCGGGTCTATTAATAGGAAAATGCGATGGCATTGTAGCGACTATAACTAGTGTAGGAAAAAATGACCGCTAGTGCAGCTTCTGTCAGATTTAAAACCCATTATTTATATATTTATTTATTTATTTATAACATGCATTGAGATTAACATCTATGGATGCAGCTATCAGTGAAATAGAGTAAGAGTATGGTAGACAAGACAATTCTGTGGAATTCTTGTTTATATTTTAAGTTGAATAATAGTACATACATGTATTATGATCTTATCAATAGAGCTGGGCGGTATGCCGTATATACTGTTCGGTATCGGTATCATGTCAATACCGATTTACCGTACCGAGCAAATTTCAGAATACTGAAATTTCGGTATTGATTTTTTTTTTCTCCGCCATATACTAATGCAACTAACAATATATCTGACGAACGCAAAATAGCTGAAAAGAAGAGAGATGAGGTTCTTGTGTATAGAAGTTAATTTTATTTAGATGAAATTAGCGGTTGAGTCTAACCTCGGCCACGTATTTAAGGCTGAGTTACAAAAAATACCTCTCAATATCAGTATTGTGTCAATATCGAATATCGTACCGATACCAAGGTAAATCACCCCAAAGTTACCAATACCGAACCTGAACTTTCAATACCACCCAGCTCTAGTTATCAAGGTGTGATATATATTGCAGCTGATGTTTTGGTCATGTCATATCAGGAATGTTATATTTTTAGCATGTTTATAATAATTACATTGACAGAATCAGATATATAAATAACAGAACTATTACTGTACATTGCAGAGTTAAAACATTGGGTCCAAGTCATGACATGACCAGAACCTCAGTAGAAACATGCACCACACCTTGATAAAATCATAATACACACGTGTCCTGTTATTCAAGTAAACAAGTTATTATAATGTAAACATGAATTCTGCACAATTAAATGGATACATCTTAAACTGTCCATTAATATAAACAGTTATATGGGAAACTGACAAACAGATCCAACCACTTGTTTGATTAATTATGAAAATAAAACTTAATATTTCTCAATATTTTAGGGCGTGGAACATAGCCCAGTGGTAAAGTGTTCGCTTGATGTGCGGTCAGTGTGGGATCGATCTCTGTCGATGGGCCCATTGGGCTAATTATTGTTCCAGCCAGTGCACCACAACTGGTATATCATATGCTGTGCTATCCTGCCTGTGTGATGGTGCATATAAAGATCCCTTGCTACTAATGGAAAAATGTAGCGGGTTTCTTGTTTAAGACTATATGTCAAAATTACTAAATGTTCGACATCCAATAGCCGATGATTAATAAATCAATATTTTATGTCACTGCAGGCATACTGACATTTTATTTGAGATATATATTTAAAATCGCATGTTTTTTTTCCCCACCAGTCATGACTTATACAGTTTCTTTATAATTATAGTCATAAAAATGGTAATACTTTTGATTGGCACTTAATGTTTCAATGAGATGTTTTTATATAGTGAGAACAGGTTTGTTCGTTTGCTGTAATCATATGTGAAAATAATCACACATGTATGTTAAAGAGTCAAAAGTTGAAACACTCATAGTTTAACACGGGTGTAGGAAGGTGCCAAAAAGTGTGGGGGGGGGGGGGGGGGCACATAAATGTATAAATATATAAAAACCATCACTGCTGCAACAAAATATTCCTTGTTCCCCGCTTCCTACGCCAGTGTTTAAAATATGCAGAGGTGTTGTAAAACAAATATTCCTTTCCATTCATACATGTATTTATTATCCGCTAGGTTCAACATAACCAAGTTAATAAAAATCATACGAAGCACACGTGTAAAAACATGTGCAATGACGTACTTTTGGGAAGCGACGTCATAACATGATGTTGCTTCCCCAGTCCTAGCTTGAACTGTGCATGTGAAATATGACATCATTTCATCTTCTCCTTCTAGTTGTGATTGAAACATTTTGAGACGGTCCTTGTTATTCATAAAAAGTACGAATAATAATATGGATAATAAAAAAATTATTACACTCCCACATGCGTTGTACTAATTTTACAAAACTCGTGTCAGGATTCATGTATTACCCTCACTCTCACTAGGGTAATACAAAAATCCTGACACTCATTTCATAAAATCAGTTTGACACATAAGCTCATATGATATCCGGTAATGTCTATGTATTTCATTCAGTCTGTTCTGATGTACTTGTATCATTGTATATGACAGATAATGAAAATAGCTTGTGTTTTTGTTTGCAGGTTATGCAGATTTTCTTCCCCTACTCCCAACAGATGTTCCCAGATGTGTTTCCAGGAGAGAGCGTAAACGATTGCCCAAGGGATATTAAAAAAGATCAGTGAGTGTTGGTTTTTAAAATTTGTATTTACTCGGGCCAAGACTATTATTATTAATTTTAACAACTTCATTTACATTTTGTTTTGCTTTCTTTATTGTTGCAGCAGATCAGGGTGGGTTTTTTGACTGCATATATACATCTACATGTATGAAGGAAATGTTTTATTTAACAGTGCACTCAACACATTTTATTTACGGTTATATGGCATCAGACATATCGTTAAGGACCACACAGATATTGAGAGAGGAAACCTGCTGTCACCACTTCATGGGCTACTCTTTTCGATTAGCAGCAAGAGATCTTTTATATGCATCATCCGGCAGACAGGATAGTATATACCATGGCCTTTGTTACATCAGTTGTGGAGCACTGGCTGGAATGAAAAATAGCCCAATGGGTCCACCAACAGCAATCGATCCTAGACCGACCGCACATCAAGTGAATGCTTTACAACTGGGCTACGTCCTGCCCCCATCTACATGTAATGTATAAAAGTATGTTGTGTTTAACGACACCACTAGAGCACATTGATTTATTAATAATCGGCTATTGGATGTCAATGTACATGTAATTGGAGCCATTTTGATCTTGTAGAACAGATTCAGTTGTTCCAGAATGTTGTATATGTAAATGTACACCAATTTAATATCAAACAAACATGTTGCAGTTAAAACCTACTGACTAGTTAGTTCTCGAGCTACAGGTATCCAGCTACATTTTGAGCTACTATGAATGATGACACCTTATTTTTCTCATATAATTGATAATTTAATCTTGACGTTGTAAGTAATTTGTAATTTCACACAAAGAAACTTACTAGCTCGGTCGCTGGACTGAAATCAGTGCACTTGACACAACCAAAAATACAGGTAACAATGATGTATGTAGTACCCGTATATAGGATAATATGATACTTAGTAATAGTAGATTTATCTACTTATAAGGAACAAATCCCTTGGTGGACCCCTTCCCCCCTCCACCTCCACTCCCCCTCTCCCTCCCCCAACTGTGCTGACCAGTGTGTCAAGTCTGGTATATGAAAGACCACCGTATGTGCTGGTTTGTCCATGGGAAAGATCCTTTGCTGCGAATATAAAATATAGTTGGTCTTCTTTGGTATTTCTCGTTCCGGCCAGTGCACCACAACTGGTATATCAAAGGTTGTGGTTTGTGCTGTCCTGTCTGTGGAATGGTACATATAAAAGATATCTTGCTATTAATGGAAAAATGTAGCAGGTTTTCTCTCTGAGACTATGTGTCGTAATTATCAATGTTTGACATCCCATAGGCGATAATTAATTAATCACAGGAGCTGTGGGTGCCATGGCGCCTATTTTTCCTTGTTATTGTGCACATATGGCTAGAAAATTAAAGTTTATTTTCATTAACAATACCTCTAAAGCACATTGATTTATTAATCATCAGTTATTGGATGTCAACATTTGGTAATCCTGACATATTTAGTCTTCGAGAGGAAACCAACTACATTTGTCCCATTTGTAGCAAGGGATCTTTTATATACACCATCCCATAGGATAGCACATACTTTTGATATACTAGTCATGGTGCACTGGTTGGAATGAGAAATAGCCCATTGGGACCCACTGATGAGGATCGATCCTAGATCGATGTCACATCAGGTGAGCACTTTTCCTTGGGGCTATATGTCCTGCCCAGAAGGCTATAAATGCCATATTTTAAAACGTGAAATTAATTTTTTTTTGGTTTGGACTCTACAGTACATACATTTATTTTCATCTCCATAACTATTGAACTGACAGTGCCCCCCCCCCCCCCCATTCAAATACTCTGCACCTGAATCAGTGTTGTCTAGTGGTTTCATTAAACAAAACAAACTTTATATTTGTAGTTCTAGATAACTAGCACTAGTAACATATCTAACATACATGCAGTAAGTAGTATATGAAACAGTTCAGAAATCTGCCATTAGCACCAGGAAACGTGCAGAATGCGTTTGTCAGTGAATAACACAAGTGTATAGCTGACAGCTACATGTAGCACTTGACACACTTGATGACAGGAGGAACATGTGTACATCATAATTATAGTACGATGTTCACATACATAAAAGAAGAGGAGGTTGCTAAGACAACAAGCTCAGTGATTACTGCACATCCTGAGTTGACCAGAGGGCTAAATCAGGGTTATGGTTGCCGTGGTAATTGTCAAGAGGGAACTCTCAAGAAGCACAGTATTTGATTATGTGATATCTGCATGTGGTTCAAGAGATTACTTTGTGAATTACTTTGTGAAAATAACCCTGCTGCTTCTCAGACTGTTATTATGGCATTGTTTAACATAATTGCATAATATCTTAAATATGATTATTTCTTACATACATATGATTCAATGCTGGTGATGAAAAGTCTTATATTCCGTATTACATCTTTTGAGTTATTTCTTATTATAACTAGTTTTTCTACACTGATATATTATACCTAACCAAATTAATTAAGGCGCAGTAGATATTTCTGATGTTTTTCTTTAATTACCAGTATGGCCCCCCCTCCCCCAATTTTTTTAAATTATATATATATATTTTTTAATGCTGAGTGATGTCAAAAATCATCTGCTAGTATATGTTTATGACTCCTTTAATCGGTCATCATAATCAGCTGATAAAAACAGTGGTTGCAGGATAAATAGCGTATACCACAAGGATGTAAATATTTTATACCATATCTTTTATTACACTGTATAGTTGCTATAATAACCATAATGACATTACAACAAAAAAATTGCTTTGCTGCTACTATTCATTTGTTAATAATTAAATGTCTATTAACAGAAAAGTTAGTACATTTTTGTTATTTTTATAAATGTTGTCTTGATTTCTACATGTAGGTCAAGCCAAACCAAAGTTACTGAAAAAAATATTGCTTCAAACTGTGAAGTCTAATGGAATATAATTTGGCACATCTGGTATGAACATTACTGATTCATTATTAAAATTCACCAATATCCACAAGGGAAAACCATCAACCTTTCGACTTATAATTAGAGCAACAGCATACTTCATTCCATTCAATGGAAGAGTTGAATTTGTGCACATTCTTATGGACATTTTTTGAATTTGTGCATGAAATGTGCAGAATTAAATCACATCTGTTGTGGTAACGTGGCCAAAACCAGTAAACTAAGCTAAACTAAGTGTTTCCAAATATCAAGTAGTATGGGCAGATCTAGGATTTTGTAATGGAGGTGGCAGGGTTGGGGGTTGTGACAAAAATTTGTAAAAATTGCTAAAAGTAAATGAGCCAAGCTCTGAAAGGAAATGAAATCTGTAAGGTGGATTTGGGAGCAAGCACCCCAGAAAATTTTGAAATAAAGGAAGGAAGGAAATGTTTTATTTAATGATGCACTCAACACATTTTATTTATGGTCATATGGGGTCAGACATATCGTTATGGACCATGCAGATATTGAGAGAGGAAACCTGCTGTCATCACTTCATTGGTTACTCCTTTCAATTAGCAGCAAGGGATCTTTTGTATACACCATCCCACAGACAGGATAGTACATACCATGGCCTTTGTTACACCAGTTGTGGAGCAATGGTTAGAACTAGAAATAGCCAAATGGGTCCACCGATGGGGATTGATCCTAGACCGACCGTGCATCAAGCGAACGCTTTACCACTGCCCTTGAAATAAAGATGCTCAAAGATGTATTTTCAAGGCAATTTACAATTGAATATAGTGGATGATGAATTTAAAAACTTTTTTGTAAAATGGCACTTAAATGGGTGGGGATTGATCCCCGTTGGTGGGCCCACTGAGCTATTTCTCGTTCCAGCCAGTGCACCACTACTGGTACATCAAAGGCCATGGTATGTGCTATCCTCTCTAGGATGGTGCATATAAAATATCCCTTGCTACTAATGGAAAAATGTAGCAGGTTTCCTCTCTATGACAGTGTCATAATAACCATATATGTTTGCATCCAAACACTGATGATTAATAAATCAATGTGCTCTAGTGGTGACATTAAACCAAACAAACTAACTAAATGGGTGGGATCATGAGATCCCTGTGAATCTCCTCTGAATCCCCTCTGGATCTACCAATGAGTATGCACTGATATGAAGTAAACAGATGCAAATTTAGTATATTTTATGTTTCAAATCACTAGCCTGAATACACAATCAATCAATCTATATTTCTTTTTCTTACACACCTGTTAGTGAGAACACCATGCGTTATTTTTGATAACACATGGTTGTTTACACACATATGTTTGTTAACAATTTCAAGACATACAACTGGCTGCTCCTAGGTGATGACCAGGTCACCACTGCCATACATCCAATAAAAAACAGCACGGTGGAAATCGATTACACTGTGACGTATAGTTAACCGGGCAATCATGTGTCTGTGACGCATAAGGCAGCTACATGTGCAAAGGGTTGTAAATATCGTTTAGTCAATAAAGATGTTAAAATTTGCTTAAAACCTGGTTTTTGAGGATATGTAAGAAATATAATAATACATTTGTGTCTGTTAGATACCATTTATCTCACAACTCATTTAAAAACATTTCAAACTTGCTTTCGCTCATTAGATACATTTTAAAACAACTCGTGAGATAAATGGTATCTAACAGCCACTCATGTATTATTCTCTATCTGCACCACTCATCTATAGATGAGTGGTGCAGATAGAGAATAATACATGAGTCCCATGCAGAACGCCTTTTTTCATACTATGGAATTTACTACAAGTTATTTATTTCTGAGACAATTTTTCTTTCTTCTAAATTGCACATAAAACATTGTTTGGTTATTTCCAAAACACTTTTACTTTTCTTCTTACTTCAAACCAAACTGAAATTATTTACCAAAAATATTTTTATAGTAGGATGGGATGGACTATATAGACTCCAATCCAAGCAACTCTCCTTCATTTTATTTTCCTGAGAAGCCTCCGTTCTGAATAAACTTACTTCTTGATATTTCATTAATTGTAATGGTTTCTACAGGATTCCTTATTGTTACAAGTAGGAGTCTGTTTGATGCAGAATATATTTAATGAAGAGAAAGCGCTGGTGGCAGAGGCATTGTCTGCCAAAATCATTGTTTGTCTCCAACTAATGAAGAGTCAGGAATTAAGTTTTGGGATCCAGTACATGTAAATAACTAATTAAAGCTGCTAATGATAGTCACACGATTTTGTAGATGATAATTTTGTAGATAGTAAAAACAAAGTCTGTATATATACTCTTCAAAAAAAGAAACGCAAAAGGGTACAAATGGGTTATAACTCTGATTTTATGTTTCCTACCGGTTCATGCTTTGTGAATATAAGGTCATTGCATGTCCCAAACACATTCCCACGGTTACATTCGATAAAACGCAGCTACTGTACAATAAAGTTCCAAAATGTGAATATTCGCAAAAACGCAAGCCACGTGCAAACCATGTCACCACTGCACGTGCGTTGTCTGCACGTGCAACATGAACACCGACAGTATAAAAGTGCAGGGTGTTTGCTTGCCTGGCCTCTGTATCTAGCCGACAGTTGACAATTCAGGACATGCCACGTCTCAGTGAACCGCAGAGAAACAATGCCATCGGCCGACTAGACGCAGGCGAATCCAGAACGGCTGTTGCCTGGGCATTCCATGTGTCCCCAAGCACCATCTCCAGACTGTGGGACCGTTACCAGCAACATGGATCAACACGTGACCTCCCTAGATCCGGTCGACCACGGGGGACTACCCCCGGGCAGGACCGCTACATCCGGGTACGCCACCTTCGGGAACGATTGACTACTGCCACCTCCACAGCCGCAGCAATACCAGGTTTGCACAGGATATCCGACCAGACCGTACGGAACCGCCTACGTGAGGTAGGAATTCGTGCCAGACGTCCAGTTCGAGGTGTCATCTTAACACCACAACACCGTCGACTCCGACTGCAGTGGAGCCAGATTCATCGACAATGGCCTCAATTGCGATGGAGACAGGTGTGGTTCAGTGACGAGTCCCGATTTTTGCTCCGACGTCATGATGGAAGATGTCGCGTGTATAGGCGTCGTGGTGAACGTTATGCGGCAAACTGCGTGCAGGAAGTGGACAGATTCGGCGGGGGTAGTGTCATGGTGTGGGCAGCCATCTCACACACTGGCAGAACTGACCTGGTCCACGTGCAGGGCAACCTGAATGCACAGGGCTACATTGACCAGATCCTCTGGCCACACATCGTTCCAGTTATGGCCAACGCCAACGCAGTGTTCCATCATGACAACGCCAGGCCTCACACAGCACGTCTCACAACGGCTTTCCTACAGAACAACAACATTAATGTCCTTCCTTGGCCATCGATATCTCCGGATTTGAACCCAATTGAGCATCTATGGGACGAGTTGGACCGACGCCTCCGACAGCGACAACCACAGCCCCAGACCCTGCCCGAGCTGGCAGCAGCCTTGCAGGCCGAGTGGGCCACCATTCCCCGGGACGTCATCCGTACTCTGGTTGCTTCAATGGGCAGGCAGTGCCAGGCAGTTGTCATAACACGCGGAGGCCACACCCGGTATTGACTCCAGATGACCTTGACCTTGGTGGTGTGTCCTATCACTTACTCACAATGGACTAGAGTGAATTGTGAACAATCCTGCAACATTTGGTAATTATCGGACTCACCATTCAATGATTAAATCAATTCTCCAAATGTTACGACAATGTGGTTTTGCGTTTCTTCTTTTGAAGAGTATATATTCAAAGTTGAGTTCTTGTAGATGATAATTTTGTAGATAGTAAAAACAAAGTCTGTATATATACTCAAAGTTGAGTTCTTGTAGATGATAATTTTGTAGATAGTAAAAACAAAGTCTGTATATATACTCAAAGTTGAGTTCTTTTAGATGATAATTTTGTAGATAGTAAAAATAAAGTCTGTATATATACTCAAAGTTGAGTTCTTGTAGATGATAATTTTGTAGATAGTAAAAACAAAGTCTGTATATATACTCAAAGTTGAGTTCTTTTGAGGGTGAGATGTAGCCCAGTGGAAATTCTCTTGCCAGATGCACCATTGGTTTAGGATCGATCCCTGTCAATTGGCCCATTGGGCTATTTCTTGTTTCATGCAGCCAGTTCACAACAACTGATATATCAAAGGCCGTGGTTTGTTAACCTGCCTGTGGAATAAAATATACCATGTTGCTAATGGAAAATGTAGTGGGTTTCCTCTCTAAGACTATATATCAAAATGACCAAATGTTTGACATCCAATAGTCAAAGATAAATAAATCAATGTATTCTAGTGGTGTCGTTAAAGGGACATACCCTAGTTTTTAAACACTAAGGTATATTTTTTACTATTATAGCCGTTTTTGATAACTGAAGTCATACTTTACTTAGATTTTATGGTCTAGATTATCAATTTCCGTACATTCGAAGTGACTTTAATATCACAAAATGCATTTCTCATATTTTTAAAAACGCATGTGTGTCTGAGATGTAATAGTTATGCAGTTGAGTTTAGTCCATTTTCAGAGAGTATTTCACCATTTCAAAGTCATAGACTCATGTCTGACTCAATTGTAACTTTATCCAAATGTGTTTCAGGTTTGTAGATTAACTAAACTTAGTGTTAATTTTCAGGGGTTGAAACTAGGGTATCATCGCTGAACTAAGAAAACCTTGTATGGGCAGTTTTGGCAATTTACACTTTTTTATTCTTTCAGAAGCAGAAATCTGTTATCTTTTTGTTGTCAAAACCTCGTACATGTCCAGGCAATGGAAAGTATGGAAAATGTCAAAGAAGTAAAACACGTATTTGAAAACCACTTTTTATCTGTTATGAAAACCTTGTATCTACCAACTGATTATTTGTATCCTCTTCGTATTTCAACCTTTTCTATCGGGTAAAGGTAAATGTTTAGTGACCAAAGTGTCTATATTGTATATATGTACATATTATGTATTCAACTGGTGGTCAAGGAAAAGCTATCACATCAGAAAAGAAGTGTAGGCCCACCAGGTATTTCCATATTTAAGGTCCAAGCTTAAATACCAAAAACAAATACCATCTCGGAGAAAATAAAGGTTTATCTAAAATTAAGTCTGGGACTTACATTAAGAAGCTGAAAAAACCCCTGTATCTATACATGGACATATAATAAAGGGGAAAAGTCCAAGTTAGGATAGCAGCAGACCAAATACATGCAATATCATTCAATGACAAGACAACACATGTTTCAATACCATTATGTAGGACAGGAGGGACAGTTATTAATTTTAATTTTAAATGATGAAGGGCAGTGCTTATATATATTCTAGACACCAAGCTGTTTGATAGTCGAGGAAAGGGGAGGAGGTACACCCGACTCCTATAGATATAACTGGCTATTTTAATGGATAGCTGATGTTTACTTCATGTACAATTTCAGTTTTTAGGTAAGGGATTCTTTGAGAAGCCACTGCACAGGTTTCACAATATCAAGTTATACACAAAAATGATGTATGGTATCAATTAATATGTAGGTTTATTTGTTTATTTTATTTTATTTCATTGTTATTGTTATTTATGTAAAGAGAGCAAACATGATGATGCATCTTTATTTAAAGTTCTTTTAAAATCTCTCGTTATAACATTTCCTCCAATTACACTGTAAATAAGATGTCAATTGTTAGCCCAGGGAACATTTCTATTAAAATAGTATCCGAATTCATGCCAATAGTCTTAAATGCGGCAAATGTTACTGTTTTTAAACCTATGGGCTTCATTTCACATGAATCCCAGTAACCTTGGGATGAAGTAAATGTTGTTGAACCTATGAATCATGTCCCAGATTTTAAACATTTTAGTTTATTCCATGAGACATGTTCAGCTAAAACGAAAGGTATTACTTTGAAATATTTGTGGATAATCTCTTAAGAGACACATTTTCTAAACCATTGAGGAATATTCTTGTTAGTTAAATGGACAATGAACAATTTGTATACACATTATATTGTTATACACCCTAAAAAGTGGGAGACAGCCACCCTATAGGAAACCTACCATGTCACTTTTAAGATTGAATATACAAGGTTTATTAAAACGTTGACACACCTAATCTATTGGTGACCCGAGGCCAGTTTCACAAAGACATTTACTGTAACCATCTGTTAAGCAATTGCTGGTGAAAATGCTTTCTTTGGTCATTTTTTAAAATAAATTCATTATTGTGCCACATTCGTGAATGTAGCAGACAATACTAATGAACATTACAAATTGTCATTTCTAGAAAATACGGTTTTAAAATTTGACCCTTACATGTTGCAGCCTTGTCAAGAAAGTGTGTTGGGTGGGGTGGTGAGTAGGCTTTGTTGAACTGCTCCTGATTTAAGCGATTTAAAAAAACAAATTGTCCAGAGAAGTGTTCTCTAAACATTGCTTACCACAGTCTAAGCCCCCACCCCAGCACAATGTCCTGCATACGTACCTGCAAGTCACTTTCAGTTGTTTTACCAAGAGCAGATTAACAGTCAGATAACAGTTTATGCTGTTGGTCCCTGACTGATTGGGCAAGATATATTAAATTTTATTAATTTTAATGAGGAATTTCTCGTCCAGCAAAGGGCACCTGGCAGTTAACAGTTAAAATGAGTACAAGTACACACGGCAAGTACGCTGACTGATTCAGGGCCTCGATCCATGAAGCGATCTTAGTGTTAAGATCACCTTAAGTACATAATATAGTTATTCACCTAAGGTGATCTTAGCACTAAGATTGTGTTGTGGAACAGGGCCCAGGACACAATTGAGACTGGCAGTGTTTATAATATGATACACCTTACATGGCTAGATTTAAGTATTAGGGTAATTTGAAAAACAATGTAGGTATAATGGTCATACTAAATGAAGACATTATTAATATGAAAAACTAGTAAGTAAATTTTAATTCAGATTTTCACAGTGAAATACTCGTAAATGACATTTCTGTAATTCAGATTCAGTTATTGATAAAAACTATTCATCAGTTTAAAATGACTTTATTCATAAAGTTATAGATCTTAAGAACCATTTGTTACACTGAATCAGCTTGTACCAAAACAGGTTTTTTCGTCTCCTGTAAAACATAAAAAATTCAGATACAAGTTTTACTTAGTTCAACTACAGTATGTCCCTTTAAAGAAAACAAACATTAGCCTGCTGTAGTCTCAGTCTTGATTGTTTTCACTTGAGTAATTGTTCATTCATGGAGTATCGGTAGAAAGCTGATTATTCACAGAATGTTTGTGAACTTACTCCGTTGATTATTCATTCATCTTGATTAGACGGGATCAGATAGAATTCTTGTTTTCTGTTTTCTTTCCCAACTCAGACAGATTGATGTTATCGTTTGTTTTCTGTCAGTACATGTATTATCCTGTCCTATCCTTGCTGTAATTGTGCCCCAAAAATCAGACGTCATCATCAACAAGAAAAATGTCACGGTGTTCTACTTGGTTTGCCACTGTACTCTAAGCACACTTTCCATGTTGTATATGTAAGATTGTAAACTTATCATTGGTAATATGATAAAAGACATCTGTATCCAACAAATTGCATTATCATAGGTTAGTGTAGCCCAGTGGTAAAGTGCACACCTGATCCATTGCTGTTAATCGAAAAGAGTAGTCCATAAAGTGGTCCTGAACCATATGTCCAACACCATATAACCGTAAATAAAATGTGTTGAGTGTGTCGTTAAATAAAACTTTTCTTTCCTTCAGATAGCAGATGATAAATAAATCAGTGTGCTCTAGTGGTGTCAATAAACAAAACAAACATTTACCGGTAGTAATGATGTGTACATGTAATTTGTATTTTACTATCTGTTTCCAGAGCTAAGCTTAAGAAGTGTAATAACGCCGAACACCCAGACAAGTATGGACACTACCGTGAAGCTAAATACTGCCAGGCCAAGCACCACTGGATATGGAAGGTAAGTTTGTATTCACACCTTTGAATCTCCAGCATTGTTTTTTTTATGACTAATAATTATAGGATATTAAACAAGCTTCCATTTTGTATCATGTTTATGTCCTGAGTGAAATAATTTTCTGTTGTCACGACCTTTAACAAGTAACAATGAAAATTATTTCACAAGGGATATAAACATGATATGAAATGATAGCAAGTTTAATATCCTATATATTACCCATAATTGGTTTTAATTTATATCACCGATCTCATTTGGTTGACGTTTCGATAAGATGGCAGTTCCTTAATGGGTGACATCATCATATGACGTCAGTTTAAAGTGTTACATGTACGTCCCATTTGATGTTCTTGGGAGACGTATCATTTTGATATGAACCAAGCTATTTTTAACCGTGCATGGGTAATAAATAATAATACAGTGATAATATGTTGATAATTCAGTAAAATAGTGAACAAAAACTGGGTCAGTTATTTGAAGTCCTCTGAGTTTTGGATGGCCCTATGTGTTTTGAAACAAAAAGTCTTTAAGACATTTTGAAAGAATATTACAAGTCCAATTAACAAATAAAACTTTTGTTTTCAAAAGTTTATATAACTATTAATATTAATCTAATAATTTTCTGTAATTAATCAGTTGTCTCAAAAATACACAAGGATATAAATGTTTGGTTCTTTTATGTACGGTACCTGATAGCTGAAATATTTATCACATGAGAAAAAAAATAACGCATAAAAATACAAATGTAATTTTATATTGCATATGGCCACAGATAACAGTTATCTTCCCACTTGGTTGACCAAAATCCGGAAATATGATTGTGATTATTTCATGGCAGACAGCTTTGAAGTGGCAACTATTAGACTCAAGTTGACAAGGGACAGCATGTAGTTTGAAAACATGTGCAACTTGTTGACATTGAAGACCTTTTCTTGTGGTAATTCTGGCCCATGCAAAAGTAGTGCTTTTTGTGTAAAATGGGTGTACTCCAGCCAGGTTTAGTGGGTGTGTTTATTTAAATCAATATCCTGGGAGTAAGAGCTGGACAACAGGGGTTGTTCTTTTCAGGGTATATTGCTCTCAGGCAGGCAAAGGTACATTAAAAATCCATGGGCCTACTGATATTAATAAAGGTGCTATAGCCACTAACACTATATAGAAACATAGCATAAATAAATGTTGTCTGGTCATATATGGGTCAATATCAAAATTGGTAACATTTTGAGTGCCGGCTCTAAATTATATTATTTCCCAATTTTTCATAGAATATTACTTTGACATCAATATACAAAGCCACACATATTTGTAATATATTTCCTACATTAATTTTTAAAAATTTGTATTTTATTTAAGAAATTATGCTGAAATTTCATGTCCCTTGCAAGGGGTGAAGTAAAAGTATGACTATAACAGTTAGGACAATTTTACAATATTTTAGCAATTATGTACACACGGTCAAGGTCAAATGTAGAATGCCTGGTTGGTACATGGTGTGCTCTTAGACAACATAATTTCCTTAAATATTTTAAAATTTAATTTCTAATTTTGGCATATGCAAAGACAGTAACAGTATGGATGCTCAAAATTTGTATGCAAAGAAATATACTTACTTGTTCAAAAATGTGTGTCTTCTGGTACAAGTTACTGAATTAAGGCCACATTCAAATGATAAGACAGAAGGTGGAAGATCCTTTGTAGAAAGTACAACAAGACCAAGTTCATGGAGCTCCAATTATGAACATTTTATGATAGAGGTAACAGTATGGACATATATATAAGGGACACACATATTTAGTAAAAAAATTGTAAAATATAATTATCAAAAATAAAGTATAATAGCACAGTATTGTTACTTAATATCTCATGATTACATTTATGCAGAAAAAGTTAAAGAATATTATATTTTTTGACACAATATTAAACTTTATATAACTTCACCCCTTGCAAGGGACATGAGATTTCGGCATAATTTCTGAAATAAAATACTGATTTTTTAAAAACTAATGTCCGAAATATATTACAAATATGTGTGGTTTTGTGTATAGATGTCAAAGTAATATTCTGTGAAACAAATTGGGAAATATATACATTTTATAATATAATTTAGAGCCAGAACACAAAATGTTACCAATTTTGATACTGACCCATATAAGATTCATGTTTAATTACAATGAGCTGAAGGATATAATCAAAACAAAAAGCCCAAAACAAAACCAAGGACATGACTCAATCAAAGGATTGACAAGGGAGGAGCAAGTCATCATTTTTAGATTGAGAACAGACTGAACAGCCACCCACACAGACTCAAGCTCTTGAATACAGCAACGTGGCTATGTGGACAGGGTGAAGAGACAACAACCCACTTCCTCCAAGATTGCAGCCAGCATCAACAAATAAGGAAGGAAGGAAGGAAATGTTTTATTTAACGACGCACTCAACACATTTTATTTATGGTTATATGACGTCGAACATATGGTTAGGGACCACACAGATATTGAGAGAGCAAACCCGCTGTCGCCACTTCATGGGCTGCTCTTTTCAATTAGCAACAAGGATCTTTTATATGCACCATCCCACAGACAGGATAGTACATACCACGGCCTTTGTTACACCAGTTGTGGAGCACTGGCTGGAACGAGAAATAGCCCAATGGGTCCACCCATGGGGATTGATCCTAGACCGACCGCACATCAAGTGAATGCTTTACCATTGGGATACGTCCCACCCCAACAAATAAGAGGCTTGCTTACGTATCCCTGGCAGAAAAATTACATGGTGACTCCTTAAGAAAACTGCTCAGTTCACCCTGATATCGGGTAGAATCGTTTAGTTTGGAAAAGCAACCTATTTAGGACTCGACAGTCATGATTAGAATGAACAAAAAGAAGAAGAAGAAACTGTAGTAGAAACCATAGTGTTTTGGTGTGCCAATCCCAGTGATGTGTTTTATAATGCACATTTCCCGTCTCTCATTTATTGTCTCAGTGAATTAAGGCCTTCAGATTCATTTGTATTATTGATGAGCTGGATTACCCCTTTGGAAGTAATTGAATTGAGTTTTTTTGTATTGACTTATACGATGGTTAAAATGTCATCACTGCTATTGGTTTCATTAGCAATGAATGCACCACTCAGCAAAACCATCTGTTACACATATGTCATGTAGTGCTGGCCTTTGAATTCCACTACCGTCCACTGTGCCAATATACTAGTTGTTTTTCTCAGATGCTGTATATATAATGTCGTAATTAGTATTGGTATTGGAGCTGAGTGGTATACAATATCACAGTTTCTGCCACAGGGTACAAAGGGTAGAATTACTTACTCTAAAATCTTCGAAATTAATAGATAGATTTTCATATTTTTTTAGAAAGATTATAGTAAGATAACTGCTGTTTAAAATTTGTTAGAGTAGATAAAATAAAGTAAGTGTCCAATTTCAGATGATTTCAAACCCATAACCACCTTGTAATTATTTTCTATTTTGTTTTTATTATGTACCCTCAAATTATTTTCTAGCATGCAGCCTCTTTATATATCGTCTGGCATTAGTATTGTGTTAATAACGTTTTACCATGCTGAGCAAATCTGAAAGTTCCAAAATTATTTAGGTATTGAAAAATGTTCCCACCATTAAGTAAAAGACTATTAAAATATATCTGACAATATTGAACTGAAGCAAACTGCCTGGCAAGAACGTACACTGTGCAAATGAATTGAATTAGTTGACCATGGCAATACAACAGCTTATAAAGCTCCTAGGGATGGAATGAACTGAACATCGTATGGCTTATCAAATAGCATGAATGGTCTTCTGTGTTAATTTCCTCCAAAAGTTCCCATAGGGACAAGGTTTAACACAGAAGATCCAATATGTAAAATGTTCGCATGTATATATTGGATTACAAAATAATTACGAACTGTTGGTATTGTTGCACAAAACCTTGCCCAAACTCTAAACCAGAGAAGGTCCTGTGCATGGAATGTAGGTTCACGAAATTAGCGGGTGAGCCTTAACCATCTTTAAAAATATATTAGATCTCATCTTTGTAACTCTTATGGTATGGTACATGTATGTGCATTTCTAAAAAATATGAAAAATTTATTTTAGAATTAGAAAATAAAATTAGAAATAACAGGATGACCAGAAACACATCACATGTACGGAAATGGATAATATAAACAATAAAATCTAGATAATGTCTCATGTCAGTTATTAATTTTTGAAAAGGCTGTTTAAAGTGAGAAATATACCGTAGTGTTTAAAAACTAGGGTCCGTCACTTTAAAGTCGCTCGTACAAGTCTTAGTGCCAGCTGGGCCCAGCCAATGCCAACCACCATGGGCAGATTCCTGCAAACAAGCATATTATTCATTTGCCTGATGAATGTTTAATAATGTTCCAGCATGTTTAATCCACAGACTTTTGGTGCCTTAATAACTGTCATGACCTGGCACTAACCTACCTTGAAGTTGCAATAAAATTACACATACATGTAACTCGAGGTGAGCCGGTTGATTGAAAGGTTTTAGCAGCATGCCAGTGATGAATTCTTCATAAGCAGTCAATTAACACTCCCAGAAAACAATCTTTTGGGAGTTGTCCGTATTGTTTTATGTTTCATACTGGTAAAAGATCAGTGACTATTTTTTATATATTTTATTTCAGTTTCACATTAATTATAAATATGAAAGAAAGATACATGTATAAAGTTTTTATCCTATGTATCTGTGAATCTGTGTCTGTCTGTCTCTGTCTGTCTGTCTGTCTCTGTCTCTGTCTGTCTGTCTGTCTCTCTCTCTCTCTCTCTCTCTCTCTCTCTCTCTCTCTCTCTCTCTCTCTCTCTCTCTCTCTCTCTCTCTCTCTCTGTCTCTCTCTCTCTCTTGACCGGCGTCATGGCAGGCCATCGGTCTACAGGCTGGTAGGTACTGGGTTCGGATCCCAGTCGAGGCATGGGATTTTTAATCCAGATACTGACTCCAAACCCTGAGTGAGTGCTCCGCAAGGCTCAATGGGTGGGTGTAAACCACTTGCACCGACCAGTGATCCATAACTGGTTCAACAAAGGCCATGGTTTGTGCTATCCTGCCTGTGGGAAGCGCAAATAAAAGATCCCTTGCTGCCTGTCGTAAAAACAGTGTCAGAATGACCATATGTTTGATGTCCAATAGCCGATGATAAGATAAAAGATCAATGTGCTCTAGTGGCGTCGTTAAATAAAACAATCTTCTTCTTCTTCTCTCTCTCTCTCTCTCTCTCTCTCTCTCTCTCTCTCTCTCTCTCTCTCTCTCTCTCTCTCTCTCTCTCTCTCTCTCTCTCTCTCTCTCTCTCTCTCTCTCTCTGTCTGTCTGTCTGATTGTCTTTGACTGTCAGTCTCTCTCTATCTCTATCCAACCTCTGCCATTAAGAAAATGTCCATCATAAAAAAACCCATGCCACTGAAATACCCTGAATATAGTCCCACGGCAAAAAAGTGCTGTGGATAATTAAAAATTCCACAGCATTGCCGATTGCCGTGGGCAATTACAGGAGTTATCTATCTGTCTGGCTGTCTGTCTTTGTCTGGCTGTTTTTCTCTTGGTTATAACAATCAATTTTGGTAATGCTTATTTTATTGAATGGTATGGCTGTGGTGACTGGGTCATTACCATACAGCAACACCGGGATCATTTTGTTCAGTATTGTGTCTCGATTTGCTACGCAAGATTCAGAGATCGCTACACGATTAAACAAATTAAAAAGTAATTAATAATAAATTTTCAATTGACTAGAAATATTGCTAATCAAGATTTTGAAAACAAAATGTTCCCTGCAACCAAATACAAGTCTCAGAAGTGATCTCCAGTGTATGCTGGAGATGAAAATTATCTTTAATAGGTCATCTTTCACATGGGTGTGTAAAAAGAAAAGTTTGAATTTGTGATAGTGTAGCATTAATATTTCCATGTTGCTGGTGTTGCTGTTGCAGCTGAACCATGTGTTTGAGGGTGTTGACGTGCTCATCAACTATGAGGGGATGGTGCTGCTGCTGGAGGATGACTACTTCCTCACCGAGGACGCTCTCACCATGCTGCAGATGATGCACAACCTACAACTCAAGTTCGTAACCTATACCTGTGTGTTTAGAACATAGTACTTTGTTTTCTAGGAAGAAATTTGTCCAAAAGACAAAATGTATGCTTAGCTTAGCAGCTAAAATAAATAATACAGACTAATTTAAATTTTTTCCAGGAAAGATTTTTATATTAATTGAGCTTAAAATGAATAATAATACTGATAGCTGTAGCTTAGTATTTATGTCTAAAACAATATTAAAATGAAAAAATATGCATTTTAAAATAAGAGTAAATTTTTGTTCTGGTAGAAAATTTTAAATAATATCCGTATTAGTGTACAGGAAGGAACTTTGTCTAAAATTAGCTTAATTTAAATTAAATAACATCACTTAATTTATTTGTGTAAAACATGGTTTCAAATTGTTTTAAAACTATTAATATTTTGGATTTAAATAAAACAATATATTTGTATATAATATTCTAAAAAATGTAATGAACTTAAACTGCTTGGGTTTTTTTAACTGATCTGACTGTTCCATGAGAGTTTGTGTGTGATCCAGATATATTCTTTTATTTACAGAGACTGCAAGGACTGTCGTATGTTTGTCATCGGAAACTACGACAAAATTCAAAACTACAAAATGAATTCTGGAAAGGTATGGAAACTGATTGTTTGACTTGAATTAATTTAAATTATTGACTACATAGAAAAACCATTTGTCAAGTTGTGATAAAGATGGTATGTTCATAAAGTACTGAACAGAGTACTGTATTGTGTGTTAAGGTGATCATTAAGATGATTTAATCATTTTAATTCTAGGCTGAGAAAGCATACTGGATTTCATCAAGACACAACATGGGCATGGTATTCAACCGTAAACTGTGGCAGGCTATTAAGCAGTGCAGTCAGGTACATTACGTCTTTTTCTGTTATATTAATCTTGTCACAGTGGTTTTTGTGTATTTTATTTGAGATGTTTTTGTTACCACCTTGTGTCATGTATTGCATGCAATCAGTGCCACAGTGATCCAGGATGACTTTTCTCCCTGTCTGCTGGATTCAAGGCATCAAATCAAATTAAAAGCCAGGTTACTTCTTTTATCAGCAAGTGTCAAGCAGAAATCATGGATGAAGGTAGACCCTGTGGGGCAGAACTGACATTTTCTATTCATCATCCATATTTCTTTTTTAATTCACTGATTAGAAAGTACATTTTAAACAGTGTTCGACAAATGTTTGAGAACATCTCTAGCTGTCACAGAAGATTTGGGTAGTGCCCTATGTATTATAGTAATACAGCTGATTATTTCTGCAAGCCCAGACCAACAATCCACTAGCCAGGACCGAGGGCAAAGCCTTGGCTAGTGTCCTATGTATTATAGTAATGCAGTTGATAATTTCTACTAGCCCAGACCAAAATTTCACTAGCTGGGACCAAAGGTTTGTGGATTTGTCAAACCCTGTTTTGGGCTTGTTGGAAATGCATAATCTTCTGTTTTCTAACCCACCACCTCCCTGTTCCGATGACTACTCTTGGCATGTGTACAGATAGTCCACAAGACAGCCTGCACAATTTCCTGCACACAGGCCTGTATTCTTGTGGCAATCTCAACAGAATGAATAGTACATGGAAGAAATCTAGAGGTGAAAGGGTTAACTTTTATTATAATGTCTGGAGCAGTTCCAGGTGATTTTCAACTGCTGGCCAGTCTTTTAGAAAATATAATATTTTGAGGCACAGCTCTGCTGATAGATAATTGAGAATATTTGAGAATATTGCTGCAGTTATTGGTAACCAAAGTGCACTGATATGCTGAATGGATGTAATTTAAAGCAATGGGATGAATTGTAAGGATGCAGTTAACATGCAATTAATGTTAGTAAATATTGCGAGCAGCTTATGAAGACATATATTGACTTTTTACTAAACAGCCGCTTGTGGTTTGATTATTGGTAAACAGAAACACTAATAGGGCAGTGATTGTAATTCTGTTCCTTTATTTGCAAAAACTGGTGACATTTTAGTTGTCACTGTAGACCTCACCATGAAAACAAATTGTGGGGAGTGGTTTACTGCTCCCCTAACTTAGATTATGAGGAGCGATTTAAGATCTTACTGTATTCAGCATGGATATTTAAGCCATTTGTTGAAGAAAAAAAAAATCTTCAAAATTCACATGCTATGGTGGGGGGGGGGGGGGAGGGGGTGTTGCTGAAAATTACTCTCTTTCAACTAGTCTAGGGGAGTGATGGGGAGCTAGAGTGATAGCTCCCATTAAACTGATGTAAATAAATATGAACAGATTTTTACTGGAGTATCAGTATATGGTGTATGACTCCTGTTCTTACACCGATAGTGAAAACACGGTTTGACATGTGTATTATCCCACAGCATTATCCCACAGCATTATCCCACATATGTTGGTCATTGATATACAGACATCAGATTGGATGTTTCTAAATGATGACCTACACTTAGATCATAATGAGATGTCAAATCCAAATTGTCAACTGAAATTTAACACCATTGATAAATTCTAATTGTAGGTCAACTGTGCAATAAGTTTGAGTTGGATAGAACATAAAAAAAAATTTTAAACTGATTTTCAAGGTTATATGAGTTAATTATAAGAAATACATGTAGAGTACAGCACTTAATTTATACAACATGTTAAATACCATTTATCTTATAACTTGTTTAAAAACGTATCCAACTCACTTTCACTCACTGGATATGTTTTGAAATGTCATACGTGATAAAGAGTATTTACAATGGTAGCATGCTCTGTTGAGATGAGATATTTATGAAATGATCACAGAAGAAACATGCTGCAGTTCATTGGTTACACATACCACAATTTTATTAAGCCTCCTTTTAAGGTTGACAACAGTCACTCTTCGCACCCTTGTTTTAGCTTCGTACACAATAAATATAACATATCCAAAGTTAATTTTTTTATATGATATACTTGACAAAAAGTACTTTTTATTTCTTTCATCTTGTAAAATTTATTGGTAATATTTTGTTCAGAAATATGAAAAATAAAAACATACCGACCTGTAAACACATTGTCGGCTTGTTATAGAATTTTGACACGGGTCAATGTTAGTAGACCAGTTTTTATTTTAATATGATGAAGTAATGTAATAATACCGCTAATTTTGAATTTGAATGATGTTAGTATTCCAATGATGTCACTTTACATCTCCTTACAATAACAATAAACTGGGTACATGAGGTTTCCATTTTCAGAATGCTAGAAAAATTCCAATTTAAAATTACTATTGAAATTTGTGGAATCTGTTTAATTCAGCACTCTTTATACTCTTAATTGTTAAACTGGCACATTTCCTTGAATCCCGTTTAGAGAGTAGATTGGGTGGAATCTGTTTAATTCAGCACTCTTTATACTCCTAATTGTTAAACTGGCACATTTCCTTGAATCCCGTTTAGAGAATAGCTTGGTTTGTATCTGTTTAATTCAGCACTCTTTATACTCCTAATTGTTAAACTGGCATATTTCCTTGAATTCTGTTTAGAGAATAGCTTGGGTGGAATCTGTTTATTGTAGGCTGTATCAGCGTGAGATATTTTCTGACTGGTAATAGTAAATATATTCCTTGTTGCAGGTGTGTATACAAGGTTCTAAATGGCTGAGGTGATGTCCCTGTGGTGATGGGGTGGGTCCAGCCATTGAAGTTTCAAATAAATTAATTTGTTTTTCAGAATCAATTCCTGCATTACAGAATCATCTAAGAAGAAAGTATATTATTTTATTGACTGCAGTCAGAGAGTATAATTATAATGTTGGAAGGTGTCAGGTGTAACCTTTTGTAATGTCGAACATAATCAAAACATTTCTGAAAAAAACACAAACATTCAGATTAAGGTTCAGTTATATTTTGAGAGAAAAAAAAAGAAGCGAAAATGCCCAAACATCTTCCTGTCAAGTGTTGTGATGGATTCAGAATTCCAATTGCTGAAAGTAGTCTCATTGTTAGATTCGATCTCAAGATTTTCAACATGTATCATAACACAAGATGGCTGATAATTAATTAACAATGTGATTGAGTTCAATGAAGAATATTACATGTATGTCGTTCTGTTCAATTCTTAGGGAATAAATTCAGAAGAAGTTTAAATGATGATGGTAGTTTCAGTGTCATATTTTTAGGTTCTAAAATATGTTTCATAGTAAAACCTCAGTAATAATTAATATTGTTTTTAATTTTTGATGAACAAAACTTTTTTGTTAGCTCCAGCTTTATTGCACCATTATAATTACACCTCTGACTGGAGATTCAAATATTCATGCTTTTAATTCTGGGTTATGCTGGAGAAGTCTTCTTTTCTCTTTAATAGTTCATATTATTTCATATTCTTTGTTTTTGTTTAGTAATTTATTTGAGTAACTTTATACTATTTTAAAATTACATTTTTGTTGGGAGGTTTTTTGACACTGGTAATTCAAACTAGTAATTGTATTATTGTTACTGACTAATAAAATTTCTTAATATTTATTTTTTGTGGCCAGATTACCTAGTAAATCAGTGAAAATTAATATCTTCGAAAATGTATTTGCCAGTATTAAATAGTAATTACAGTTTGCTATTTTTAAAATATATAACAGACATGTCATTTGGTGAAAATATTTAGTAGTTTGTATTTTTGGACTGATTTTTTTAATATTTAAAAAAAAATATTCAGTTGTCAGATCTATAAATAAATTTTTAAAAAGAGGGTTTTTTATTTTGTGGGAAAGGAATATAAAATAAAAGGTGACGACATGCTTATGGTGAAAGTTGCTTTGAGTGGTTAATATTTCAGTGTTTTTACAATCATACAATCATACATACTTCACCCCCCCCCATCCCCATCTCCCCCCATCTATGTAAATGCTGACAATATAAAAAGTATGTTTTGAAAAAGAACCATTAATATAACAACCAAAAGAATTGAAAGAGATGTTGCCCACCAGGACAAATAAATTGTAAAAATTAGGCTCATCCAAGCAGGCATGAGGTTCCGTCATGTAAATCATTATTACCATTAGCACCCATTGTTTGTTGATTACTGTTTGTCATGGCAATCAACTATCTAGCATTTGTTCATGTTCTAGGGGGCTTATGAGTATGTTAATTGCTCTTAGATTTGCATCCAGATACTGGATCAGCATGTCCCCATTGTTTGTAAAACATACATTTACAAGCTTGTAAGTAGCATATTTAAGTGAGCTCATAAAAATACTGAAATTTTTTAACTGCCCAGACAAACTTTAAGAAATGTAGGATTTACTTAACATTATAAATCAAAAATTGCACTGAATTATTTTTTTCAGGCATAATTTCTACTTTTGTTTCGGATATATCTATCTATATATATAGATATATTTCAGTGTTTTTACAATCATACATACTTCACCACCCCCATCCCCCCCCCATTCCCATCTCCCCCCCCCATCTATGTTTACATGTAAATGCTGACAATGTAAAAGGTATTTTTTAAAGGAAAAAAAATAAATATATATATATATATACAGTGGACTCTGTCTAAACCGGATTCTGTGTAATCCGGATCTCTGCATAAACCGGTCCATTTCTAAAGTCCCGTCCAGCTATCATTTATCTCTTAGATATCCATATTCTGTCTACTCCGGCTCTGGATCAAAAATCAAGAATGAAAGAACCGTTCATGCATTAATTACCTCTGTCTACACCGGATTGGGATTTGACTGAACGACAGGCTGCTTAATTAGTTGAACAATGATCGTCACTTGCCGAGTAATCAGGACTCCTTCGCAAGATCAAATACAAACTGTAATCACACTCGTTTGAAGTTTACTCTTATTGCGGTAGGCCGTTAGATCTGGATTTTGTATTCAAATAATTTCGTACGTACGAATAAATAATGTTTTAGAAAATAAAATGAAATTTAACCTAGTATAAATATTAGAACGACCAGAAACACGTTTAATATGTAGCCAGTAATATTTTATGTAGAAAAATATATTTGATATGTAATTACAATCGTTAAAAAGTCTCTGTTAGTCGATAACATCTTAAAAATTGCAGTAAACTCAGGAATGTCCCTTTAAGTATTTTTTTTTATGTCTGTGAAGTAATCGATTGCAAGTCTGGCTTGTATGACTGTGTTTCCCAACCATCCATGGGTTCAAATGTCATTGGTGATCACGAGTTGTCAATTATTCAAGAACCATAACTCTGGATGAACTCTGGTCTAAACCAGTCCTCTATGTAAACTGGACTATTTCTATATATATAATATATTTTTTTTTATTTTTTTATTTTTATTATTATTATTTTTTAAATCATTATTATTTTATTAATATACTTTTTTCAAAATTCAAAATCAAATCCAGATCTTTGTGTGCAAACAGACAGTACTAAAATGGTAGATCAGGTTACAGCAAAAACATTTTTAAAGGATCGTCTTACATGTTTTATATTAATTTATAAAATATATTTTCTAAATGTGCAGTAACCTTTGCTTTCACCCAGACAGCTATTATAATCTAGGTTTGTTGGAGAAGTGTCTAGCGCTCTGTACTTAAAACGAAACATGAAATTAACACGTACTAATAACCATTCTGATGCTCAGCTGATAAAGGAGGAATTATAGTATGATGTATGGCTTTATTAAAACCAGGCATTCACACCACTGCTTCACTTTGTTTCATTATTTTTATTTTGTTTATTATTAACATTTTGTTTTCTTTAGTTAGTTATGTATTATTCTCTGTTTAATATTTGGTGTTGGTTTATAGCATGTTATTATATATAATATGGTTTGCCAAAATAAGTGTCAGGTTTTGCAATATTTGTATTTTTGGAAAATTTTTAAAAACAAAAAGAGAACGCAAACATTTCCCACATTTTATTGTTGAACATTACTTCAGATATGTCTACAACTCAAAGAACAAGCTGTTTAGTAGTACAGTATGTCATAGTGTACCAGACATTGTCTTTCATACTTAAACTTTACACTAAATACAAGGTTTTATTACATACAGTGTTTTTTCGAATACAATTTTTATATCAACTCGTGATGTGCGGAAATCATATTTCACTCATTGCGAAAAACAACCCTTATGAAATAGTCTCTATCTGTTTGTGGAAAAAAACCCTTTAATAATCTAGAAAATACAAATAGTCCTCACTTTTCTTTGGCAGACCCTGTACTAACACCAAACAGCCATAAATCATATGTGAGCTTCAGGTATACTCAAAGTAAACATTAATTGATCTTTCAAGCTATAGGTATAGAATTGGTTTCCTTTAACATAAATTATATAAATGTAAATAGTTTTATTACTTTAAAAATGTTTCAAACATTGCAAGTTTTTCCATGAAATGTTTATTTGTTAAGTACCATAGATAAATAGGGAATAACTGGTTACTGTCTTAAGATATCAGCTTTATCCTGCGAAGGTTAGAATGCCATTCGACCTGAGCAGGATAAAGCCAATATCTTAAGACAGTAACCAGTTATTTATTTTATCCTGCAATCTTACAGGAATAGTCGGAAAAATCATTATTTATTCCATCAAGTCACCATATCTTGACAATGAATACAGTGATTGCAGGATAAAATAACACACTGAATAACAATCAAGATTTTACAAACTAAAATTTTAGCTTGGGCCATTTTAAATAAATATCTACAAAATCTGTTTTTGTATCGTCTGCCATTTATGGGTGGGTGTCTGTAAAATGAATGTAAAGCACATGTTTTTTGAAGTATTAGAAACTAGTGAATGCTTGAAGTAGGTCAAGGATAACAAATGTTCTAAAATACAGACAGAATAGTAACTCGAGAAATAAACTTCATCAACTCCATATCAATCAAAGGAACATGGTGTTTATGCTGATAACATGTATGTAATTGACAAGTAATTAAAAAATCTTATTTTTTTATGTTTTACTGAATATAATATGTAATTTTTAAGTGCTGCATGATTTATATTGCTTGTCAAGTTGAGCTTGAAATGTTCTTTGGGAGTTTGTCAAACTTAAGAAAACCTGTTTTCATCAAGTCTTTGATTTGTTTTTATTTTTCAGCAATTCTGTTTACATGATGACTACAACTGGGATTGGACAATTCAGCATTTAAGTATGAAATGTATTCCCAACAAAATCCGCTTACTGAAGATGAAAGCCTCGAGAGTCTTCCATATAGGAGAGTGGTAAGTGTCTTCCATATAGGAGAGTGGTAAGTGTCTTCCATATAGGAGAGTGGTAAGTGTCTTCAGTCAGCATAGTTTATTTGCATCATAGTAATTCTTCCTTTTCACTCCGCCATCCATGTAGGATGTTAGTTTTCATGATACCCAACCTATGGCCTATGACATTTCCACCCAAATCAGTGGGCTGGTCTGAACACCCAGGATACCATCTTCAAGTCACATGATATCCTCTTCCAGTCACATGATATATTCTTCCAGTCTCGTGACATCCTCGTCCAGTCTTGTGATATCCACGTCTAGTCTCGTGATATCCTCGTGCAGTCACGTGTTAGCCTCTTCCAGTCACATGATATCCTATTCCAGTCACATGATATCCTCTTCCTTCTTTGTTCTCCAGTTGTTGAGTCTGAACATGTTTTTGACTTGCTCTTCCAAAATCCAAATCATTTGGTCTCTATCCACTCTGTGTCATTGTAGCATAATATCCATGACTGGTAAGTCAAAAGCTGTGATATGTGTTGTCCTGGGAAAGTACAACTAAAGGACCCTTTACTGATAATAAAAGTTGCTATGTGGCAGACGTAGATTAAAGTAAGGATGGAACATCTGACAGTCAGTCAAACCCCAGATTTTAAAATTTTGGATTCTCCACTGTATACTTTTTTCTTTTTCTGTTTCAGTGGTATGCATGTAAAAGGAAAGAGCTGCAACCCTGATGGGAAACTGAAGAAGGTTCTTGATCTTATTGCCAAAAACAAACAGTATTTCTTCCCAAATGTGCTGACAGTGGCTGGGGAGTCGCGTTACAAACTGCGGGACCCCAAGGCCAATGGCGGGTGGGGTGACAAACGAGACCATGATATGTGCCTGAGTTTTTTCCAAAACAGCACAGTCAGCTGATAGTGAACTGAGGCTCTGTGTGGTCTACACATTGTTGTCATCGATGTCCACTATCGTTCTCAACAGATTCCATGGATCTTCTGCTCAGTATGATGTAAAAGACATCACAGAGGTTTGTGTCGGCTGTGAGAGTATGGAATTCCATCTCTTGTCAAAGACATAACAGAGGTTTGTGTCGGCTGTGAGAGAGTGGAATTCCATCTCTTGTCAAAGACATCACAGAGGTTTGTGTTGGCTGTGAGAGTAGAATTCCTTCTCGTGTGAAAGAGAGAGGGAAACTATTAATGGCTTTTGCATTTCAAGAGACGTTGCTCATTGTATCAATACAAAAATGTGCCAAAATGGTGGAAGAATGACTTTTATGTACTGAGAATACTAGACAGAGGCGAGAAGAGAAAGAACAAAAGTCGTATGACTTGAAGAAACAAGGAACGAAAAGAAGAAGAAGACTTCAGGAAATTAACACAAGGCCAAAACTGAAAATACTCATTACAGATATATACTACTCAAAACAAGTTAAGGAACAGTAAATATGTTGGGGGTTTTATATGCAAGTGAAGTTTACCAAAATACCATTATACTGCATGCAACAGAATTTCTGTGGTTGTGAGAGTGTAATACCTAATCTGCATAATAAGCAAATGCAGAAAACAATCATTGATGTCTGTATTTGTGACACTGGTGGTTTCAACAAAATGAACAGAAATAATAAAAAAACACCCAACTATATATGTTAAAATGTTAGCTTGTTAGGAGTTTGAATTCCATTAAGCATTGTAAGAACATGACATTAGGAGATAAGGTTTGGGCTCCAAGATAAAAATTCACACAAACAATGTTGCACAAATGCTGTATGAATATTGCTGTGTATTCAATACAATGTTTTGTTACATTTATTAATTGATTAAGACTGACAGTGCTACAGTTATAAGTCATTCAGGATTGAGCTTCTGCATTTGCATATAAAGCACAGACACAGTGTTCAGTGCCATAGCAGTGAAAATATTGTTGCATCCAGTGTAGTAGTAATGCGGTGAAATGCATGGCATATACAGTACGTATGTTTACTGACCCTCCACTTGTTTTGAGTAATGCATCGTTTAATGTGAAGAAACTAAATCCATCAGTAAAAACACCTGTACAGTTGATCCTGTCTGTTATAATCCACCTGATGGATTAACATAACATAGCCTTTAAAGGGACAGACCCTAGTTGTTTAAACACTTAACGCATATTTTTCACCTAGACTAGTTTTAATCCATAAAAATGGACACTAAGTTTGGTTAGTTTACAAAGCTGTAACAAATTTAGATACAACAGAGTGAAACAAGAGTCTGTGATGTTGAAATACCTTTAAAAATAAGACTAAAACACAACTCAATAACCATTGCTTCTCAGACGCATGTGCGTTTTTAAAAATATGAAAAATGCATTTTGTGCTATTAGAAACACCAGGATGATCAAAAACACTGGTTGTACGGAAATGAATAATCTAAAGAATAAAATACAAGTAATGTTTGATTTCAGTGCTCATAAACGGCTCTAATAGTGAAAAATATGCTGCAGTGTTTAAAATCTAGAGTCTGTCTCTTTAAGAGCAGGTCGACACAGAGATATTTAACACATGCACAGAATGGACATATCTCAAAAGCCCTTTTAAAAGATGATTGTTATACAAGGTGCCAGTTATATGAAGATCAAATGCAATTACCATGAAGTCGTATGCAGATTTGGATGTCATTTAACAGTAAATTGCCATTTTATATGATCATTTATGAGGTTTTATTTTGCTATTAATTTTAAAATGTGAAGTCATCCGACTTGCGGAGAATGAGGTTTTAAATTAATCACGTGTCATGACATGAGGTCACCAAAATGCTGGTTAAACCAGACAGTGGTGATCAGACCTTGTTGTTGTTTTTTAAATTATTTTAATGTCCACACCAAGTTGAATAAGTGAAGCCACTTTTGCCAAGCCTGTTATTTCAATATTTGTTGTATTCTCTGTATGAGTGCTAGTTGTGATATTGTGAGAGGTTATCTAGAGGTTATTTGTGAGGTCTTAGTGACTAGATACTGACGTCACTTTTAATAGAATTATCACGGTGTGGAGTTGGTCACAATCAATCTTCCGATCTCAGCTGTGTGCAGTTAAGATAAGTTACTGTAAAATTACGTTGTCCACCAGTGATAGAAGTCATTGTGATTGCACAAGTTTTTGTTACACTGTTACATATACATCTGTAACAATTTCAGTATTAGCACCAAAATCTGATGTTTGGTCATTAATGTTCATGTTTGGTTAGTAATTTTCACATATGATGACATTTTGTTTTTACTTGATAAAAAAAACTGTCAAAAAGGCAAGATTAATTTGTTATACAGATATATGTAACATGCATGAAGTCCTGAAGGTCACACATGAAGGTTACAGCTGAAGAAGTCATATATTACTTTTAGCACAATTTGTGCAATCAAATATTAAAGGTTACAGTCATGTATTGTTACTGATATTGTATATTATGCTTTTAAAAATTAAAATGATTGAATTTAAAGATTAAAATAAAATTTTTACACAATTGATTTTTACAAAGCTTGTTTTTTTAAAATGTATGACAAATATATGTAGTTACACGTGTGTAAAACAAAAACAGCCTTTGTAAATTTGGCTCTTTATGTTTACTTTCAATGTTGACCAGGGACTTTTGGAATATTATATATTAGCACACTATTGTACGGTTCAGTCATATCAGAATCTGTAACTTTGTAGTAGTGAAATACTAGAGTTGGACTATCATTAAAGCCAAAGATTTTCAAACATTTTTATATATTGTGTATAATGTCAGGTATGTTTACAACATTTTCACAGCTTCCACCAGTATGGCATCGAAATGAGCTGAATGAAAAATGCGAAAATCTTCATATTTTGAATAGATTTTATTACAAACCATAATCAAAATTCAAATGCATTTTTAGCATTAGCATTTTTTATTTGTTTAATTTGCTTTTGTTCTTGCAGAACATTTTTCTGAGTGCTTGTGAAGACAAAATGTTGGTTAGTTTTGGAATACTAGTATAGACATGATCACGTGACTTGTAACAGTGTCTGTACGGTAATTTAGTATTTTACTTTTTACATTTGTTTGCACTCTAAAAATTGATCTAGATTATAATTTTAAAATGTTTTTACTTATAGAACCAGTATTCTGATTTGTATTCTAGAAAACATATAGACTACTTGTAATGGAAATTAAGGGTGTAATGAATACACATGGTGGCGAATATGATACATATCATGAATATGAGGTGACGAAATACGAATATGTATTCACCTTTATGAATACAAAAGTGAAAAGGTTTTGCAGAAAGGAAGAACAATATGTTTTAAAAGGTAAAAGCGTTGTAGGGTATCAGTCCAATAGGTTAATAAAAAAAATGATTGGTCTATGTGCTTGATCTAATACAAAATCGGTCTAAACATTATAAGAACAATTGAACCAGTATTGCAGTTTGGTTAGTTTGAATTAGAGACAAAAATTGTACAGTAGCATTACATATATGTATTCGTGTGTTCGGTTCAGCTAGTGACGAATACAAATCCAACTACGATACAGATTGCTGTTCGGTGCACGGAATATTTTAGTATATCGTTACACCCCTAATGAAAATAACAATAACGTGCTTGTACACGTAGGTTAAAATTACTGAGCCTAGTGGTTAGGCAATAAAACAATAACTAACAAGCTGTAGGTATGAGGAACTACCAATTATCTATCCAAAGTGAATGGATATTGTAAACCCGAGCCTATGGTGAGGGTTTTATAACATTCATTCACAAGGGACAGATAAATATAAAACTATATATTTAAATATAAAAATCACTTGACTATCTAAAACATTGCCATCAGCCATTATGTTTTTACATGACCATATACACATTACTCAATGTAATACAAATGACATCATCGCATATCTGTATTTGTTTGTTTTTACAGCCAAATATTAACAAAATAATATAACTGATTTTACTAGGAAATAATTATTTTTTTATATTGTTAATGCTGCTGCTTATGAAAATATACTATTTAATGTTTATGAAACAAATGAGTCAAAATGTTCTTATAAATCTTTGTAGATCATATAACTTGTGTATTCTGACTCATGAATGGAAACATTAAATGAATGAAGTAAAAATTCCGCCCATAGCGAATAGTCAACCAAACGTCATCGTTGGAAGCAATATGCACATTGTACAATTATTAAAAAAATACTACCCCAAGATATTTTAACCGATATGGGTAATAATTAAATTTATTATCTACATTGTTCAAGACATTCAGGGAAATATAACCAGTATGACCCATGTGTGTCAAAATGATTTCACATGCACATCAAATGACGTAATCTTTGTGAAGCAATGTCATAACTTACCGGTAATGTGTTTTCCTCATTGTAAATGCTTATCAAAATGATGTCATTTCTGAAAATGACTTTGTTTCGTCTGCTTTTTTTAAAATTTATGTTTGAAATGTTTTGACATTGTCCGAGCTTGTTATTTGTGAAAATTATAGTTTGGATAATGTGGATAAAATTTTTTTTATTTCACTCGCATGTGAATCGTACTGATTTCAAAAAACGAAATTCATGTCAGGATTCATGTATTACCCTTACTCTCGCTTGGGTAATACAATAATTCTGACACTCATTTCATAAAAGCAGTACAACACACAAGCTCATATAATAATCTCTATATATTTTCATCTACTACAGCTTGTATACCATTGACTTACATATTGTTCACAATTGTCTTAACAATGACTAACCATCTGCTGGCAGACTGGAAAACAGATATCTGTATACATTGTGTATAATAATCATGATTATTTTGTTTGTATGTTTTGTTAAACAACACCACTAGAGCACATTGATTTGTTAATCATCGGCTATTGGATGTCAAACATTTGGTAATTTAAACATATAGTCTTTAGAGAGGAAACCCACTACAGTTTTGCAAGGGATCTGTTATATGCACCATCCCACAGACAGGATAATTGTGATTAGATTTGTATTATAGAAATGGGTGGGATGCTGCACATGTATGCTAGGTTTGGCATGTTGGACCTTTGTGTATGTTACAAGAGTTGGCAGTCAGTCTGTTAACAGAAAAACTGAACAGGAGCCAAATTAAAAACCATATTGTAACTTTATGTTTACACTTGACTAAAGGCGGGAGGTAGCCCATTGGTGTGCTGTCGGTGTAGGATTGATCTTCGTCGGTAAGCGCCATTTGGCTATTTTTTGTTTTAGCTAATGCAGCACAATTGGTATATCAAAAGTCATTATTATTATTTTTTTATTGTTTTTTTTTTGTTTTTTTTAAAGATAGGTGCTCTACATTAGAAGTAATATTTGTACTGCCAAACTGTTGTATATTTATCTGTGATGTGAGTGAAATGTAATAATTTTAATTTGATCTCTTAACATAGAAGTCAATTTTTCAATAATTGTAGTTTTAAAAAGAAGATATAATTTTTTTTAATATAATTTATGAACATACTGAAACCAGACAGAATCCTCTGTAGTTCATAAAAAAGCATTTTGTGCCAAATTATATACTTCTGTCAGTAATTTTGTACATTTTTGTGAGAATTTATAGTGTTATTTAGCTGCACATATGTGTTATACATATCACTCAGAATTTGCTAAGGATCGTATATATTTGTTAACATGGGCAAAGTTATTGACTGGACTTTATTGATCAATGTGCCAGTGTGTGGAGAGGGCTGACAGTGTTCCTACATTGATGAACATGAGTATTGAATAATGGTCTGGTGAGCGATCAACTGGAATGATAAAACTGATCTCCATGTCATGCTCAGAGGTACTACGACGTCGCTATGGCGAGTGCTGTGGTGACGTCAAAGCCTATGATGGTTTTATGATTTCGTAGAATGGACATTTATTGCAATTTTCCATTCATTAAACATTTACTTGCTGCATATTTTTTTCTATTTGGTGATTAATGTTGAACATACTAATTCTAGATGATCATGATTCTTAGCAAAATGTTGAGGGGTATATATACTCATGGAAAAAAGTTCCTGTCTATCAAGTAGAATGGTCTCAAAGCAACTGTAAAGTTTGTAAGTGGTTGAAATTTATTACTCCTGTGAAAACACTATAATTGTACAAATGGTTTCATGATGTTTACTAATGACCAATAAAACATTTCGATGTTTCCTTCAATACTGTTCAATAAATACCTTGTGCAATACATGCATATGAATGTTTTTCTGTCAATACCCATATTACTTGCTTACATATGATTGCTTTATAGTTTATTGTTTTACCATTACATACTGTTAAAAAACAAACACAAATTACATGTTTTCATATGGAAATTAATAATTTATTTGTTCGATGCACAGCATTCTTAGATGTTAATCTAGTGCAGATTAATTAATGTTTTAAAATATAGAGAAATAACTTTTTTGAAGGATTTATTCATAAAATGTTTGTTTTACAGTATTGACTGATATATGTTTTAAAATATTGATTCATGGGTGTTTTAAAAATGTTTTAAAGTATTGATTCATGGGTGTTCTAAAGTATTGATTCATGGATGTTTTAAAGTATTGATTCATGTGTGTTTTAAAGTATTGATTCATGGGTGTTTTAAAGTATTGATTCATGGGTGTTTTAAAGTATTGACTGATAAATGTTTTAAAGTATTGATTCATGGGTATTATAAAGTATCCTACCTTTTGGGGGTTTTATAATGCATAGATAAAACCAAACAAGTTAATACATGTATATAATAATGTCAGATAGAAAACAAATCTGACCTTGGAGAATAAGGATTAAATTTTAAATCATTTATAAGCATTAATTTATAGGTAGACTTTCAAGTCCTTAACATCTTTTTAGTAGTCAAGTCATATATTGCAATACAACAATGAAAAAGGTTCAGATATAATATATGGAAGGCTATTTTGTAATTAATGCCAGTTGTTGTAGGCACTGATATTAGTTTATTTGAAATACATTGATTGCATTTGTAAGTGATTTTAATTTGCCATAATGTGATCCTGTTTGATAACCAGCTAGTCATGTGTGTGTGTATTATTTATTTTTTTGCTGTATTTTGTCAAAGAATTTTTTTTTTATGTCATAGTATATATTTATTCTTGGATACGTTGGTATGTTTTTATCAAGTTATGTATGATGATCATGTAAATAATATTATGCCAAATGTGTATTATAGTTTTATGGTATCACAACCATATGTTAATAGTATTTTGTCCCTGTTTTTCCATCAACATATCACATTTATGGATTATTTCATATCGGTGATATCATACATGCATATAAGCACCATATAAGCACAATATATGCTTTTTAAGAGAGACATAATTTTCTGCTAAGTTTTAACATTGTAGATTCGATTAATCTACCAGACGATGTACAGAGAATCCAATTACAGGTTATGGTGCCAAATTTATAGGCTACTGTTTCTCATATTTAAATCAATCAAGTCCGAACAATCCAAAAACAAATTGTCAATATATTATTTATTTCCACATAATTTAATTGACCAAGTAATAAATTTATATTTTAGTATAGATGAAAAAGATAATTTTTGTTATTTACAGTCTATTATATTCAACTTTTGGTTCCAAAAACTGATTCTTGAAAGTTTTATTTTAAGGTTCAAAAGAATGTTTTCTACAATTTTAAACTGCTGTTTTACATACGTGCAGTAAGATAATACAATTTTATTTCTTTTTAAATTAACTTAAGAGCTTATTTTCAATAACTTTGATATTGAATAGCAGAATAATACAATTTAATTTGACAACAAAAAGCCCACCCAAAAACATGTATTGTTTTTGCTGCTATTTTAAATAATACAAAATACATAAAATCAAGTGTAATAGCATCAGTATATTTAGTATTTTATAATATAAAAAAATCTTATTACAGGTTGATTTCATTTTGTATGCGAGAGTCAAAGATACTTTTAAGTTACCAGGTTCCAACTTTTTAAAACTGATATTGACCTACTATTCATATCTTTGTGTTTTTGAAGATATTGTCATTGCATTAAATAATCAATTTAAGCTCTTGCAGTATTTTCTTAAACTTTGTTTTTTAAATTTGTGCTGCATATCATACTGTTAATATTTAAATTAAAAATAAATGTTAAGTATGTTGTCTTCCACTAGTTGTTAAACTTTGTAGTTTTGTTTACACTTGTTCGATGTCTGCAGTGATAGCAATTTTATGTTAAATTTTTAAATTGAAACTGGTATATTGGTAGTAGGTAATTTGAAAACACTGTCATAGCCAGGGACGAACCTTCAAGCCATGCCCCCACCTGAATCACCTCGTTTCCCCCAACCACCTTTCATATTTGCCTGTTGACTCATAAACAGTATGGGTGCCCCCCCCCCATAATAAAATCCTGGCTATGCCAATGTTTGTTTGAAATGCTTCTTCAAGAATTAGGAGCAATTTAAATATGTAATAATATGCCCATATCACTTAATATATCACTTCCAAACTGTGGAGCGGTTTCAGTAAACTCTATACACAAAAATTCAACCTCTCACCTAATACGTTAGTTTATAATATGAATAGAGCTACTCATCTAAGGCCAAATGGTTTTAAGATGATTTTTAATTTAAAAAGTATTTTCTTATGGTACTTGGGGTTCTTTTTTTTTTGCTACTTGTCAAAATTAAACAAAATAAATTAAAATATTAAAATTGTTTAAACATGTAGCAACCAATGAATGTAGGGTACTAACATGAAGGCATCAATCAGACCAATACACACACACACACACACACACACACACACACACACAGTTGGTTGCTGTGGTTGCCAAAGCTATTTTCAAATAAAAACAAGGTGAAATGGCCATTTTACACAGTATTTCTGGAAAGTAACAATCTGTATAAAACATTTCAACATTAGATCATTTTTATTCATTCATTAAAATGAATGGGGAGTAAACATCTGATGGATGGCTTTTATGCTCACCATTTTTATAGTTATATACATTTTTATGATCATTGTACAATAATAATCCCGATATTTTGCCATTTCCATGAACTGTGTAAAATATGGTGATGCAAACATCATTAGTCCCAGGTGCATGTTAATGTGTATTATTTATTTATTGACCAAGTCAATGAAATTAATCTTTTTTTTTTCTGCCAAAATATCGAATTAAGTTGGGAAAAGCAAACAGTATTACTTTATTGCTTTTTAATTATTGCATGTTGATTTTAGTTGAAACAATCAAAATATTTTTTTCTTTTAATTTTGTGATTTTATGCATCTGTTAAGAATAAAAATGTTGTGTATTACCCAGTGTTTGAGTTTATTTAGTTTTCTACTAGTTCGCTCTAACCAGTGCACCACGACTAGTATATCAAAGGCCGCGGTATGTGCTATCCCTTGCTACTAATGGAAAAACGTAGCAGGTTTCATCTCTATGACCGTGTCAAAATTACCATATGCTTTACATCCAATAGTCGATTATTAATAAATCAATGTGCTCTAGTGGTGTCGTTAAACAAAAAAAAATCTACTCTTGCTGGCTTATCAGCAAAATGTTTTACCATGCAGAGCAGGTTGGAATTTCCATAAGCTTTACAAAGGCTATCTCCCAACACACACACACACACAAACATGCACATGAACTAAAAAAACAAAACTGACACATTTCCATGTTTCTGTTTACAGCTTATAATGTTGCAAAATACCAACCTTTTCGGAGATGTGATACAGTACTATATTATCAGGTTCGCAAATGTTTGACTTTCTAATAGTAACACAAATATCAAAAGTCTCGTTTTGATATTTGAATGCTCCCGAGATCAACGATCCAAGATAAGGTATGGTCTGACCTTTAACGTGTACTACCGGTAGTGATACAATACCACTTTTAACATGTGCCATTGATATGGTTCAACCGTTGACCATCTACCAGTGATGTGATGCCACTTTTAACATGTCATTGATATGGTTCAGCCGTCAACTTTTATCAGTGATATAATATAAATTTTAATATGTGCAATTGATATGGTTCAACCATTTACCTCTTTCCCTAATGCTTTTTTTACATGCATTTCAAATATTAATTACACTTTTTTTCTTACTCTCCTTTTGAATTCCATCTCATTTCTTCCCAATCTGGGAACTCCTATCTTTCAACTTCTTTTGCTGTCCATCTCCACATCCTAGTCCTCTCCAACCAGCTATCCATGCTACACACCTGCCATTTCCCATCAGCTTTGACCATTTCGGAGATGGTTCAAAGTTACTTCTGGCATTGTTACAAGGCATTAATACATGGATACTTCCCTACCACTGGCGGTTGTTAGTGCTGTGGGTCAGTCCAGCTTTATTAACTGTAGAGGTGGGATGTAGCCCAGTGGTAAAGTGTTCGCTTGATGTGTGGTCGGTCTGGGGTCGATCCCCGTCGGTGGGCCCATTGGGTTATTTCTCGCTCAAACCAGTGCACCACGACTGATGTATCAAAGGCCATGGTATGTGTTATCCTGTTTGTGGGATGGTGCATATAAAATAATCCTTGCTGTTAACTGAAAAGAGTAGCCCATGAAGTGGCGACAGCAGTTTTCCTCTCTCAATATCTGTGTGGTCCTTAACCATATGTCGGACGCCATATAACCATAAATAAAATGTGTTCAGTGCGTCGTTAAATAAAACATTTCCTTTCTTCCTTCATCATTAATTGTAGAAGATCAGGATGCCAGGTGGGTGCAGGTAGGTACACAGGACTGCACCCATGAAGGAAGACAGAGTCCGAGGAAACGACAGATGGGGGTCAAAATTGGAAGTTTTTTTTTTATATATTAAAATATTGAGAATGATAGGCATAGGGTAATAGATGAGTAAGATAGCCACAAGAGACAAGCCAGCTTTGATGAGATTTGAACCACTGTCGGCAACTTGATTGTCCAACAGCTTATCCACTGGACCATGAAGCTGATGGAGAATTTAAATATTAATTACCCCCCTCCCCCATATGTGTTGGACAGGTAAATGTTTTAACTCCTTAAAAATCATATTCAAACAGTTTGTGGCATGTTTTTGATATCATTTTGAGAGAAACATAATTCATTAATATTTAAAAGAATTTAAAACAAAGCAAAGATGATATTTAAGGATATATTTAAATGCAAAGTTCAGACACATCAAACCATTCTTTGTGCTACAAGAGTACATTTCATACATAACAATGGTTATGAGTTTGGCACACACAACAGACAAGAGGAGCCAACAGGATGACTTGGTATCGGTATAGTGTAGTACCAGTACTTAACATCCAGTAATACATGACAAGGGTTATTCCACAAATTATTACACAGGGGTGCAGGTGTTAAACATACATTTAAACAAAATCAATTATAATTTTTTTAATTTACTGGATTTTTTTTGTTTAAACTGCCAAAACAAATTGTTCTTTTGTTTGTTTAATGACACCACTAGAGACACCTGTAATATTTTCTGGAACAACCCCTATCACAGTTCATGAAGATCACAAGATAAACAAGTATTCACAAAAGGTGGACTGCAGAGAAACCATGAACACGTATGTGTACACAGCACAGCCAAAGCAGGAAACTCACTAACTTAAAATACAATTTACATTTTCAGAATCCCAGAATCCACTTAAAAACTGAGAAACAGATCAATGCAGCAGTGTAGAAGTGCTATTTGTTTATTATCTTTAGCTTGTAGATACACATCTGCAGTCCTTTAGCTTGTAGATACATATCTGCAGTCCTTTAGCTTGTAGATACATATCTGCAGTCCTTTAGCTTGTAGATACATATCTGCAGTCCTTTAGCTTGTAGATACATATCTGCAGTCCTGTACAATAAAAAAAAAAATAAAAAAAAAAGGTAAATAATTTCAGTTTGCTTTGATGTAAGAAAAGTAAGTGTTTTGGAAATAATAAACAATTACTATTTTTGTGTGCACTTTAGAAAACAATCTGCTCAGAAATAAATAACTAGTAGTAAATTTCATAATATGAAAAAAGTGTTCCCTGTGGGATGGACTATGGTTGTATGTTTTACGATGTAGAAAAACTCACTTAAGAGTTATGAACCACCACACTCAACAACCTTTGTACATTATTATTGCGATGAATCTAAATGTAATATATATATATATATAATAAACATAATAATAAAATAAAAAAACAACATTGCTTGGTGAAAGCTGCCTATAACAAACTGTAGAGCTTGTTATATCTGACTCTGAACTGTCTATGTAATAAAAGAAAGTTTGGAGTGGGTTTTTTCAAGCAGTTATTTAAATATAAAATGGCCTTTGTTAATTACTGAATGTGAATGTTAATGCTGGGTATAAAAAAAATAAAAATATTTTATAACAAACATATCTGCTCAGCTGAGACAACATATTGTATGCATTTATTGTAGTTGTCTGTGGGATGGTGCAAATAAAAGATCCCTTGCTACTAATGGAAAAATGTAGCGGGTTTCCTCTCTAAGACTAAATGTAAAATTAACAAATGTTTGACATCCAATGATGATTAATAAATCAATGTGCTCTAGTGGTGTCAAACATAGACCTAAAATAAATGTCTTAATGAGTTTGAAACGCCAAAAGCCATCATTTTAATATTTAATACAGACTAATTCACTTATCTGACCAACACGTAAATAGTGCAGTGGCTTGTTTTTATTTTTTATTTGTTAAATTTGTAACGTTTGGTGCCATGAAGTTGGTTTTATTATTCGAAATCCTATGCAAAATAAATCCAGGCCTGCCATATTTGTCTAATATAATTAATAAACCAAGATGGATGGTGTAAATTTGATTTTGAAGAAGAAGAATTTATCACTGATAATGTTGAGTGTTTATACTGATAACACAAATGTCCATGCAAGAATAAAACAGATTATTTTACTTTTAGAACTCTCCGTTCATAATGTGGATGTGGATGGCAACAGAAATGCAGCACTGGCAAGTGGAAATCACTCCCATTACAAGAATAATACTGAATGGAGTGAATTCCCCTTTAAAGCCTTACAGCAAGTAATAAGCAGATGACTATTTCAATAGTATTAAAATACAAATATAGAAAAACTATAACATCATCTTGCCCAATATGCTAATTTTTGTGTGTTTAAAACTAACATTTCACTGATAAATAACAAACAAAATTTACATCAAGACATCATAAAGATGGAAATATCTAAATCTACATTATGTTCCTATATGGTTGTGAAATATGATACATTTGTATGCAGCTAAATGACTAAATCTGAAGAAAGTTTATATTAATGAAAAATGCTCAACACAAAACATCAAATATTAATAGTAGAAATCAAAACAAAAGGCGAGTATATTATCTGTGTTTCTACCATGGCAGTGGTTTATTAGTGTTTTCTGTTAATTAACACGAGTTTGCTACCCTCCATAACAAAGCTTCTATTACTTTAAGCTTTTCATTAGTCAAACTTTACTAATAAAATCGAAGTACTAAATGTTTTACATGTCACCTAGTTGTGTATATTATGAAGGTTTTAAAAAAACAAACAAAAAAAACAAACTAAAAGAAACCTATACAGTACACGAAAGTACAATGAGTTGTTGTTATTCTACATGTATGCATGTTGAGTAGAAAAACCTAATCTAGGTTTGATAGGTGTGATACTTTGATTGCATTTCATTTGAAAGAAAAACCTTTGTTGGTTCGTGTGGTGTGCTCACTACGTGGAAGAGAAATATACAATTTGATAGATATATGCAATGTTTCTGGCTTTAGCTAGTTTTCCCATCGCAAGACAAAGTAATCTTAAGACAGAAATATAAAGCAAAGACTATTCTGTACTGATTTATTTCCATGTTTTGGAATAAATACAATATTCTATCTTGTACAAATAGTAGTTTTTCTACTCAATTCTTATATACTTCTTTCTTATCATAACTTTGTTTTTATATTCAAATAAGATATTTGTTTTTATGAGTATTTACAATCATTGAGAAATGTATTTTTAATTTGTGTTATTAAAAGATAAAATCTGATATTATATCTTTAATAAATCATTAATCAATTATTATATCTTAAAACCTTCTTCTTTTTTTAAACATAAAACTGGAGTGCGGGTAGGTTGGTAAATAGTAGGGTGAACTGACTTGGTCACAGCACAATATTAATTAAATATCTAAACACTTGAAATAAAAAAAACAATAATTACACAATGTTTTTGTTAATTCATTGCAAAAAGGCACAACAGTCCCGAATAAACATGTACAACTAGATATTATTTTTAACACCATCAACATAATACATACAAGTATTGTAAGAAGTATCTAACATTGGATATACAAAATAACGCTGAATCAAATCAATATGCATGTAATTATTGGTGCATATATTAACAGATATACATGTATATGAAAACAACAAGAGCACCTCAGTTCAAAACAACTTTTGCTTGTCAATCCACCAAGAAACTATTGTGAGTAGGATACAGCCTTGAGGTAAATCATTTACCAGAGGATATAAAATTAATATTCGCAACATGAAACATTCCCCTATTGCAATCTACTATCATGGTACTTGAAGCAATGGGATGTGCCGTCCTGTCTGTCAACAAACTGTAAATAAAATAATTGTTTTTGATTGAGAGGAGACATAGACAGACTTCTTCACCCATGGAAAAAGCATAGCTGGAATAACAGTATTTGGGACCTGTCCTTTTGTAAATGGTTAAAGAGCATTAACACAATCAATCACTGAAGTCAGCAGAGTTAAAGTTTAAAGTGTTTTGTTTATGACAACACTAGAGTGAATGGGTCCACTGAGGTGGTTCGATCCCACAACACAAACACTCAAGGTGAGTGTTCTACAGACTGCGCCAGATCCTGCCCCTCTGGAGTAAGTGGAGATGAAAATGTTCCAGATTTACCTGGAATTCCAGCTTTTTATTGTATTTCCGGGTTTATGCTATTTGTTAAAAAACAATTCATATTCTCCATTAAAACTGCTGGTTTCTGCTGATGTTCTTTATATCAATCCTGAATGGGTTCCGCTATTTTAGACCAATCTCGCTACCCGACCACCAATATTATAATATCCTGAATTTTTTTCTGAACTCACTTTCATCTCTGAATATGTTTGAGACAAATGTCATATATATATATTTCATCTACAAGAGATTAATTCTGATCAGCTCCAAACATTCTTTACTCTTTTCGTGTTTGGTGTGGGTTACTGGATCCCAAACATTGTCAACTAAAAACAAAAAACAAAAATAGAAAGATACATCTCCTGTTTAAACTGGAAGGAGACATGTTCAGTGACAGCGAGCGACACTGATGCTTGTGAACTATTCGACTGGTCCCCGATGTGGTTATTTGGTTTAATGTGACGTGCATGAACCAGTCTAACAAAAAAAACTCTGCTCGCTCTGGCTGGACTAGGCCATGGTGATTTTTAAGTGTGAGACCTGCTTTCTATTAATGCGATTTAACATGAGTATTTCTGCGTGCATAAATGTACTTTTCTATATCTGCATTTTTGTTATACAAAATTTGATGCCGTCGAAGTGTACTTTTATGCCGAAAATAAATACTTTGCATTATGATGCCACTGAAGAACTTGTGCCTGAAACAATCACTCATCGACTGACCTTTTTTATGGCATGCTGAATGCCCACATGCCGAATTGCATACATGGAAAAGGGATTATGTATATGTACAGTACTGATAAACTTTTGTGTGAAAAAATGCACAAAATTGCACACGTAATCAAATTAATGGAAAGCAAATCTTCATGAAAACGATAGTAAAACAACAGTCAATACATCTTAACACCAAATATACAACAAATCAAAGATGTCTGACAATTTGTTTTTGTAATAAATTAAACCACCTCTGTAGTTAACAAATTTCTACAACAGCACCCTGAGATACAACATAACATCATCATTATACCTGTTTATATTAATACTGACACAGGTGTACACAAAACAACACGCACCAAGCACATTACTAACTTCATGTAATGGCAGATGTACGTAACGTGTGCTATATGGTCGGCCAATATCTCTCATTTACATGTAACACAATTGTGTCTATGAAAGGATTTCTAAGTAGCCCAACGCCAGTGGCTAGTGTTTTACTCTGGCCACGCCTGACGACTCGGGTAAAAAAAAAAACATGTTCACTTTTGTTTATAATCACTGTACATGTAGTGGCATTAAAATAACAAATGTGTACTTTCCACTTGCATAACTTCACATCAAGAAAATGAGAAGACGCAAAATTATAAAAAAAAATCAAATAATATCAAACATTTCCTAACTGATTCCACCAGCATGTGTTAGCTCACAACCGTTCTCTTATTTTCTAAGTGAAACATAATGCTAGGCAAAGACTGTCAACTGTCACGACAAAGTTGGCCAACTCGACGGCTGCTTTGTAATATGCACAACTACCAATTTACGATGGGTGCACTCAGATTAACAACTAATCGGTGGTAGCAGTTTATATACGGTGAGATTCAAGTTGTAAGAGTGCTCACACTAGTAACTGGACAGTTAGCCAACTTTGTTTTGGCAATTGGTAGTCCGAGCGTAACATTAATCTAAAGATCTCTAGACAGATATACAACATACAAACAATGAGCCTGCAATGCATTTGAGATGGTGGCATACAGCATGTATCTAAACTCTTTGTCTGGTGTGGAATTGAATGAAAGCCTAAATGTCTGTCTAAGCTTGCATTCAGTGTATATCAACAGATAAACCGAGGTTAGGAGAACTGCAAACCAAATACACCATTTTTCACAATCAGCACTTCAAAATGAAAGGAAAACCATAAGTTAACTCTTAATCAAATAAACTAAAACTTCCAATATAATAGCTATACTTGCAAACTTGTAATATTGCAAACTACAACACTAAATGAATAATTAATTCTAGATAAAAAAAAAAAAAAAATAATAAAAAAACAACTAAGAACATCTACATGTATCTAAATTTAAAATAACTATGATAAATAACTATACTGAAAGCAAATCACAGCCAAGCTATATTTCTAACCACAAAGAGTTTTTAAAACAGAAGAAAAAAAATCGACATCAAAGTAATAAATTTTCACACTGAATACCTTTATATCCCACAACAAATAAATACTAATAAATATATTACACCATAAGCACTTATTCTCACTAAAGAAAATTTGTACATCTATTTTAAATATTTTGTATCTTCACATTTATTAATTTATTGGAGCGGTGAGTCAGATATTAAGTTAACAAGAAAGCATTCTCCTGGCTAAATATTCACTAAAACAAAAAAAAGCATTACTTATTTTTGTGCTGGGGTGTCGTTAAACATTCATTCATCCATTCATTTATTCATACTTCTATAGCTGTTTTTAACCTGTAGGTAATGAAAACAAATGCACTATTATATCGCTTACTGATTTTTTTTTTTTTTTTGACTGCATTCATTTCTTTCCCCCAGTACTTTGAGATGAAACCAGCCGCATTAATAAAAAAAAATGCATTTTAGTGTGTGTCTGTTCCACACCAATAATAGCATGACACATTATTTCCCCCAATTTTACAGTATATCCAATATATGAAGAATAAAGCTAATACAATTCAACAGTCCGTCCCATCCTCCTACAAAAGTGTTTTTGTAAATAATATCAGTTTGGTTCGACTTAAAAAAAAAAAAGTAAGTGTTTTGGAAATAACAAAAATATATTATTTTTGTGTGCAATTTAGAAAACAATCAGCTCAGAAATAAATAACTTGTAGTAAATTCCATAGGATGAAAAAATGCGTTCCCTGTGGGACGGACTATAAGTGACCAGTATTAGCAGTAAATATGTATAAAAATACAGTCATACATAATACTCCTGAAGTTGAGAGACAAAACTACAAGATTGACACACTAAATGTTGTTTTCAAATAACCTCTGTACGTATGTTATAACAAAAACTTATAGATTTGTTAAAATGTTATTTTTCACATATGTGCATTAAGGCAGACCAAATAATTGGCAACTACCTTTGGTTAACAACTGTATCGTGCGTGAATGGCAATTAACAATTTGGTAAAAAAAAAAAAAAAATATCAGAAAAATATTCATAAGCATGAGGGAAACAAATATGTGGTTGACATAACCTTGATAATAAAAGATGAATATTGGCACTAGAATATCTCTTTAAGATGTCGTGAGTATTCAATTACAATTCAACAAAAATGGATGCAACACATCAGGTCATGCTTTTACACGACATGTAAAAATATCTTAAAGACGTTCAATGTTACACATTATACGACTTGAAAATATCAAACATGTTTAATTTTATACATTACATGTGACATAAATATGTTTAATGCTATGCATTACATAATATGTAAAATAGTTTGAACATGCTGCACATATTTTACACAATATGCAAACAATATAAAACATGTTTAAAATGTTTTACTCATTTACACAACATGCAAAACGTATTTAACATGTGAAGTTTGACTGGACATGTAAGAGAGAGAGACATTTTGGCACATAATGAAGTACAGGCATTGTAAGGGGCTGACTGACTGAATGTTTTGCCAGGTGTTGAGAAACAATTTGAAAACTAGATGTTCTTAAATACAGTTTCCTGCATTCTATAAATTAAATGCATCATTGTAAAACGTTTCAAGTGTTGGATCAAATGAAATAATTAGTTACAAGGAACAACTGTATGATCCAATCAAATAATTTGCTACAATTGCAATCATAAATATCATGTATATTAATAACAAACAATTTTTCATTTTGAAATGTATTATTTTCAAGTTACTATGCAGGACTGTATTAAGACTTTCAACTTAACTGGTTTGACACCATTGGTAGTGCATTTACATCAATTCTAAAGGGATTTGGCACCTTGCTCCTGTGGAATTGTTTTTTTTAACTTGATGTTCTAAAATACAAGTAAAATTCATCATGGCAAATGCTGACAAAAATGCCAATATTTTATTTTACTTTGTATATAAAATGTAAAAATAACACATATTTTGATTGATGAATATATGTGTAAAACATTGAAGTCCTTGCACCACCCCTTCCCAACATATGACCATGCTTCTGATGCCTATGTAGAGTACTGGTAGATAGTGCCCTTATTATACAATTAGTTTTGTATGTGTGTGTGAGTGCTGATGTAAACAGCACAGTGTTAACTGAATATATGACCATGGTACTTTGGGAAATGAATTATTTAAACAATATGCTAATGACTTGCTATTTCTATTTGCATCACTTTTTGCACACTCAAACCTATGATTTCTGATTTGTCCTTCAAATAAAAACTCTAAATTTTAACAAAATAGTTAATGAACACAATTCTTGCACTGACTTCATTGACACACAATATGTATAATAAAAAAAAGATAAGTTTGTTCCTTGTGAAAGCTAGCAAAGAAAACAATTGTCGCCTGGCAGACAACCACAGTGTAACACAGTCCATTTGATCAATTAGTTGATGTGCCTAATGTTATGTATTCAGAATAAATTTAATTTTCCTAGACTAAATAACCAAAATCATAACTTTTTGTATTATTTCGTCTTCTAAAATGTGCACAAATGGTCAATCATTACATTTAGTCGTCCAACCAGTGCAAAATAACTGATATGACAACTGACATGACATATGTACCATCATGCCCAAAGGAAAATAAAAACTAATGAGACCCCTTTCGGTTAACCAAAAGATCAAGATATAGTTATGTAGTATCTTTTGTCACTCACTCACTCACTCACTCACTCACTCACTCACTCACTCACTCACTCACTCACTCTCACTCTCTCACTCTCTCTCTCTCTCTCTCTCTCTCAGACTGTTACTCAGTATGACAGAAATAGTTGTGGATTAAACAATGTGCTACGAAACTGGTTAAAACATTATTTATTGTGTGTCTATTAATACTCAGTTCAAAACCAGGGGTTTTTTGCATTCTGATCCTACAGCCATTACAAAACTCAATTTACTGACGATCGTATTTCCTCTAATAAGTGCCGGGCCTCCAATAAGTGCTGGGTCTGTAGCACTTTGTCTGTGACCGTTTTGAAAAGAAAAAGCACTCTGGCACTTATTAGAGGAAATACGGTATATATTTTGGGTTAACATATAAGTGGTAACTTAATAATATATGACAGAAGAAAATACACAGTTCTACTTGGATATGCATTTTTCTGACCCGAGCTTAATTTGGTAAATCAATCTGGTAAATCAATCTGGCACAAATTTATGAAAATGTCTAATTGGTTACTCGAGAACAAAATAAGGCAATAAACAATGAAATTAACAACAACAAGCAAGTTACTATCTACCCACGTATATGGTATGTGAAAATGTCTTAATTGGTTACTCAAGAACAAAATAAGGCAATAAACAATAAAATTAACAACAACAAGCCAGTTACTATCTACCCACGTATATGGTATGTCAAAATGTCTCTGTGATGATTTTGTTTCATGGTTTTTCCACAAACATAATTTCAAACCTGAAAATCCAAGGTGACTAAAACGCCACCAAATCAGAAAAAACCCAGGTGAAACTATGGCCTGGAGAAAAATAACCATGACTGCCTAAACGTATGACGAAACCTGCATAGTGTGATTATTTATATTAATGGTTACTGGGTAAATAGTACAGAACAGAATAAAACAAGACTTGTTCTTATGTTCTCAACGTTCAAACTTAAAATGAGTCTGTACTCGAATGGCATGCAATCTGTATAGCATTAAAGTGTAGACTATGTTTAAGCCTGGTGTCATTACTTTTAAATTAAGGTAGTTTTTGTCATTAACTCAAACAAAAATCGAATTCACAACACTTAATGATCAACAATATCAAATAATAACAACATCTGTTTCCAACTGTCCTGAATCTAAGTCATTACCACTCTTTACCCAGAATGTCTTGCAAAAAAAAAAAGAAGACACCCTGATATTACATTAATGGAAGGAATCATTATTATTGGCCTGTCAATTTACCACTGAACGGACATCGTCTACTGTCAACTCTGTGACTACAGATAAATAAGAAAAACAAACAAGGGGACATCACTCCGGGTCACTCTCGCCGTCGCTGGAGAAGTTCTGTGATGACAGGCTGGTCTGGTGGGGTGGGGGGATCACGTGACTCAGCTGTCGGTAGTGGTCAAGCCACTCGTCCACCATCTGTTTGACGAGTAGTGGTCGTTTGCCAAGTTTCTGCAGGGCGACGAGGATTCCTCCCTTGGTGACGCAGCAGTCCAGCCACTCGTTGAGGAGACTGTCTTCTCGACCAACCTGAAACACACACAGTGCAAACTGATGTTAAAAGTCACAGGTTTTTTTTATAGTTTTTTTTTTTATTTAACGACGCACTCAACACATTTTATTTACGGTTTATATGGCGTCAGACATATGGTTAAGGACCACACAGATTTTGAGAGGAAACCCGCTGTCGCCACTACATGGGCTACTCTTTCCGATTAGCAGCAAGGGATCTTTTATTTGCGCTTCCCACAGGCAGGATAGCACAAACCATGGCCTTTGTTGCACTGGTCGGTGCAAGTGGTTTACACCTACCCATTGAGCCTTGCGGAGCACTCACTCAGGGTTTGGAGTCGGTATCTGGATTAAAAATCCCATGCCTCGACTGGGATCCGAACCCAGTACCTACCAGCCTGTAGACCGATGGCCTAACCACGATGCCACCGAGGCTGGTAAAAGTCACAGACCCTGCTTTCAACACGTGAAAATGGACACAAAATCTGGTTAATCTATAAAGATGTAACACATCTGGATAAGGTTACAACAGAGTGAAACAAGAATCTGTGATGTTAAAACATGGAAAATATCCTTAAAGAGTAGATTAGAAGCATGTCTTCATAATCGTTACTTTTCAGAGGTACATGCAATTTTTAAAATATAAAACAATGCATCTCGTGGTATTAGAAACAGCAGGATGACCAGATACACTTGGAACGTACAGCAACTAAATGCAAGTACCGTAATATTAAAAAACAGCTCTAATGGTAAAAAATAGTGTTTAGTCTGTCATTTTAATTACTCGTCAGCTATTGGATGTCAAACATTTGGTAATTCTGCCATGATGTCTTCAAAGAAAACTAGATTTCTCATTCCAGCCAGTACACCACGACTGGTATTTCAAAGCAGGGGTTCTAGAATATTTTGAAAATTCATTTGCCATAGGGCCAGTGGATTTGAAAATTCACTGGCCATGGTGAAAAATTCACTTGCCCAATTTTAACTGTTGATAAAACAAAAAAACAGTAAATTAAAATAATTAACTTTTTAATGTCCATTTTTCGTACTGAGATCATGTTTAATCAATTTGTCAATTTACACAACAGATAGGTTTATTGGGCATGCTTTATGGTTTGTTTAGAAAAATATGCAAATAATTTTCATCAGTTTAGAATAAAGTTACCGTACCTATTAAAATTTTAAAATAATTATTTCCACTAAAACCACGTAAGTTATACAAAAATAATCCATGTTACCGAGATATTACAATTAACAGTATTATTTACTTATGAATGGGAACTCACCCCCCACCCACCCCCTCAAAAAAAAAAAAAAAAGAGAGAAAAGAAACAAGAACCTTTATTAGCATAAAGTGTACATGTATTGCAGTTTAAAGTGCTGTGCCAGACCATACACTAAAATTTCAAATTCCACAATTAAATGCTTTCTTAATTCATTGCAATAATATTTTACACCGATATGTAAATCAATAATTACGAAAATGCCCCATAAAAGTATTAAAACATCACTCCCATAGAACACTGCCGGAAACGACCGAGTAAAATTCTCAGTAAAAACATTTGCCTGTAAATAGCCTTGACGTCACGAAGGGAACGCACTTCACAGAAACCTACCACGAGATGACTTCCAGCGCAAGCGAAAGTGGGACCGACAGCGACTGCCAAGCTTGATCATGCGATTCTTCTTTCGATGATGAATAGTGTACTAATGACGACTAGACTAATATTTGTGCAACACAACAAATAATGCCTTATCAGTTTGAACAGATGATGATGAAAACGGTCGTGAAGACAGCTTACCACTAATTTACAACTTTTATTCTTGTTTTGTTCTTTAGCTTTTCGTGCGAATTATTTTGCTACACTGTATGTTCTAATACTTGTGATGTAGTAGAAAAGACGATAAATAACTCTTGCATTCTACGAGTCAAGTGGACCCGATATCGGTAATTTTAAGAAAGAAAAAATAAAAACGACATGCCGTTTAACCATAATAAACACAAAAGAAGCAATGAACAATGGCGCTGACTATCGAAATGGAAAATATACCAGTATATAATTTGTTTACATTTTTTTTTTTTTTTTTCTAATCATATTAAATAATATCTTGATTGATATAGCTCAATACATCATACATCTGGCACAGCACTTTAAGGCTTACTCTCCACCCCCCCCCCCCCTCCAACATACACACACCATATTAGTAATTTTTTAATTTGGGTACTTTGTTAAATTTATCTATTTCATGATACTGTGTTCCTAAGCTTTTTAAAAAACCTTTTTGCAATTTATGTCATATTTTATAAATTAAATTAATAATTTACACATTTAAAGTATTTGTAAATAGTGACATGCAACCTTTAAAACTAATAAAAGACCGGTTACCATTTTGCATGTTATTAGTATTAGAGTAACAAATCTTTGGATTCCAGTGTAAAAAAAAAATGGCGGAAAAAAATGAACTTTTGTTTTGCCAATGTTTACACTTTATAACTTTAATCAAGTTACATCAGTAGGTATACTGATGTCATGGATGGGTCAGAGATTACTGGTGGCCAACTATTTGTTAGTGAAATAGTGCATGTGATTGCAAATCGAAAGAAGTGACTTGTAGATCTTTCTTTTCTTTTTGTATGATCGTAGGAGGTAGCGTTGTAGATTTTGTTTTTGGTTTTTTGGGGGTTTTTTTACCACTTGCCATCGGGATTGCACAAAGTAACCGTTACTGGCCCGAATCCAAAAAAACACTGGCCTCGGGCATCGGGCCACCGTATTCTAGAAGGCCTGATCAAAGGCCGTGGTATATACTACCCTGTCTGTGGGATGGTGCATAAAAAAGATCCCTTGCTGCTGATCGAAAAGTAGCCCATGAAGTGGCGACAGCGGGCTTCCTCTCTCAATATCTGTGTGGTCCTTAACCGTATGTCTGATGCCATATAACCGTAAATAAAATGTGTTGAGTGCATCGTTAAATAAAACATTTCCTTCAAAGAAAACTAGCTACATTTTTCTATGAGCAACAAGGGATCTTTCATACGCACTTTATGACAGAAAGGTCAGCACATACCATGGCCTTTCATAAACAAGTTGTTGGGGCATTGGTTGGGATGAGAAAAAACTAATCACAGAATGGGTCCACTGAGAGGATTCGATCCTTCAACCACGGCAAGCACTTTACCAACTGAGCTAGATCATGCCCACATTTAGAAGAAAAAAAAAAATTATATATATATATCTGGCTAATACATGAACTGTTCAAGCAATAAGGTAATACATTTATATACCAAAATTATGAAGAAACACACTTAAAAACCCAATCCACATACCTCTGACCCTGTTAGAAAATGAACAGGTAATCTTTTGCCTTCACTGTCAACTAAAGGGAGGTAAGCCGTTTGACCATCATCATTTGAATCGATATCTGCACCAGCTCCAATAGTGTCATCAGTGTCCGTTTCCATGGGAACGAGGGCAGAAAAATGACCACGGGTGTATCCAAGGGCTATTGGTGTTTTCCAGCAAAAACTCTGCTCCCACAACAGAGGCAAATACACACCTGCAACAAGAGGAAAATACTTCATGTGGATGCTCAACCATCATCTGTCCAGACTTGGCCCGTGACAGATATGCCTGAAACCTTAGTGCTACATGGGCATGTTAAAGATACTCTCTCTCTCTCGCAACCATCAGATTACTCCTTACGTGGTGATGAAACTGTGACACATATATGGTTTTGTGTGCTGTGAAATATAACTTACTATCTTGAGATTAGCTCTCCAAACTGCATTGCAATTCATAAAGATACACATGGTAAACATTACAAGAATTCTGTGTAATTAAATGTCTTGCTTTATTCAGTGTTACTCATAGCTGCATTCATAGATGTCCAGTCAATATATTAAAATATTTCTAATATAAACTCATGATTTAGTTTTAAAAAACCCCATAATTTTAAAACTAAACTTTAAAAAAAGGAATTTAATATACATTGAGATTCATAGATGGAACTATAAACTAACTTTCAGTGATATAGGATTTACAGTTTGTGAATAATGGACCTAAATGCAAAAATTTAACATTAAGATAAATGCTGAAGTACTTTAATTATTTTTAAAATTTTAACAAGCATGGAGATGAACATACATAGGTGCATCTATAAACCAAGTTTCATTGGTGTAAAACTTATAATTTATGAGAAATGGAGCTAAATGCAAAAGTTGATGCTGTTGCAGGAAAAGTAATATCCATATCTTTCTCCTTTTGACTTCATAAAAGCAAGAAAATATTTAATCAGTGAATTTGATCTAATAACAATTATATATAAACGGCAATAACCATTCTCAGGGCTTCTATAATTTTTTTATAAAATCTACTAGCCATGGGATCAGTAATTTTAATCATTTACTAGCCATGATTAAACAAATCCACTAGCCCTACTTTACTTCTTTAAAGTATATACAATTTTACTAATGGTAATAATCGGATATGTCACCTAAAGACGGAGGTAGAGCTTACTCTATAAGAACACCAACAGGGGGTTAGGTAGTGGGGTCAGGATATTCATATTTACAAAATAGGACTAATATGCAGCATTTGATAACTTTTTTCACTAGCCATCGGACATTTCAATAGCAGTTATTTACTAGCCCAACACTGAATATCACTAGCGACCTGACTGGGGCTACCATAATCTAGAAGCCCTGCATTCTCTACAAAAAACATATTACCCACCACCCTCCTCCACTCAACACACAATGCTTTAAACTATGATGATTCTCACACAACTGTATTTAAATTTCAGACATGAAAATAATCATAGAGAAAAAAAAAAAATCCAGATAATTTTGCTGGATTTTAAAAAGTAGGTGGGGGGGGGAATAGTGAGGGTTTTTTCTTAAATAACAAGAACAGAAACAGTTTACATGTGGCACTAAAACTCATGTTTTCAATTCTGTAATCTGAAAAGTTAAATGAAATATTCTGTTGAGGACATGTTTGATTATTATTTCCTAATCGGTAATCATCACAAATCACACTAGGTGAAAAATAAAATACACACCCTCAAATTTTGCAAAGCCTATTGTTTCTCCTCTAAAGCTCTTGATATATTTCACTCCATACACAATGATTGGACGGCGAAGAATGTGCGAAAGAGCAAAGATATGTGTTTGTTCCAGTGAGGCTCCTGCAAAAAGAAATAAATATTAAGAAATGTCTTTTTTCAATTTCATGTTTGTCTACAATTATAACTTTTACATGATAACATTTCAAAGTCGAATATGGAAAAAAGAAAGCTATTATCTGTAACTAAAAAGGAAAAATACAGTGATTGTCAATGAAAACAAATTATTTTAAAGGTTGACCTTTTTATTATATGTATAGAGATATAATTATTTTGCGTGCAGCAAAGAAATTAGCACCTTGGTAAAACTAAAGACAGAATGAGTTCAGTAAATGCTAAACCAGTGTTAAACTGTTAAACATGTAAGTACAAGGTAAAACAAACTTACTGACTTAACTCATAATTTTTTTTAGAAGTCTGGATTTTTATTCTTATACAACAGCATTTGAGTCCAGGGTCCAATTTTACAAAACAACTGTAAGCCTAGTTTAGCATATAAATGTACAAGGAAAAACTAATTCTGACAATTATAAACTGTAGAAATAATATATAGTTCTGAATATGCTTAAATCATTTGCTTTCATCTAGAGCTACCATGTAATTTTCTCTGTGAAATGGATACCAAACACATGTGAAAGTAACCGTACAGTGTTTTGTGAAATTGGCTCCAGATTCTTTGAGACCAGACACTACATAAGTTTTAACGGCCCGAGTCGTGATTACTGTACCTGGCTGACTGGCAAGTTTTAGTTATCTGAGTAGTGATTTCTATACATACCTGGCTGACTGGCAAGAGACAAGAGTAGTTCCCAGTCACGCTGCCACTGACTTTCATCCAGTGAGAAGTGGAGAGACTTTGCCTGCATGGACTCATATTCTTTCCAGCGTGGGTAAAATCTGGAAACCATACATAGGTAACTGAGAAATTGTATTTAAAATATTTAAAACAATCTGTCAGAGAGGTATTCTGAATACTGCACATCTGGTGTGACTTTAAGGAGCTGATGTTGTCTTTAAAATATTTAATACTATGATAGCTCTTTAACTGGATGCCTATGTACTAAATGTGAATTTGCTAATACAGTGAAAACTGAAACTCCTCTAAACCGGACACGCTAGAGACCAAGTAAAAAGTCCGGTTTTAAGAGGTATCCGATTTACAGAGGTTCTTTTCTGCACAGATATTTAAAAAGGGACGATGTAAAACGTCCGGTTTTGTGGAAATTCCAATTTACAGAGAGTCCTGTTTTGAGAGGTTTTACTGTACTAGTACTAAGCATATTAAAATAAAGTGGTTTAATCTATAATAATTCAATTTTTTTATACATTATATAATTGTGGGGGAAACAAACCCCATAACACCCCAAGCCCCAGATTAATTATAAAGAAAACAGTAAACAATTATTACAAATCTTACGTCATAGCCCCCTCACTCAGGCTGTCTGCCATTGCTCGCCTCAGTCCATTGTCTATATCAAAGATTCCCCAGGTGGCCTGTAGCACCGAGTCCAGCAGACAGTCTCCGGCTGTCCGGTTCCATAGCGGGTAAAGTCGGCTGCCGAGACGATCACAGATTTCTAAACTCCAGTTCACAATGTTTTCCTCTACTTCTAACTCTGAAATAGAAATTTGAGATGTTTTCGATGTTTAAAATCGGAAAGTTATATTTTATCATTTTATACTACAAATCAATGTCCATGGTAAGTCTTTTTAATGAATCAATCTTTTTATTCAAAGCACATTAATTTTAGGCCTTTGGCTCATGTTACAAATAATGTATTATGAACACATTTTTCATTGTATAATGCACACGAGAAAAAATCCCCAGATAGCTTCAGTGTATGCCCAGGACAGCGTGTTTGAACCTTAATTGGATATAAGCACGAAAATAAGTTGAAATGAAAGTGAAAAATTACATATTTTTATATATAAATACTCATTTACAAAATGCATATTTTTCTGAATAATTTAGCATTGCTGCCAATGTACTGTTCTGTCAGTGGGAAAAGAAGAAGTTTGTTTTGTTTAACAACACCACTAGAGCACATTGATATATACTCTTCAAAAGAAGAAACGCAAAACCACATTGTCGTAACATTTGGAGAATTGATTTAATTATTGAATGGTGAGTCCGATAATTACCAAATGTTGCAGGATTGTTCACAATTCACTCTAGTCCATTGTGAGTAAGTGATAGGACACACCACCAAGGTCAAGGTCATCTGGAGTCAATACCGGGTGTGGCCTCCGCGTGTGTTGACAACTGCCTGGCACCGCCTGCCCATTGAAGCAACCAGAGTACGGATGACGTCCCGGGGGATGGTGGCCCACTCGGCCTGCAAGGCTGCTGCCAGCTCGGGCAGGGTCTGGGGCTGTGGTTGTCGCTGTCGGAGGCATCGGTCCAACTCGTCCCATAGATGCTCAATTGGGTTCAAATCCGATGATGTCGATGGCCAAGGAAGGACATTAATGTTGTTGTTCTGTAGGAAAGCCGTTGTGAGACGTGCTGTGTGAGGCCTGGCATTGTCATGTTGGAACACTGCGTTGGCGTTGGCCATAACTGGAACGATGTGTGGCCGGAGGATCTGGTCAATGTAGCCCTGTGCATTCAGGTTGCCCTGCACGTGGACCAGGTCAGTTCTGCCAGTGTGTGAGATGGCTGCCCACACCATGACACTACCCCCGTCGAATCTGTCCACTTCCTGCACGCAGTTTGCCGCATAACGTTCACCACGACGCCTATACACGCGACATCTTCCATCATGACGTCGGAGCAGAAATCGGGACTCGTCACTGAACCACACCTGTCTCCATCGCAGTTGAGGCCATTGTCGATGAATCTGGCACCACTGCAGTCGGAGTCGACGGTGTTGTGGTGTTAAGATGACACCTCGAACTGGACGTCTGGCACGAATTCCTACCTCACGTAGGCGGTTCCGTACGGTCTGGTCGGATATCCTGCGCAAACCTGGTATTGCCGCGGCTGTGGAGGTGGCAGTAGTCAATCGTTCCCGAAGGTGGCGTACCCGGATGTAGCGGTCCTGCCCGGGGGTAGTGACCCGTGGTCGACCGGATCTAGGGAGGTCACGTGTTGATCCATGTTGCTGGTAACGGTCCCACAGTCTGGAGATGGTGCTTGGGGACACATGGAATGCCCTGGCAACGGCCGTTCTGGATTCGCCTGCGTCTAGTCAGCCGATGGCATTGTTTCTTTGCGGTTCACTGAGACGTGGCATATCCTGGATTGTCAACTGTCGGCCAGATACAGAGGCCAGGCAAGCGAACACCCTGCACTTTTATACTGTCGGTGTTCATGTTGCACGTGCAGACAACGCACGTGCAGGGGTGACATGGTTTGCACGTGGCTGCGTTTTTGCGAATATTCACATTTTGGAACTTTATTGTACAGTAGCTGCGTTTTATCGAATGTAACCGTGGGAATGTGTTTGGGACATGCAATGACCTTATATTCACAAAGCATGAACCGGTAGGAAACATAAAATCGGAGTTATAACCCATTTGTACCCTTTTGCGTTTCTTTTTTTGAAGAGTATATTAATCATCGGCTATTGGATGTCAAACATAAATTTTGGTAATTCTGACTCATAGTCTAGAGATGAAACCCGCGGCATTTTCTTAATGCAGAAAGGGATCTTTTATACGCACTTTCCCACAGACAGGAAAGCACATACCACGGCCCTTGACCAGTTGTGGTGCACTGGTTGGAGCAAGAAAACCCCCAATCAGTTGAACGGATCTACTGAGGTGGTTCGATCCTGTGATGTAAGCACCTCAAGCAAGTGCTCAACCAACTGCGCTAAACCCGCCCATCTGTGGGAAGTGCACAATATGAATAGCCTATGTAACAGTAGTGTGTTTCTTTTCCAACTCATACGAGTCTTCACTAAGGGTCCGTTCACACCAGAAGCGCGCGGATACGGCGACGAAAACCGCCATGGTTTCCGCACCGCTACGGGTTTACACTGCCGCGGAATGTTCGCGTGAAAACCGTGCCGCGGTTCAAAATAATAGTCACGTGTTCATATTGAATTGTGGAAGGTTTGGCGTGTGTACCTGGATTTTTTTTCTAGGGCAAGAAAAGAAATGCGAATGAAGCCATATAGAGGGATTTGAGGGCCTTCAATCCCCTCAACACCCCCACCCCCATATTAAAGTAATTATTTGCTTTTGGGCCGATACCCATAAATTCACATGTTGGTACCATTTTGACAGGCAGGGCTCACTATATTAAAGGGACATTCCTGAGTTTGCTGCATTGTAAGATGTTTCCAACTAATAGAACATTTCTACGATTAAACTTACATATTAAATATATTTTCTTGTTTAGAATATCAGTGTCTGTATATTCAATGTGTTTCTGGTCATCTTAATATTTGTAAGAAGCCCAAACTGGATTTTGTCTTCAAATAATTTCGTACGTACGAAAACTATAATAATTAGAAAATAAAATGAAATTTAACCTAGTACAAATATTAGAATGATCAGAAACATGTTTAATAAACAGCCACTAATATTTTATATAGAAAAATATATTTGATATGTAATTACAATCGTTAAAAAATCTGTTAGTCGATAACATCTTAAAAATTGCAGCAAACTCAGGAATGTCCCTTTAATGGGACCATAGGAATATCATTACCAAATGTTTGACATCCAATAACCGATGATTAATTAATCAATGTGCTCTAGTGGTATTGTTAAACAAAACAAACTTCATTTTTAGGAATATCAATGAATGAAAATCACTTTGCATTTGGATTATTAGCGATATACTCAACTTTCACAGGTTTTGGGCAAACCTAGGTATTTGGTAGCAAGAAAATCTCAAAACCACTTTCTGCCATTTTCCTAAAAACTTATATTTTTACCGCACAGATTGATTATTCTGCCTAAATATACTGTTAACAAAGGTAACTAAACAAACCTGCCATGGTATCTCAGAATGGGTTTGCCACTGAAAGCACCCGAATATTCCATATGAATCCTGAGATATTAATTTTTAACATTTTGTCACCATAAAACGCTCTTCTTTTTTTTGCAACAAAATAGCCGTTGCCATGGAACTCTTTGAGAAATATTTTAATAAATGGTATTTAAAAAATCAACATTTGCACTGGTCATAATTTCCATTTTCTTTTTTTTTTCTAGCTGTAGGCCTACATACCTTTTTTTTTTTATAAGAAAAACTTTAACAAAAGAAAACCACGTAATTTTACCCCCAAAACATATTTTCCCCCACAAAAGATAAAAATACTACTTGGGATTGATCTATATGTTTTTCCGGTATCTTATTTATTTATTTATTACACAGGTGGAAAGAGTACACACATAACATTTTATCTGGGGTGAATGTAGTTAAAATAAGTATATATATTAACCGGCACATTCCCTGAAACACATTTAAAAGACTATTATATAAAATTAATAAATAAATAAGCAATAATTTGTTCACCTATAATATAAAATCTTTGAACTGTTTCACTCCCAAATTTGTTTTTAACATAATTTCTTTTGTAATTGTCCATTCACGTGTAAAGTATTAGGTGATATATCAAGTATTCACATTTATATTCATATTTGTGTTTGAATTTCTTTCAAACCAGTTCAAAATGGACAAGAACATAGCGTGGGTTTCCGCACTCAAATTAGTCGATGAGTGATTCCAGCGGAAAATGTTTTCCGTTCAAAGAATTTACCTCGCGGTTTTGGTATGAACAGTTAAATGCAATGACGTAGTGAGCGATTATTTCAGCAGCGACCACGCGGAAAACCGCCTCGTTTTGCGGTTTTGGTGTGAACAGGCCATAAGTAATACAATTTTATTTTTCTAATATAATTTTTTTTTAAAAAGGGCCCACCAAATATATTTGAAAAGGGGTGGGGGGCACTGTTAGTGTGAAGGTCTGGGGGATTAAAATACATATTTCAAACCTATTTCAGGTGTTAAAATAGGGTATTTCCAGCTTTCTGAGCACTTTACTAAGTGGGGAACAATGGCCCCTGCACCTCCCCTCCCCACTTCCACATCTGCTGAAGTAATATATAAAGAATACTACATGAGTGGCCATTAGATAACATTTATATTACAAGCTGTTTAAAAATGTATCCAACAAGTGAAAGAGAGTTGGATATGTTTTTACACGAGTTGTAAGATAAATGGTATCTAACGGACACGAATCTAGTATTCTATTTCTTACATACCTTCAGAAAACCTATGTACAGTTCTAGCATTTAGTTAACTTGTGCATCACAGACAAGTCAATTTCTGGTTAACTTGTATGTCACAGAGTGATCAATTCTATCATGCTTTTTTTTCAATGGATAATATGGCACTGGTTACCCGGTCATCACCTAGGAGCAGCCAGTCGTATGACTTTCAAACGCTACCGCACTTTTGTGTGTTAACACTGTGTTATCAAAAATAACAAATGATGTTCTCATCAATGGGTGTATAAGAAATTCAATGTACTCACCATTCTGTACCTCCCTGTCCAATAATTCATCAAAAAGTTGACCGTGAACATGTCTAGGTAGATCTTCAATATCTGAAACATAAATCAATTTGATCCATAGTGTACAAAATATTTCTTTACCCATCTAAGTTATACCACAGAGGTAAATATATTTAAAAACAGACACCATTTTGCACTGAAGATGCATATTTCTGTGTTATATCTAGAAATAGAATCAGGGAAAATTAATACAGGTTTGCATTTTCTGTTTTTCTTTTTTTTTAGGAAGGGGGCAATGTGTTGTGGTAATAATAAGACAGATATGGTTTAGCTAAAAATGTCACGGCCAGACTCGTGGCCTAAATGCATAATGCAAAGCAATATAATGATAATACAAGAGTTTCAAAAGTTACAACCTTCACACAAAACCCTCAGATAATACATGTAGTAAAATATTGCGTGAAAAAAGTATTTAAAAAATTTCAAGACAACACAACAACAACCACCCAGAATAGTCCTGACATAAGACAAAAGTAGTTGACAAATTAGCCCTACCAACACTGAAAGGTTTATAAAAATAAGCATGCCCATGTTTTACCTGTTGGAAGCGCAAATGTAACACAGTCTGCCAGAAAAAAACATGGGAAGTCGCCTTTTCTCTGCCGAAGAGACGAGAGGATTTCTCGACGGATGTCCATGGCCAGGTCAGGACTAGAGTGTGACGGGAGACGCTTGACGGCCTTTGCTGCCACATCGGTTGCCGTTAGCAACACAGCTAACATGTCTTCGCGTTTAAACCGGATTGCCAAGTGGACGATCGTATAACCGACCTGAAACGCACTCGGCCGGTTCAGAAGAATGACTTCATCCTGGGTCAACTGCCTAGCAGGGTCACCACCTGCTGCAATGAAGGCTTGGACGGCATTAGAGTCGCCATCGGCAACACCTATACACGCGTTCAACCACAGCCAGTCTTTGTCACGCAGTTTCTTCCTCAGCATCCTCAGTTTGCGCTCCTCAGTGCGGTTCCTGTCGTCGCTGGTGGTCGGGGTAGCTGAGGCCCCATCCTGGTAGGACTCGATGCTGTCCAGACTGTGCGATATCGTTGGCGACGAACGCCCCCGCCTCCTCAAATCCACCTCCTTCACGGCACTCACGTTCCCACCAGCTGCCACGTTACTGTCGGATCTGGGAATCCCGCACAACACACACCGTGTCGTCTTGGGCCAGTTCTCGTAGGTGCATGCATAGCACACCCACTTGATGGTGTTCCTGTTCGACGTTGCTGCCACAGTTCGGTTGATGTCATTGTTTATTGCCTTAGCTGCCTCAGGAGAGTTGGGAGAGTTACGTTTTGGCGTCGTCCGGCCCGGGTTGGTTTCTGCGATGTTTACGTTCACGCTCAGCGGACTCATGCCGTCTTGGTGGGTGCTGCTGCTACTGCTGCTGCTTCTGCCACTGATGCTGCTTCTGCCGCTGCCACCACTGCTGCCACTACTGCTGCCTGGAGAGAGTTTCTTTCTGGTTGTCAAGCACTGAGAGCACTTGGTCGCCCGCTGCCAGTTCAGGTAGGTGCACAGATGACACGCCCACTTGCTGCTGTCGGCACTGCTCTTGCTCGTGCCACAGCTCGGAGAGTTGCTAGGAGACACGAGTGGGGCCATCTTGTAAATGTCCTGCTCATTGTCGGCGGTGTTTGTGATGAGCTGCAGGGGCCGTGGAGCACGGCACAGTGTGCATCGTTTGGCAACTGGGAAGTTCTCGTACGTGCAGTACTCACACGGCCACTTCCTTGCCTCACTCATTGTTCACATGTAGCCTTCGCCTGAGGGATAAAAAAAAAGTATAATAATATTTTTTTAAATAAGTACAATTTTATTTTATGTTGATACGCAAACAATACTGGAATTTTCCGTATATAAACTCTAGGCGTAATTACAGAAAATACTGCCTTGGAGAAGATAAGAGTTTTATTGGAAATTAGGCCCGGGGCTTAAATTAAGAAGTAAAAAAATATTTATATTATATTAATATTTCATTGGCATTTATTTTGTTTTGGCCGACACAATGTGAATTTGGTGCCACATTTTAAAACACTAATATTTTGTGACTATTTTTAGGACTTGATCAAGATTTCCATTATTCAAGTCCACATGAAATGAAGGCCATATAGACTGAAAAATGGGGAAAGCTGCCACATCAAGCCCATGGGCTTAAATTTGGATAATATATTTTAATAGGAATCTCCCGATTACAAAAATTACGACATCATATTTACTGTTAAAATAGAAGAAAGTTTATCATAACAGATTTTAAAAGTACAACAATTAAAGATGCATTATTTTTCTGCAAATATCATATTTTGCTATCTTTACTTGGGTTTTTTTGTTGGTTTTTTAAAATTAATCAATATGAGCCGTCACACGCGAAAATCTACAACTTAGCATGATGTCAGAAACCGAGTAAACGCGGCTCAAAGTTTGACATCACATGTAAACGCTGAAGTAAAAGTTGACATGCTGTTTGTGTTGTTTGTTTTGAAGAATTTAGAAGTAAACATATATCTGTATGTACAATAGTGTTTGGTTACTATTTTGTATTTTGTACCTGAGAACATTGGTCGAGATCGTTAGCGATACCATCAGTACTTTGATACACCTTTACAAGCATAGGGAGAAGTCCTATATATATCGATATGGTATGCAAGTATCACATGTTTTTATAATGTACATGATTATACATAACATAAAGTTTAGCAACTTTTCCAGAAGTTATATACAATATTCATAAGTTAGACCAAACATCAAATTAGGATTGTATCGGGTTGCATGGGTCTACCACTCGGTTAGGCCTACCTGTTCTGTGGACTATACAATCAACACCACTATTTCTACTCCTATTTCTATTTATAATCTAAATACTGAAAACTAAATCATTTCCTACAAACAAACAAATATATATATATATATATATATATATATATATATATATATATATATATATATATATATATCTGTAACAATACTACATTTTTAGTTATTTATTTTACAATTGTCTGCAAACAAATTTACTGTCGTCAGCACACACATTGTGGTACGGCAACAGAAACGTTTCATTTATATACTTTTATTATACGTCATGATGTCACTGCATAAGCTGGTCTAGAGATTAACATGCAGAGGTATAGTAGATCAATTCTCGAAAGGTTGTTTCTCCCTCAACCAATTTTATTATTATTATTTTTGCTGTGTGTGTATGTGCGTGCGTGTGTGTGTGTGTGTATGTGATATTTATTACATTATTATAATATCTGTTCACTTTACTCACTTCACATCATTTGTATAGGAGTTGGTTTTCTTTCCTTACAGATGTATATTTTAATTTTACAAGAGTCTGAAGTAGGCCTACTCTTTGAGGCACATTTTGGAATTCAAGATAGAAGACCAAGGCTAAGAACAGTGGAAACGGAAGAAACAGTATCTGTATTAGATGATGAGCTGGACGTAGTCCAGTGGTAAAGCGCCCGCCTGATGTGCGGTAGGTCTAGGATCGATCCCCGTCGGTGGAGTCATTGGGCCATTTCTCATCCCATCCAGTGCACAACGACTAGCATATCAAAGGCTGTGGTATGTGCTATCTTGTCTGTGGGATGGCGCATATAAAACATTTGTTGTTACTAATAGAAAAATGTAGTGGGTTTCCTCTGTAAGACTATAGGTCAATATTACCAAATGTTTGACATCCAATTGCCGATGATTAATAAATCAATGTTCTCTAACTTTAACTTTAACTGTATTGGATAAAGATGATAAATACAGTCCAGTAGATGTTGACAATAATACTGAACATAGAATCAAACACTTATCTTATGATAACACCAGTGAGCAGAATGACACTGAACCTGATCCAATTACCGTATATCTTCGCCTATAAGTCGAATTTTTTTCACCCAAAAATTATTTTATAACTTGGGGGGTCGACTTATAAGAGGGTAAAAAAAATTCACCAAAAAATATTACTGTTTTGGGGATTATATTACAAATTTTATTGTTGAAGTATGCCATGTATTTATACTCAAATATGTTAATTTGATACATTTATTTTTTATAACCTTTTTTTTTTGGCATTAGAACGGTTTTGGTTATGCAAAAAGGCGTACGATCTCACTCACATGCCAAGACAACAGTCCACTTAGTTAAATTAACAGTCATCACTAATAGTAAAAATGTAAACAATACTAACTACCTGTTGCCTGAGTTTATTTTGAAATCTGGTCACTGGCATTAATGGTTGTTCAAACAATGTTTTGGCGGTGATTAACTTCATGAATATTACTGAGCTTTCCCTTAAAATAGACTGATCTCTGCAGTTCACTATCTAGAGCAATAAGGACACACATCATTTGGTACAAAAACCAGTGTACTTTCCAGAGTTATCCTCCTTACATGTATTAATATGGCGGCAAAACGTGATACTTTCAGTTTTATCGTAGTGATCTGTTGGCAGTGTTTATAAATAAAGTTGTTGTCTGTGCACAAAACCATCTGTACAGTACCATACAGTAACAGTCAAACAGCTTTCACTCTCTACTAAGAGAATATTTCGTTTTGATGCTATGTAATAATGATAGTTTGATTGGAATAGTCTGATTATATTGCGATGTACAAAACGTGAAAACCGAAGTTTGTAAAATAATTTTCTTTTGTTCAAATATTGTACATTATTGTTCTCATGTGCTGAAAATAAGAAATATTTCAATATTTATAAGTTGTTTTTCATGGGTCGACTTATAAACGGGTCAATAAAAAAATACGTTTTCAGGGCTTGAAATTAGGGACTCGACTTATAGCCGAGATCGACTTACAGGCGAAGATATACGGTAGCACAAGTTACAGAAAGGATGCAGTGGATTGTCTATTAGAAAATAATCTGAAAATCAAATTTATGACCATATTTTGAAGTTGAGGGAAATGGAAAAAGAGCAGAAGGAAATATAGGCCTACATAATATTCTCGCTGGATAAAAATTAAAGGAGGGCGGAAGACCCCCTCCACCACCACCATAAAAAAGAAACCAGAAGAGAAAAAGAAAGAAAAAAAGGGTGGGAAACATGGATACCATATAGGCTAGCCAGAGTACTTGGGCTACGTGTAGGCCTATCGTTGGGTATTGGTCGACTTTGCGAAAAGACATACCCCTTGTTTTAATATTATTTTAATAAAGATTTCAAGATACCTAAAAAAATAAAGGTGATCCCCTAAATTGGGACAACATGTCTGTGTTCTTTTTATTTCTTCATCGAATGAATCGATCGCACTGATATCTATCGCCAGGTGATAAAAAGTTTCGTTTTTGTAAAGGCGGTGTATAATATAATTTGGCGTCCAAGAAAATACTTTTAATGATGAACACTACCACTTCCATTATTTTTATAAGCGGTGATACCCCCAAAATGAAAAGTTTCTAATATTTTATCAAGAACAGCCGAATAAACAAATGACAGTAATTAAAAATCACCAGTTATGACCAACTACATCTGCAATTGAGAACAAAATATCAGACGAAAGTTAGTAAACACAAAAGACTGATTGACCGAGACTGTTAAAATAGTGTTAAATTACGTTACGGTAACTATCGTAAGCTACTGAAATTTTTCCACACCACGGCTTGTTTTCTTTGATGTCAAGTATGCCGACTGATCGATTTGTTTTTTCAAGTGTGAAAAAAAGTGTCCAATATGAAATAGCGGAGCTGGGTTCTGTTAAATATAGTAGGATGTGGGAAAATAAAGAGGGATGGAGAAAAATAAAATGCAATATAGCGGGCCGGCCGCCCCGCTTAAATAGAACAGCAAGAACACTTGTCACAATAGAAACCAAACTAAACATAAAACCATTCAACCCTTTGTCCGCCCCATGTACCAGGTTACAACATGCCCACTACCAACCGAAGAATGAAACGATATCGTTCAACAATACGACACCAAAAAAATATGAAATTACTCCATAGTGGATACAGGAATCTGAATAAAGTGGGGTGGGGTGCAATATGTAACAGAAAATTGAAAAACATTGGTGCCAAATGTTGTAGTTCGCTAAATTTCATATCTCTCACTAATTAGTATTACATTCATGTGTGGGATCTGTAGAGTTATTTTAAAAAATTAAATCGGAATATATCGCTTTAAAAAAAAAAAAAAAATTTAATCAGAATATACAACTTAAAATACTGGGTAAAAATAAAATGAAAAAAGTACTGATTCCAAATCAATTGATTTCATTGAAATTGGGCGGGAAGTAACCTAGAATAAGGTAAAAACATTGAAATTTCATTTTGACGCCGTCTACTTTGATTTTGAAAAAACGTGACGTCATTAATGCTGTATTTTTACAAGATATAATTAAGATAGAGCCCAAATGCCTGAGATTTAGTTTTGTAAGGTTATTACCTGTTATTTACCAAAAAATATGACAAACTGTTGTTTTTTTGCCAAGTTGTAGGTTTTCCCATGTGATGGATCATATATAATTTTTGCATAATTAATTACTTAATAATATAAAAATTGTAATGTTCTGACAGTGGCTTCCCCAAGAATTTTTGGCTAAAAACAAAAATTACACATGAAGTAAACATCACATATCCATAAATATAACCCTACATGGATAGTTATATTTGTAGGCATTGGAAACACTCTCCTCTACCTTTTCCTCAACTATTAAACTGAGGTGGCTAGAATACATGTACATGCCCCTTCTCCTTAGTTGAAAGTCAAATCTGTAACTGTACCCTCCCCTCAGTTGCTGGTGTCTTCCTTAGTTGAAAGTCAAATCTGTAACTGTACCCTCCCCTCAGTTGCTGGTGTCTTCCGATGCTTATGATATTGAAACATATTTTGCATGTGACTAAGGTTGTCACTGAACAATGTTATGCACTCCATTGTTATTCAATTCTTGAATTAGTTTTTAGGTGAGTTTTATGATCGAATATAATCCCCAACTTCAATAGTGTAGCATGGTGCCTCAAAAGTCGAGCACCATCTTGCTTTAATCAGCACCATGCTGCCCTGAGATTAAACAAGCCTTTTTCAGTAATTAATTCTAAAATTGTCTTTATAAAACACCCAGAAAGGTATTATTAATTAATAAAATATGCTTGTTAAATATTTTGTCATTCATTTATTAAAGCAAGCACATAAATGACATTTATTTTTATTTCAATTTTTTGTTTTTTTGTTTAATGAAATAAAAGTTCCCTAAAAATGGTGAAAATGCCCCAAAAGTGTTTAGTCTACCATGCCTTGCCAAATTTCTACAGAAAACACTATTTCAACCCAAAACATATTTATGGGTTTAGCAAGTAACAGATTATTTCTGTATAACTTACTTCAATTCAATAAACACGTAGTCTGTAACCTATATGTAACTCAGTAAAATGTAGGTTCAGATTATTACATAAATAAAATGAAATATAAATGGAAAAGGAAAAACGTTTACTCATATTCAGGTTTCCATGCTAATGTTTTAACTGTTGTTAATTTACAGAGGACTGTTATAACATCAAGGATAAAATCTAAAAATGGACTATAACAAAGACTATAGTATAATACATCATTATGTTGTACACATGGCATGCTGCAAATCTTAATTCTAATTTCCAAACACTCCAAAATGTAAACATGAACACAAAAAGAGGAGTCTAGTTTTAAAATAATGAGAATTCCACATACCAACAGTTCATTAAAAAATATGTAGGTATCCAACATGCTTGACATATCCTGCACTTACATAACACATGTTAATCATGGGTACGTTTCCTTTTGATGAAATCCAACTGTGAATTATAGGTCACCGCAGACTACATGTCTATTCAACCAAGTCCACTGATCAAAATGTTACAGTGAAGCAGATACAAAGTGCATACACTTGAATGAAGTTAACTTTTGCACCAAATTACTCACACATGGAGCTTTTATCGTATGAAACATCATGTCCACCACTAAAGCGAGAAAAAAAAATCAAAGAGACCCAACAGTGATCAGATACCAGAAGGAAATGAACTTACAAAATGATCATTGGCCCACCGAGAGGAAGCATGGCTGGAAGTCATGACAAATAACACAAAAGCGGGATTAGGACATCGTTTTACTATAAAATAATACACACGAAGCAATTTCAATTTTACACAAAATAGAAGAAAACAAAAATTATATTTTTGTGAAAAGGAAATTAATAAAAGAATTATTATGGATCTCAACTGGAGTGTGATATTATTTATTTTGTGTTTTCGCATGAAGTACGTTTATTCACTGTCTGAAACAACCTTTCTTGTTGGAAAGTGGTTTGGAAGAGATCACCCATTTTTTAAAGCTCTAGTAAGTAGAAATTATATATTTTCAATATTATTTACTATAAGACAGCAGGGTTTCTACCAGAGGGTAAAACAGGTATGGCACCATACACAAATGTTTTTGCAGATTTAATTTTTTTAAGTTAACCTTTTGACAGAATTAATTACTCTTATCATTACTGTATGATTTTCTTAATCCTAATCCTAAACTTAACCCATTTTCCATCTATCAACTGTGATTGCATTCAATTCTGGTAGAAACACTGGACAGATCTAGATCGCTGTATCATTTTTCATTCCATTAAAAAAAATATATATATCCATTTCAGAGAATATTTTGTTCAGTATCACTGTGCGATTTGCTAAGCAAGTTTCAGAGATCGCTACACAATATTAATAAAACATTAAACAGTAGTTGCTAATCAATTTTGAATTGGCCAGATATGTCGCTGATCAAAATTTTGAAAACAAAATGTTCCCTGTATTTGTCTGCAAAATCCCTTTAATGTTAGTTCTTTTTACAGCTGATTATGTTGTGTACACTTTTACTGAGGACATGTAATGATATATGCATGTCTACATGACTTCATATGTATACATGTCACTAGATGTTCTCGTCTGCCAACCTATACTTGAGTTAAAAATGTAGCACAAAAAGTATGCGGTCTTCACTGCAGAATTGACAAATAAAGAATGTCTCTCAAAAAACAGGAATATGTAGTAAAGTATGAACACAGCTCAAAGGATAATATCTTCATAAGGAAACCCAGTAGAATGAAAGCAATTAGAACCACGTGTAACATGTACAATATATGTACAGCTAAAACTGCCCACTGCACAAGAGTTGAAAACTTGACTGCATTATATGAATGTAGGACAATTGCTCACTGGACAATTGCTCACCGGACAATACCTCACCGGACAATTGCTCACGTGACAATTGCTCACCAATAAAGTGAGAAATAGGACAATTGCTCACCTTTATTATTATTACTGTTTACTTTCCTTTTTCATGATCACCCTAATGTCGTGGTCACCTTTGATATGTTTTCTTTTGTTAATAAAACATATAATTTCTAAAGGCACAACTTCGAAGCTGTGTTAATAACACAATTCACTTAATTAATGTTATTGTCGGTTTAGGTAGATCAAACCTTTCAAAGTGTGTGTAATTAGTAATTAGTTACTTTGTAGCTGTGAATCATGGAACATTGGATTCCAGAGGCTGGTTGGCCATCAGCACCCTTCTGTGTGGACAGCTATCGACTGTCTACGCAAAGACCAGGCACTGGTCTCCACCCTCATCCTCCAACATCAGCGAGGTGAACCACCTAGGAAGAGGGTGAAGAGGTCCACTCAGCAGATGCAAAGCAGACTGCAGAATTTGTGTCTGGAGTTTGCTGATGGAAATAGGAGACTGGGAGATTTCCTTCAGAACATCTCGCACAATATTCGATTGTGCTGAACATATCTATACTGAACTGATGTGCTGAACTTGTTTAAAATATAGTTGTTTTATAATTGGTTTTGTTATTTTATTAAAATGTGTTTAACTGATATTTCTATACTGAACTGATGTGCTAAACTTGTTTAAAATATAGTTGTTTTATAATTAGTTTTGTTATTTTATTAAAATGTGTTTAACTGACATTTCTATGCTGAACTGATGTGCTGAATTGGAATAAAATATAGTTAATTTAGAATTAATTTTGTTATTTTATTGTGTTTAACTGATATGTCTATACACCCACTGATACTGGAAATGAAATTTTTATTAACTTTTTTTTAAAAATTAAAATGAAAAATAAAGGCGAGCAATTGTCCTATTTCTCACTTTATTGGTGAGCAAATGTCCGGTGAGGTATTGTCCGGTGAGCAATTGTCCGTACTCCGCATTATATAAAATGAAGATCAAGGTAAAATTAAAAGCATGGTTTTGTGGTGCATAAATATTGTATACGGAGATCATTAGCATTTTAAGAATCCCTTGATATGCATTTCCGCCTTTTATGCATTACAGTGCATTAGATTTATTCAGGTTTAATTCTTTTGCCACCTGCATAAGAATGTTTTTAAAAATTTCAATGAAGATTCACAAAATTGCTAATAATACTATTTGTCTTGCTTAAACTTAAAAGGTTTGTGTTCTCCATAATGTAAATGTGCACAAATTGAATATAGATGTCGTTAAACAAAAAAACTTTATTTTAAATTGAATATACTAATATTTCATGAATTTAAAAACTGACATTATAAACATCAATCAACTCACATGCAACACAATTTGTAACATATTGGGAGTGATGCCCTACAGCAGAAAGAATAATAATATGTATACAGTCAAACCTGTTCTAGCGGCCACCTGTATTCAGAGGTCACCTGCCTTAAGCGGCCACTTTTTTCCCTCCCAGACGATTTATAACGTAAATGCACCTGTCTAACGCAGCCAGCGGCCACCCAAATAGGATCCCAAATCGCTAAAATACCTGTATTAAGCAGCCACAGTAAATGTTTACTACTATATAAAAGGGATATTTAACAACAGCGATAAGGTACAGCAAATAACCGATCTTCACACCTTCAGGAATACTAGTACCCATTCAGTCCTGACATCTCTACTGTGTATCAATTAAGAAAGTATGACTGTGGAATGCATCTAATTGCCTCTGAGCAGGCTACGCTTGACATTTGTAGATTCACTTACTATGACAATACACCGCATGAAGTAGAAATTAATTAATTAAATGGAAAGAGAAAACAAACTTGTTGAGAACGGTTAATTTCATACATTCCAGTTGTTTTTTCCTGAAGGAGGCGACATGTTAAAAGTTTATTTATAGTAAACTGTGAAGCACACATCCATTAATTAGCAGTACAAACGCTAAAACGAGAAACAACAACAAATGTTTTAAAAACTATATTTCACAACCTGTAATCAGCGGCCACCTGTCTTAAGTGGCCACTTTTATCTACTCCCTTGTGTGACTGCTTAAAACAGGTTTGACTGTATATGTTATATGTGATAATGATATGTTCAGCACATTACAAATTGGGATACTGTCATGCTAAATATATACACATGGTCCTGTTAAAACCTGGTTTGAGATCAAGTACATGTACAATAATGGTTACAGGGAAGAAGGGTTGATTGTGGGTGTTTGTGCACGCTATTCTGTTTCATGCACTGCAGGGATAGAAAGTAAGATACATTAATTATGATTTTCAATGGCTTGTAGGTTAGTAGCCTTGAAAAATCATTAGTCCTCTTGAAAATTATCAATCCTGTCTTGTACTGGTGGACAGATAAGAACATTGTGGCCCATAAGAAGAAGATAAACGTTAGGTCTTATGTTATTACTGTATGTCAAAATATGAAACAAGAATTCTGCAAAATTAAATGTCTCGCCTATCATTTAAAGGTGTTCAGTGCACTGTGATGAACATCCACAGATGCAACTATAAACCAAGTTTTATTGACCTAGGACTTATAGTTTGTGGGAAACTGATCTAAACGTGAAAGCTGATGCCTTCGCCACCGCCTTTAGAAAAGTAATACCTTCGTAAAGGCGAGACAATAAAAACAAGTTTATTGTGAAGATTTTAGCTTCTATCAAATAATTTTCTAGACTTTATTGGTTTTCTATTTGGTAACTTTTATTTTACAATTACAGAAACTGTGGCAATCAAAACTAAAATAGTATTTTCATGAGCCCAAAATACTATAAATATTTATATGTATCATAAAAAGTCTGTATCTACCAGCAAATTAGGTAATCTATGCTGATTTATTACATGTAACAAACAAATAGCACCTTTGCATGTGTAATTTTTACAGCATCTAGGATGAAGTTGTAAATCCACTAGTCATGGGATCAGTGATTTAAAAAATGTACTAGCCATGATTAAAAATTCACTAGCCCTACTTTATTTAAAGGAAGGGACAATTAAGGCATTTGGTCTGGTATGCATATTTAACGATATATAAGGCACATTATTGTTTAATATCAACAAGTATAATCGTATAGTTAATTAATAAAACGCATAAATGTGACGGCTATTATATATAACGGGCGCAGCCATTTTGTACCATCCCAGTGAATACGCCCTCTGGCAAGCTGGTGGTTACATAATACCTAATGTGTCACATCAGGAATTAGTCTTTGAACTGAAGAAACAAAACATACCTGATTTTTGCAGATGCATCGCAATGTTCTGTAATAATATCCATCCCAGTATATATTATTTTTCAATACAAAATAAGCCACCATTTTCAGTGTTGAAATAACTGTATTATGTTTTGTACATAAATTAACCCACATACTGAAATAATAACTGGAGTGTGTTCTTGGTTAATTGGTCTTTTCTTTCCGTGGCCTGTACCTGTTGTTCCTGATTGGCAGGTGCATATTTAGATGGTCCCCAGACACCGTGTCTAGACACACTAAAAAGACGTGCCTCTTTTATTAAGATCAAAAAGTATTGTCTGATAGACGCACGGACGCCGCTCAAATCGTAATAGACATTATCACTTTATTACTGTAAGTAATTCCGTAAAACCCTTGATTAAGTAGACTTTCCCATCTAAAATCACAAAACTGACCAATTACGTAGTCCCAAAGAAAAGAAAATTATCACCTGGGTATCGTGAGTTGTCGTTTTTGCTCGAATGTACCCTACCAATAGGCCTAATAATATTAATAAGCTCTTCTTTTTTTTTGGATTTTTTTAAAGAGAAAAATACTATAATTCCATTTCATTCTATTGATACAAACTGAAATATATTTAGTTAAATAGTTTATTATACTATCAAGTCATTTTTGTTGTTTTACAAGCCAGGTTGATGAAAGCGAAGCACCTTGTCGTAAATTAGAGCGTTTATTTACACTGTGCTTAAGAGGAATTTGACGGAGCTGACGTCACTTTGCCCCAAGGTTTACCACTGGACGTCACAAAAACCAAACAAAATGGCTGTCCCCAATTAGAAGGAACAATCATGTTTTTTTATTAACACTAAAATTACGCGTTTTTCATTTGTTAAAGTGTCAGTATGTGTTGGTGGTCCGGGTATGCATCTTTTCAACACATAAGGCTCTTATTTGAGTTTACCCTCCCGTTATTACAATTTTACTAATAGTAATAATCGGATATGTTACCTAAAGAGATTAAAAACACCAAGATTGAAGGGTGGGGTTGGGGCAGCATATTCGTATTTACAAAGTAAGACTTAAATGCAACTTTTTTTCACTAGCCATCGGGCATGGCAATATTAGTTATTTACTAGCCCAACATTGAATATTATTAGCCATGGAAGTGGGGCTACCATAATCTAGAAGTCCTGTGTATGTATTAATGTATTAAGAAAAAAGATATGCAATTACAACATTAAAGAAACATCAGACATGGGGTTAAGCAACAACATATCGAACAAGTGATTGAAATTTGTCATGTCAAATCCTGGTTGCCCTGATGCTTGTATAGATATATACTACTCAAAAGAATTTAAGGGTCAAAAATTTATAACCAAATAAGTTTCAGAGTGTATTAGATTGATGATGTAAACTACACCAAAAATTTAATTTATTGTTCCATATTTACAAAAAAACACAAATAAACGTCACTGTATACAAGAAAGTCACATGACATGCTGTCAAAGTTGAAGGTTGTCAAACATGGATTTTACACATTAAAACATTCGTTTAATAGTGTGTGAATCCACCCCTGGCGCGAATACACTCGACACATCGTTGCCTCATGCTGAAGAACTCTTGGGGAATGGCCTGCCACTCTGCCATAAGAAGTTGACCCAGATCATGAAGGTTGGCCGGAGGGGCATGGTTATCCCGAACTCTCCTGCCTAATTTGTCCCAGGCGTCTCTATTGGGGCCAAGTCAGGCGAATATGCTGGCCAATCCATCCTGGCGATACCTTGTTGTCTGAGAAAGTCCGTTACCACCCTGGCGCGGTGGGGTCTGGCATTGTCATCCTGCAGAACTGCCCCGCCGCCAATCTGCTGAAGGCCTGGGAGAACCAACGGCCGGATAATCTCATTCAGATAGCGGATTCCATTCAGATTGCCATCCACCACATAGAGGGGGGTCCTGTGGTGGATAGAGATGCCGCCCCACACCATGACGCTGCCACCACCGAAACGGTGACGTTGTCTAACGTTAACGTCAGCGAAGTGCTCCCCAGGACGTCTGTAGACACGAACCCGACCGTCGTTGAACTGGAGACTAAACCTGGACTCATCAGTGAACATCACTCGACCCCACTGAACACGTTGCCACCGCAGATGAAGCGTGCACCAATGACGTCTGGCCGTTCTGTGACGTGGTACGAGTGGTGGTCGAACAGCCTGGCGACGGCAGCGTAGATTATTGGCTCTCAGACGATTGCGTATGGTTTGATCAGACACTCGAGTTCCAGTCGCAGTCCGCAGATTGTCACGTAATCGGCGTGCAGTGGTTGTGCGTTGACGTAGAGCCATATTGGTGATGTAGCGGTCCTCTCTATTTGTAGTGCTTCGGGTCTTCCGAACGTGGACGATTTCGAACAGAATTCGTTGCTTAGTAAATGAAGCGCTTTGTGAAAAAGCAAGTTATGGGCACTTAGCAGACCTTTCGCTTTCGCCCTAATTTACGTGCAAATGTAAGCATGTTTTCGCCTAGTCGACAGTGTCAATGACAGTGGATTTTAATTCATTTATGGGTTGCTTAGACCCACTTTCGTCAAAATGGAACAATACCATGTGTGACATTATGGTCTAGCTAATATAATTGACATTCAGAAAATAATGTCGAAAATATCGTCTGACCCTTAAATTCTTTTGAGTAGTATATAAAAAAATAATAATAATGTATTTCGAAATTTTTTTTATGGAATATGTCATTTTGTTATAGCCACTCACTAGGTAAATAAAACAATTCATAAATTCTGTATTGCATCATGCTCATGCAGTAATTTACATGTAAACAGCTGTTACTTATCAGTAACCATATTTTGATAAATATTAATTACATTTTACCTATTTAATTTTAGGTTCCACACTCTATATTTAACATACACTGTTTAGTATTGAGGTGCATTATCTATTCCGTCCTTATGCATATGTACATATGTGTACATTGTACTATCAGTGGTCATTGTTAGTTGCTGTGTTGTTTTATGTTCAACCCTGACAGTTCACCCATGGATGGCCAATGACTGAGACATGCACTGTATGCTGGAAAATGGCCCAAATGCTACTTAAAAAATACTAATTAATATACTCTGTTTTGCAAATAAAATACTAATTAAATACATAATATTTACTTCATTAAGACATTCATTAAATATTTTTTTACTTTACTGTTATAGTATAATTATAGACATCAAGGTAAATTAAAAGTAAAATTTTATATTTAATAAAAAATTAAAAAATAAACATTCTGACCAAATGTTATAGCTACATAATTGTTTAAAAAATATGGGGGTATTATAAATATTGATCAACATAAGAGTTGTCACTATATGTTTGGATTAAAAAGTGGATTGACCTATGTTATGGTTGGGTAGGTTTCGACTTGTATGGTACATCCAAAATACATGTAGAGCTCTAAGTACTGCTTACAATGAAATCTACAAGATAAAAAAAGGATTAAATATTTCTGACAGACAATAATTGAAAGTGATGTTATTCCTATTAGCCCATAAACGTTTATATTCTGATATAAATGTTTTCACATTTCTTTCATATAGAATTACAAAATTCAAGTGACATCCAGCAAGTATTTAACAGAACAATCTATTCAAAACACAGCAGCAACATACTTTCAACATAAACAAGCAATTTCAGGGAAGTATTGACCTTTGACCGGCTCTGTTTCCATCGTCTATTAGTCAGAAAAAGAGAGATCGCCCGTTGGACTGGTAGTTGCATTTTTTAACTCGTCCGTCATAATTTTTACTCACATTTATCGAGAGGGCGAGTACTTTCTGTGCCTTTGTATAGCAGATGGTTTCATAGAATACAACCGTGTCCGGTGTATCGGCGCGTCCAGTGATTCGGCGCACTTGGTAGTTTGCTTAAGTATGCTTAGGAAGTTGTCATGTTGTCGGTGTTTTGAACGAATTAAAATTCAATTCCTTTTTCAATGGTTAATTAAGTATCAACATATTTACTGTTAAGGGTGCAATAAAACAAACTTATTAGAATGATCAATAATTATATCATAATTTCAAAATAAATCATTCACCTGTTTTTGTGTATATAAACGCGATTTAGGTCAGCTGTATTCAGGGCTCACCATGGATCAAAAATATCTGTAGCCAAAATATTAGCCAAATGGAATTTTTATTAGCCAATTTGAAAATACTTTAGCCAAAACTGTTTTACGCAGTACTGTACAGAGTATTTATATATGAATATGAAAATGCATCTTTTTCAGCTAATTGTGTACAAACTGGAATAAATCTTAATAACAAAACCTCAATTGGGGTAGGGGTAGTTAATATATATCTTCAATTCTTCAGAGGGGGGGAATGCATTATCTTCAGAGTTGGAAGCCAGTACCCCGTACACCCACACTCACTTCTAAGGCCTATGACATTAAATTAACAAACATACAGAAATATGGGGGTGGGTGGATACTTTTGTTTAAATAACCCATCAATTCCCCACCCCAAACAATTTCAAAATTTGTGTCATGTTGTTGCTGTTGATTTCAGCGTTGTGTTAAATGCTTGCTGTGATTTCTGCTTGCAAAATACCTAGGCTAAGAATGCCGACTTCACAGTATATTCCATTTATTATTTTTAAAAAAATCCAGCTAACTTATTAAATGTCACCTCAGTCTTACAAATTTATATCTAAAATTGTCTAACAAGTATGATTATTGTAAACTAATTTTATTCAGTGTACATTTAACTGCAATCTGTATAAATACTGCATGTTCATTTCCCACGATCGCGATCTGAATGCGTGCTCTCGACCATAGGTACGAAATTAACAAAGACAAAGGAAATTTAAAAACAACTGCAGTTAGGTATTCATTGATGTGAACAACTATTTTTTTTTCTACAAAATTACAACAAGATTTACTTCTGTGTAATTGTATTGTTTAATGTCCGCAACAATGTCTCTTGACATGCGGATGTCAGCTGACTGAAGTGTGACGTATATTCTCGCCGAGAGCTGTTCTCAGTTCAGCCAACAAACGTTCTTCCTAACGTTCGTGAACTATTAGATTGGTATTCGTCATGTCCATTTGGTTTAACATGAAGCGCACAAATCAGTCTAGAGAACGTTTTGTTTTCGCTTGGTCTGGCTAAACTCAGCCCTTGAGATAGTCTACATATCTTTCGGCCCTGATCTGGCATGTGTATTCAAATTGACACACATTGTCGGTCTGTTTGTATTACTTTGGTTCAAAGACTTTACAAAGTTAAAATAACAAGTTACAGATCTTCCAGACATTGCTGTCATACATGTTGAATGCATGCCATTAAAATTAATTATTGTGATTATTAAAGCTGCAGTCCATGGAATATTTTTATTATTGAAGCATTTAGAATAGATAATCCAGTTCTGTTTGGTACATGAAAGGTCCACCACATCGCTATAGTTTCGCAATGCTCGCTTATCTACATTATCTAGGTTAACTACAAACGCAATGGCCAGCTTTGTTTTTCTTCATTTAGCGGGACGCCAGTAGAACTGGGACTTTATTTGATTTGCGCAGGCGCCGAGCTTCTCACGTGATTTTGAACAAATTTAACTGACTTGATTGAGGGGTCGTCTCATATCTCCAAAACATATTTATATCCATAGATGTATGGTATAACACCTTTCCAGGTGTCGGTGAGGGATTTGCCTTGACATTTTAACAGTGGCCAGCGGTTGGCATATGCGTTACATGTAAGGGGTGTTAATAATTACATAACGCTTTAGGGGTAGAAGAAGAGGGGGTTGTGTTCGATTTACGTAACATTTATCTAGACTATATGTTGTTTCTATTCATTAACCAGCCTCAGTGGTGTCGTGGTTAGGCCATCGGTCTACAGGCTGGTAGGTACTGGGTTCGGATCCCAGTCAAGGCATGGGATTTTTAATCCAGATACCAACTCCAAACCCTGAGTGAGTGCTCTGCAAGGCTCATTGGGTAGGTGTAAACCACTTGCACCGACCAGTGATCCATAACTGGTTCAACAAAGGCCATGGTTTGTGCTATCCTGCCTGTGGGAAGCGCAAATAAAAGATCCCTTGCTGCTAATCGGAAAGAGTAGCCCATGTAGTGGCGACAGCGGGTTTCCTCTCAAAATCTGTGTGGTCCTTAACAATATGTCTGACACCATATAACCGTAAATAAAATGTGTTGAGTGCATCGTTACATTTTTTTCTTTTTTTCTATTCATTACTTGGACCTAAAAAGGTGTTTTTTGGAAAAGCGCGGTCGGTCTAGGATCGATCCCCATCGGCAGGCTCATTCCAGCCAGTGCGCCATGACCGGTATATAAAAGGCCACGGTATGTGATATCCTGTCTGTGGGATGGTACATATAAACGATCCCTTGCTAAAAAAAAATATAGCGGGTTTCCAAGGCACATGTCCAGGGATTTCAGCGGGGTTGGGGTTATAGACTGTGTTGAGCGAAGTTTATATGGGGCCATGCTCCCCCAGAAAATATATATTTATTTTTTTTAGCTTGGGCAGGTAAAGGTTTCGACCCTCAATACCCTCTCCCTGCACCCGTTTCCTCTTAAATCAATATGCTCTAACACTGATGTCGTTAAACAAAACAAAGTTTACCCTTTCCAAATGAAAGAATATTTATTTGAATTTGTCAATTTTAAAACACATAAAATTAAGAAATGAAAAAGTTTATTGTCTATGTTAGTATGTTTTATTCAAAAAAATATATACATGATCAATGTGTTAATAGTATACAAACTACTCTTTGAAAGTTCTACTATCACTTTATAAAATATTAATTCTGAAATAGGAAGGTACGATTGTCGATAATACGTTGTCAAGATCAAACCGAACATTCTATATACAGCACAAGATTTCTCATTTCATTTTTTGAGACGAACCCTACAATTTCAAATCCTAAAACGCATGTGTTAACTGAATTGACAACAGGCTGCCGTTTGTGCTTTGCCAAGCAATGGCGACACAGGCGAAGAATCGAGCATATACTTTTGATGATATCCGTTCATAGCGAACACACACAAGTTTTTTAAAAATGCATTTGAGCTTGTGTTTCATATTTGTACATGATGTTATAATATGGTAACCAGAGACTGTAACTTTAAAATAAGCAAACCTACGCTGTATTCTGGATGACACCATTGCTCGTTACTGGTCGCGAGATCGCTATTACGCTAATTGAATATTTGGTATTATTATATATTTGAGGTGTCGGATAAATTATGTAACCGTTTGTTGAGATCAGAAGACAGAAAATGGCTTAGCCAATATTTTAGCCATTTGCTAATTTTATTAGCCTTTTTTTTTTTAAATTAGCCAATGGCTAATTTGGCTACCGACAGCACGAGCCCTGCTTATTAATATTAAGAATGTAAAACAGTCTAAAAACAACTTTCCTGCATTTTTTTAATTATAGTAAACGGTATAAATGTAATTATTTTCATTCGGTTATTTTCATAAGTGAAAAGGAAAATTAACACAGACAAATGAAAACAATACGAATGTTTTACACCTTAATTGACAGTCATTCCAGTTCACAATTGTCATACTTTTATAAAAAATAAAAGCGAAATAAGATCCACATGCATAATCTTCCTGAAAAAAATAAAATCCATGTACGCATCTTAGCCATGCATGACAACGAACATGTATGCATCTGCAGTACTGTTCCACTCAAGAAAACAATTCCAAAACTGATCATGAGATGGGTCATGTCACATGTGATCGTTCATTTTCATAGTAATATTTTTAACAAGACAAAACAAAAAAGTACTAAAATAATTCTGGGACAATAGTGTAAAGTAAAGTGAGGTCATGGGTGGTCTATAAATAGCGGGGTCAACGATCCACATCTACTGCGCCGAATCACCGGACATGCAAATCGTTTTGGATACAAGGGGGTGCCTATATTTATGCACCATTTTAAATTGTTTATTTACTACAGACATAAAACAATTTGTAGTGTATTTCAGATTATGCACTGCTTCATTGGTGAGAGATGCATTTTATTATGTATTTCAGTGTTCACATAGAAAATGGTCCTTGAATGCTCAGGTGCCCCAATACACCGGACAGCACTGTATAGCTCTACTGTTGGGGTGGAGGATGGGCTGTTGAGCACTAGTGGAGATTTTGCCCACCCCTTATAAAAAAAAAAAAAAAAAAATTATTATTTTTGGCATGGGTATCTTATAGTATTCTACTAATGTAAACATAACAATAAACACATTTCACCTTTAAAGTAATCTTGTTTTTGTCCTTGTCTGTCCAACACATTTGTCTTCCTGTCTCGTCAAAGTTAACTTGATTCACGTCATCAGCATACTTTACATTTATATCTAGCATAACAAGACAAAGATAGCACTGCAAGATTAATGTAGAAGAATTAATCTTTCCACAAATCTTAATCATTATTTGTACCAAAACCAAAACACATCAGCTGCCATCTTACCGTGACGTCACCCACAAAAACAAACCAGCAGTTGGCTAGAGCTTTGGCAAATCACCATTTTTTTTTAAATATATTTAATTAAAACATGTTATTGTCACAGTTATGGTCTGCTAATAGTAATTAATTTGCATTATAAGCTATAATATTATTGTCATTATTTTTTTTTACAGAAAATATTTAGCCAATCACCCCTACCAGATCATGCAGATGCGTTTATCCCATTTCCAAGTTCAAGGACGGAATACATAAATGAGAAGTTCAAAGCCGATGGTGTTGTACCAGATATCATTGATATTCCTCCCCCTAAACTACTAACGGTATGATATCACAAATACATTACTTTCATTTGTTATAATTTTATGTCGTATTATTGCTCCATATAAATAGTTCAGTGCCCCAATCCTTATGTTGTGTGAAATGTCGCTGTCATGGAAGTCGCCATCTTGGTCTATGACAGGGTCTCAACACAAGTTATTTTTGTTAATAGCAAATAACAAATTTTTCAACCGAACTTGGCACTTCTAAAAGGATGTAAAATATGTAGTAAATAAAGACGACAACTAGGGATACACAAATGCAGTAACCTTTATGAGTGTGAGTTTTTTGCCTTCTGAACGAGGCAGTAATTTAATACAAGGCATGTCTGAAATGTGCAGAAACGTGTGACCTATATTTGCAGACGCTATGGCAACTAGTGCTGCACCGATGAACAGGTATACTGCGATGTTTCATCAGTGCGATACGAAACGTGGTACAGTTTTTGCGTATCACAATTTTTACACGTTATTGTTCTTTTCAGTCTTGTATCTTTAGAGCCAGTCAGATGTATTCAATCAGCGACAACGTTACTAATTGTTTAGTCTAGACATGTGCTAATTCAAGCTGCCGAAGGATGCAACGAGGGCTGCACTGACTGAATCCAGAAGCAATATTTATGCTGATTTTCTTGAAGAAAAATGTGGACTAAATAAGTTAGCATGACAACTGAATCAAATAAAGTTCATTAAACATTTAACCCTTCTGCTTTCATTGAAAAAACCCATATATATTAAATTTAAATAATATCAACTCTATTGCAATATATACTAGTACCATATTGCAATATGGTTCGTTGTATCGCAGTATATCACAATACGATTTTGACTGTATCGTTGCACCTCTTATTGCAACACTGAGCTGTTTTTGGATTATGAGCAAGACTGCATTCATGATGTGCACTACACAGGGAACACACCTGCACGGTTGCACATTACCTGAAAGTAAAATAAATTGATGCCTAATTTATTAAATCAATTCTATTTGCAAGAATTTGAACTTGTATATAAAGGTCACCTGCACTTAAAGACCTTGTTTTAAAATTAATGTCCTTTCAATAGCTGCAACTACACTGTAGTTGTAACAGGTATCCTACTAAATTAGTATTGATAATTTACATAACCATGACATATATACACTGAATTTTCTGTTTTCTATTTTCTCATTGTCATTTTTTTATGTTCAGGGCAGGACGTAGCCCAGTGGTAAAGTCCTTGCTTGATGCACAGTCGGTTTGGGATCGATCCCCATCGGTGGGCCCATTGGGCTATTTTTCATTCCAGCCAGTGCACCACGACTAGTATATCAAAGGCCGTGATATGTGCTATTCTGTCTGTGGGATAGTGCATAAAAGATCCCTTGCTACTAATGGAAAAATGTAGCATGTTTTCTCACTAAGACTATATGTCAAAATGACCAAATGTGTGACATCCAATTGAATAGCCGATGATTAATAATAATCAATGTGCTCTAGTGTTGTCGTTAAACAAAACAAACTTTAACTTTTTGTTTTATGTTCTAACAATGTTGACAACCAAAATATTAAAACAACATATATGTATGTACATTCACCAGCTGAATACAGTCTCTCCTGAATTTCAGATACGGTATGGTTCATTAGAAGTTGTTCCAGGAATGACCATGACACCAACTGAAGTGAAAGATCCACCAGAGGTGACCTTTGAGGCTGAAGCTGGAAGTCACTATACACTTGTCATGAGTGGTAAATGTAACATTATAATATTATTCTCTGATTGTGCCCAATTCATTTGTTTTTAAGTAGGCTTCAAAATAAGCAATGTGTGTGGTAACCCATTTACAGTGAGTACAAAATACAAAGCAAGGTCCCATTCCACGAAGTGATCTTAGCGCTAAGATCACCTAAAGAGCAAAAGGTAGCTTTCTGCTTATGCTGATCTTAGTACTAGATCGCTTTGTGGAACGGGGCCCATGTAACCTATGGGTTACAGTATGGTTGCATGTTTATATAAAAACTGACTGTGGTATAAAATAACCATTGTACGAATTGACTTACAACAAATTTTTTAGTTTATTACTTTTTTTGTGTCCAATGAAGTACAGTCATCGAATTTTTGGTAACCTCCTGGTAACCTGAATGACCAATCTCGACTCCGATGCTTGTTTCAATGCAGTAAACACATGGTATTGGAGAACAAATCTGTCACCATTAGCGTCATGTAATGTCTGTATAAACTACAGAGATGTGGTGTGAGATTCAGTCTCTGTGGTGTGAGATTGTCAGTCTCTGGTGTGAGATTCAGTCTCTGTGGTGTGAGATTCAGTCTCTGGTGTGGGATTCAGTCTCTGGTGTGAGATTCAGTCTCTGGTGTGAGATTCAGTCTCTGTGGTGTGAGATTCAGTCTCTGTGGTGTGAGATTCAGTCTCTGGTGTGGGATTCAGTCTCTGTGGTGTGGGATTCAGTCTCTGTGGTGTGGGATGTGGGATTCAGTCTCTGGTGTGGGATTCAGTCTCAGGTGTGGGATTCAGTCTCTGGTGTGAGATTCAGTCTCTGGTGTGAGATTCAGTCTCTAGATGGTGTGGGATTCATTCTCTGTGGTGTGGGATTCAGTCTCTGTGGTGTGGGATAGCAGTCTCTGTGGTGTGAGATTCAGTCTCTAAATGGTGTGGGATTCAGTCTCTAAATGGTGTGGATTCAGTCTCTAAATGGTGTGGGATTCAGTCTATGGTGTGGGATTCAGTCTCTGGTGTGGGATTCAGTCTCTGGTGTGGGATTCAGTCTCTGTGGTGTGGAATTCAGTCTCTGGTGTGGGATTCAGTCTCTGGTGTGGGATTCAGTCTCTGTGGTGTGGGATTCAGTCTCTGGTGTGGGATTCAGTCTCTGTGGTGTGGGATTCAGTCTCTGTGGTGTTAGTCCAGAGGATTAGCAAAAAATCGTGCACTTTGTGATACAAGTATGAAATTTGGCACACAGTTACTATGGCCCATAACAGTTTATTCCAAAATTGGACCCCAACCGGATTTGACCTGTGGGGGCCATGGTGGCCATTTTTCAAAATGGCCGACATGTGAATTTTCAATGTCTCATATCTCGGTTTATAATACAGATATGAACTTGATTTTGGTGTCTTTATCAATGTTTTTAGGGCCAAGGAATCAAAATTTGACATTATTTTGAAAATATCTGTTTTCCAATATGGCCGCTATTTTGAGTTAAACGTTATAGTTTTCTTAATATCTTTGCTCAAAATAATGATATACACTTGATTTTTGTGTCTATACTTATCTCATGGGGGCCAAGGAATCCAAATATTACATTATTTTCAAAATATCTTGTGTCAGCCATTTTGTTTTCCAATATGGCCTCCATTTTGAGTTCAAATTGATTTTTTTCTTAATATCTCGGCTCAAAATGATGATATACTCTTGCTTGTGTCTATACCTATGTTTTCAGGGCCAAGGAATCCAACCAATTATGACAATATTTTGCATGTTGGCACTCGATATGTTTGTAGAAACATTGTCAAATGTTCATTCACATCCACGGCACCCGCATAGTGTTGTGCATGGCAAGTCTGCCTTCTTGCATTTACACTGTCCTCTGCATACATATCGCGTGGTACATCCACACTTGATGACTGCACGACATGCTTCACCAGCAGGTGGAAGAGTCATCCATTTCATCTTCCACTGTGCATTGGACGTCTCCCAAGTCCACCCAAAGTCTGCTGGACTTGGTAACTGTGGTGCTTTGATCATTGCTTGACCCCATACATGACCTGCCTCGTATCCTACTCGCAACAGATGCTGGGCTAGTGCGTCTTTGGTTGGTGGAATGTTTTCAATGGCTCTGCCATTCTGAGTGAATAACATCTGTCTTTCACTATTAACGCTACTTTCATGGCTCCCATGGTCATACATGATCACCACTAATCTCTCAATTGTGGGAAGAACATTCAGGACATTATATGTGGTTGGCGTATCGGCCAGTGTGCACAGAGCTGTTGTGGCATTGTCGAAGACATTCCACGCAGACCAGGCGGTACATTTTCCTTTCCCAGCAAATGCAGATGTTACGTCACATCCAGTCAAGGAGTGGAATGCAGGAAGTGCCATGCATTTATCGTTACCAAGTGCTTGAGCCATGGTTGTTGCATCGAGATACCAGAATGTGGTGCCTGTACCAAAAGCCAACCATAGACACTCACAACCAATGAACTCTGTAACAACCCGGGCCATCTCAGGACTGCTACCATCCATCTTAGTAGGGCTGTCGGTTTCTCAGTCAGGCCGACTGCTCCACCTTCATCCTTGACACAAGCGTTGTTCTGCTCGTGGCTCTCGTCTAAGGACATATTTGAGAAAGGATGATTAGATCTGTTCACTGTGAAGTTACCATTGCAGAACTCCGAGTATATAGTGGGATGCCTGTTGTGTAGTGTCGGCATATCCCGTAGATGAACAGATACTGCCCGTGCGTAATGGTAATGATCTAGGGCATGAAAGATCCACTGCAATGCAGACAGGGCCTCAACATGTCAGGATAGTTAGCTCAGTGTTCAAGATTAGATCCCAATACTTGAACTGGACACTGGTTGCACTTCATTGGTTGCACCAAACTTCTAGACTTACATCAGTCCTGTCTTCAGTGTAGGCATCTTGCCGGAGTTTGTAGAGTGCACAAGCGATCACTTGGTGAGCCCTTGCTGTCTTCTTTACATGGTAAGCCTTGAGAAAGCTATCTGCCGTACCAGGATTAGCTACTTCAGCCTGTGATATAGCTGATGTCCAGCCACTCCCATCAAGTAGGTCTCCCAAGCATTTCATCAATGTCATCTTGATATGAAGCCCCCCAACATCACCACATAGGAGTCTTCTCCATATGCCTCAGGCCATGCCCATTGAATGTCCTTGGCAATTTTGGTTGAGGATATTGACAGCTTTCCTCACGACATCCATTGAATGTTTTATCATTGCAACTGACTTGGAGTCATCTGGGAATAATGGCAGTAGTGTGCTAATTGCTGTTTGACTGCTATTCTCACTTTGATGGTTAGCATGGTAAGCGGCCCATGATACATGCATTCTGTCATTTTCATTGCCTTCCTCGTTTGGGTTGTCTTGTGTCACACTGATGGCATCACAGACATGTTGACACCACTGAGTTTCTGCTACAAGATCAATTACAGAATTGGGTTTCTTGAGCTCATTTATTTCTGGAATGGGTGGATCCTTGATTGCCAAAACAGCTGGTACTGCGGTGTAGTCGTTTGGCAGTTTTGAAATCTTGCGGTTTGCCTTGGTCAGTGGGACACATGCTTGTTCAGTGCTGACGTGATGAACATCTCGATGCTGGAAAAGGGAAATACCTGTCCCATGGAATGATGTGTGAGCACTAGTTGAGGTAGGGTCATGATCTATATTGTCTACCGCTGATGTTGTGAATGGGCCAATCTTGAGGGATTGTGGACAAACCGCTTCTATTGATTCTGAGTGGTTGGTAGCAGTGTTGGCCAGATCAGCAGACTTACTAAGAACACGGTCGTATGCTACAGAGACTCCTATTTTGTAAAGTGTATCAATCATTTCCTTGGATCTAGTCTTGGAATGCACATATGCTCCAAGGAACAGAGGCAGTGGAGGTTCACGATCTCGGCTGTGTCTGGTATCTGTTGATTCTGTTTTCAGATGGCGAACAGAGTTATGCAGTAACAGTTGTGAGAGAGACAGTGCTGCTTGTGATCATGGAGTATCATGGAAACAAGAGTAAGCATCGACGATGGTACTGATCTCTGCTGGCAATTCGCCTGCGAACGTACCATCAAATGATGGACATTTATTGCTGAACACATCACGGCGGATAATATCTGCAACACGTGACATCATGACTGCCTCAGTTTCTCCATTGAGTTGACACGTTTGCCTAATAGATTTGCCAGCCGTTCCACTTGGCACTAGTAGAATGTCACGCCCCTCACTGTGTGCCTCTAACTCGAGGAAGTAGCTAAGTATCTTATTCTTGAATCGAGTTGCATGGATGCTAGATGGATCATCCTTTTTTAGCTGATGTAGCCGGGATGTATATAGTTTGGTCAGTTCTGAGAGTTGGAACACTGGCGTTGCCTCATCACTATCCAAGATGTCTTGCATGTAGGAGAGTAGTTCTGCAAAAACAGTGTCACTGGCTGTATGTGGGGGAGTACCCTTCTGTGATGTACTCGACTGAGCACGATCTCTGTTATAGAGAGCTACAAACATTTAGGATGATATTTCATCTCTATAGCTACAACATCACCTCTACTCAGCTTGGATAATAGAAGCTGATCTTGAAGGTTAATGGCACATTGTTTTACTTTTGTATCTAGATCTCCAGTGGCTGCATTGCGGAGAGGCTTAGCTGATGTTCCGGGTTTGTTGCAGAAGAGACAGTTATTTGTATCTGCATGATCAGACTTTGATATCTTCTGTCGTGTAAACTTCTCAGGCATCTCAGGACTACGTTTGTGTTTTGTTGCTCGTTGTATATTTTTGTCATTGTATTTTAGACTACAGCTCTTATGATACTTGGCATGTCTCTGTCTGAATGTGGATTGAAGACCATCACCATCATCTAGATGATCCAGTTTTATGGAGGATGGCAACTTGCCAATCTCATTCAAGGCAGGAAGATTTTTAGCTAGTGTTTTGTATCCAGCACCACCAAATGCATGATCCAAAGGACAAGTCAACTTTTCATCTGTTACTTGTTCACAGAGAAAACAGTTACTCCAATCTATGGTTGGTAGAGTTGGAGGAGGAGTGTCACTTTTCACCAATTTCAATGCCATTGCCATTTTCTTCTATCTTAAGGGGAATCTGAAAAGAAAAAAAATACGGTATGCCTACATAATAGTGAAAGGTGCGATATTACAATATTTTATTCCTTGCCCTAAGGGCCATCGGTCTACAGGCTGGTAGGTACTGGGTTCGGATCCCAGTCGAGGCATGGAATTTTTAATCCAGATACCGACTCCAAACCCTGAGTGAGTGCTCCGCAAGGCTCAATGGGTAGGTGTAAACCACTTGCACCGACCAGTGATCCATAACTGGTTCAACAAAGGCCATGGTTTGTGCTATCCTGCCTGTGGGAAGCGCAAATAAAAGATCCCTTGCTGCCTGTCGTAAAAGAGTAGCCTATGTGGCAACAGCGGGTTTCCTCTAAAAAAATCTGTGTGGTCCTTAACCATATGTCTGACGTCATATAACCGTAAATAAAATGTGTTGAGTGCGTCGTTAAATAAAACACTTCTTTCTTTCTTTCTTTCCTTGCCCTAAGAGAAATAGCATAAATAAACATAGCGTGTTTATCTCTATGTACTGTACTATGGCAACCAATCACAAAATGATGATGCTAAATGATAACAATTGTGGAAGAAGCAAGAAACTACATAGAATACATCAATAATATTGTTATCATCGCATTCCTTGGCCCTGAAAACAGGTATAGACAAAACCATCAAGTCTATATCATTATTTTGATATTAAGAAAACTATAACGTTTAACTCAAAATGGCGGCCATATTGGAAAACAAAATGGCTGACACAAGATATTTTGAAAATAATGTCGTATTTCGATTCCTTGGCCCTGAAAACATAGGTATAGACACAAAAATCAAGTTCATATCTGTATTATTAGCCGAGATATGCAACATTGAAGACTTGCGTGTCGGCCATTTTGAAAAATGGCTACTATGGCCATCACAGGTCAAATCCGGTTGGGGTCCAGTTTTGAAATAACCTGTTACGGGCCATAGTAACTGTGTGCTAAATTTCATACTTGTATCACAAAGTGCACGATTTGGCTGCAGATGGGACTTAATCCTCTGGACTATGTGAGATTCAGTCTCTGGTGTGGGATTCAGTCTCTAAATGGTGTGGGATTCAGTCTCTGGTGTGGGATTCAGTCTCTGGTGTGGGATTCAGTCTCTGTGGTGTGGGATTCAGTCTCTGGTGTGGGATTCAGTCTCTGGTGTGGGATTCAGTCTCTAAATGGTGTGGGATTCAGTCTCTGTGGTGTGGGATTCAGTCTCTGGTGTGGGATTCAGTCTCTGGTGTGAGATTCAGTCTCTGTGGTGTGGGATTCAGTCTGTGGTGTGGGATTCAGTCTCTGTGGTGTGGGATTCAGTCTCTGGTGTGGGATTTAGTCTGTGGTGTGGGATTCAGTCTTTGGTGTGGGAATTCAGTCTTCGCTATGAGTAAAACCGAGATGAGATAAAGATCACTCACCTGACTTGGTGCTAGGCAAGCAGTCATATCAAGTTTCACATAAAATGTACTAAAGTTTTAGTGTACAGTGATAATTTTTTTCAGTAGAGTGCTGAGGGAAGTGGAAGTGATCACTCAGCTTTCCTGATGAAAATTGGGATTGAACGTCAGCAATGTGAGATTGATTGTCAGTAATGTGAGATTGATTGTCAGTAATGTGTCACTGAATGTCAGTAATATCAGATTGAATGTCAGTAATGTTAGATTGAATGTCAGTAATGTGAGATTGTCAGTAATGTGAGATTGAATGTCAGTAGTGTGAGATTGAATGTCAGTAGTGTGAGATTGAATGTCAGTAGTGTGAGATTGAATGTCAGTAATGTGGGATTGAATGTGCGTAATGTGAGATTGATTGTCAGTTATGTGACATTGAATGTCAGTAATATGAGATTGAATGTCAGTAATGTGAGATTGAATGTCAGTAATGTGAAAATGTCAGCAATGTGAGATTGAATGTCAGCAATGTGAGATTGAAGGTCAGTAATGTGAGAATGAATATCAGCAATGTGAGATTGAATGTCAGCAATGTGAGATTGAATGTCAGCAATGTGAGATTGAATGTCAGCAATGTGAGATCGAATGTCAGTAATGTGAGATTGGATGTCAGTAGTGTGAGATTGAATGTCAGTAATCTGAGATTGAATGTACGTAGTGTGAGATTGAATGTCAGTGACACTGTTATCTTCTCGACACTTAATGATGGAGGTGGGATTTAGCTCAGTCGGTTGAGCTTTCGCCTTGAGTGCTTGCGTCACAGGATCGAACCACCTCGGTCGATAAATTCAACTGATTGGGGTTTTTTCTCATTCCAACCAGTACACCACAACTGGTCAAAGGCTGTGGTATGTGTTTTCCTGTCTGTGGGAAAGTGCATACAAAAGTTCCCTTGCTGCTGATGGAAAAATGCAGCAGACTTCCTCTGATGATGAGTCAAAATTACCAAATGTTTGACATCCAATAGATGATAATTAATTGATCAATCAACCAATGGGCTCTAGTGATGTTGTTAAACAAAACAAACTTCAACTTTAAATATAAATGATGATTTTGTTTGCAGCCACTCTTTCCTATTTCTTTATCAGTACATTAAAATAACTACAATGTTGTTATTTTAAAAAAATAGATATTGATGCACCAAGTCGTAAGGACCCCAAGTTTGGAGAATGGTTACATTGGTGTGTGGTCAATATTCCTGGAAACAATATCGGTCAAGGAGAGAACATAGCTGAGTATGTTGGTGCTGGACCTCCGTGGGGCACAGGTAACACACAATAAAGACCCGAATAGGGCTGTTACAGAACTGAGCAGATGGGGGTGGGTGGGACCAGAATCGGGGCACAATATTTCACGCAAATCGGTTACGTCGTGACCTGTAGACAATCAGAAATTAAAACTTTCAGACTTCACGATTACAGTAAGTTTATTCATGCAGATATACTACTAGTATTCCGACAAATGTTTTCGACTGATTTTTAGATACTTGATGTGCGGCAAACCAGTAGACAACGGTATATTGCAACGGTTGTAACTTGCGACCAAAGACTCAGTATAGAGTCGAGCCAAACGTTTTAAAGAAATGTGCACGGACCGCTGAGACGCCTAAATTATCTGCTGCTATTCTATCTCTAAAGGAATATATGTAGACATAATATTGGATTGCCTATAATTTTACAAAGGTTGAAAACGGTTTTAAACGTAAACAAAAATGCAAAAATGTCACAAATACTAACATCGCATAATGAGCTTTAAATAATAAACATTTGGAACGTCACTGTAGTATAGAAATACCAGTGATAAAGTGAAAGTAGCATCGCCACCGCAAAATATCAGTGTCAAATTGTGATCTTTCTTTTTATGTTATCATAAGATTTATTTTTATTAATCTAATCATGCACCAATGAGTAGCCTGTTTTATAGTTCAGAGGAACTGGACATTTGTTGTAACTTTGAGGTAACCGATCAGGTAATCCACAGGTTACGCAAATATAATTCACGTAACCGAACAATTGGTTACCTAGGTAAAAACCACGTGAACCGACTTCCGGTTACCTCAGATTTCGAAATATTGTCCCCTGAGAATTATTTTAAGCCTAATAAATATTTCCCCGTGTACTCTTATTTTATAGTTCATAAAAAAAACCTGCCTCTTACCCCTCCCCCAACCCATGTCATTAATTCTGGAACAGCCTTATATATACTAAAAAACAAGAGTTAGAAGAAAAAAAAGTAGTTGAAACTTAAAAGTGTAGGTTGCATTGTTTTTATTAGTCCCCTACCGGTCCAACCAGAGGGGACTATAGGCTCCATCCGTCTGTCTGAAATTTTGTGTATAACTTTATCATATACTGTTACAGATCATGTTTGACGTTTATAGTGATTTACTCATTTTTGACAGAGTTATGGCCCTTGAACTTGAGAGATTCGAAAATTTGTTTTCCGTGTCTGTTTGTTTTGTTGTTTTGCATTGTCACAAGATACTGAGCTGAAATTTTAGGTATGTCTTTATCATGTTCTGTTACAGATCAAGTTTGATTTTCATGGCGATTTACCAATTTTTCCACAGAGTAATGGCCCTTAAGTTTAGGAGATAGGATAATGTGTTCAGCCTGGTAGGGTACATATATTGCGTTAGCAGTAGTCTCAGAATGCTGGTTTCAATTGTATTGTACAAGTTAATTCAGTGCAGGAATACATACCATGAGACGACAATGTAGTTGTATGGTACCATTTGTATACGTATAAAAAAGAAAAGTTTTTTCTATATTTATTAGATACCTTCTAAATAGATTTTTAATTCAGCAATCAAACCAATTGTATTTTTTGATGTATGAGAATATGATGGATTGCTGTACACCCAAGTGGTAAAGCGTTCGCTTGATGCACGGTCAGTCAAGGATCGATATCCGTCGGTGGACCCATTGGGCTATTTCTCGTTCCAGCCAGTGCTCCACAACTGGTGTAACGAAGGCCGTGGTATGTACTATCCTGTCTGTGGGATGGTGCATATAAAAGATCCCTTGCTGCTAATCGAAAAGAGTAGCCCATGAAGTGGTGACAGCAGTAACAGTAAATAAAATGTGTTGAGTGTGTCGTTAAATAAAACATTTCCTTCCTTCCTTCCTTCCATAAGAACAGAGTTAAACTGTGCCATTCTCCTATGGGGCTGTTCAAATATTACACTATTTTTGTGAAAATTATGCCCTCCCTCCCTCTGTAATGCTATGTAATGCCAGACCATACACCCCCAAAATATTACGTAATGCTTGGAGACACACACACCATCCCATTCACAAACAAGTTATTGGGGGTAATATAATTTTTAACATACTGTTTTGCGATATGGGAAAGCACAAATATGCATTTCAACTATTTATAATTCTTATTGTGTTTATACGTCTAGCTATAACAACCTACATTACACATTGTCACTGTTACAGAGCGTTTATGAAAATGAGAAGAAAAAAAAGAAAAAAATTCAGTAATAACAAAAATTTAAAAAGTGTTAAGCAACATTAAATACACCCACCCCGTATTGCAACATAACGTTTGGATATACACCCACTCACCCCCATGAGCGTTACGTAATATTTAAATAGCCCCCATTTTGTGTAAAAATAAAATTTTAGATGAAAACCCTCATCTGCTTGATCTGTTGATTTAGCATGCAAAGCTCCTACCCCCGCATTCTGTGCTGAAAGTTCAAGGCAGTAAAATGCATCCAATCATTAGTGTTTTGTATTCAAACATATACAGGGCGGGACGTAGCCCAGTGGTAAAGCGTCCGCTTGATGTGCAGTCGGTCTGGGATCTATCCCCATCGGTGAGCCCATTGGGCTATTTCTCGCTCCAACCAGTGCACCACGACTAGTACATCAAAGGCTGTGGTATGTACTATCCTGTCTGTGGGATGGTGTATATAAAAGATCCCTTGCTGCTAATCGAAAAGAGTAGCCCATTAAGTGGCGACAGCAGGTTTCCTCTCTCAATATCCATGTGGTCCTTAACCATATGTCCGACGCTATATAACCATGATTAAAAATGTGTTGAGTGTGTCGTTAAATAAACCATTTCCTTCCTTCAAACATACCCCCCTCTGTCTTGGACACATCCACCTGGGAATCTCGGAGAATGTGCCCAAGACAGTCGTGCTTGACCTTCAGTGGATGAAAGCACAAGTCAAATGGTTGATTGATTGATTGATTTCATGATCAAACATACACAAAATTCCAATAAATGATTTTATCTTTCAGGTCCCCATCGCTATGTATTCTTAGTATTCAAGCAGAATGGGAAAAAGAAATTTGCAGAGCAAAAACTGACCAGACACAGTGGACGTGGACGGGCAAATCGTAAAGTGAGAAAGTTTATCAAGAAGCATAAATTAGATGAACTGGTGGCAGGGAACTATTTCCAAGCTAAGTTTGATAATTACGTGCCCTTACTTCACAAACAGCTTGGAATTGAGAAACTTTTAAAGGAGACCCTGAAGAATGGGTAAAATGGTTCCACAAAAGCAACACAATTAAACAGTTTTACAGTACAGTATTATAAACTTTTTCCCGTAAATTTTCATTTCAAACTTAAATGATTTCAAACTTAAAATACGGCTAACAAAACAAAACATATCCCTAGAAATATCATACTTGTCCAGTTCTATAAATGGGCATGTCTTACTCATCAGGCCTTCAGATTTCACGGCAACGATTGTTTCCCGTACCATGTCGGTAAAATTGAACCGAAATTTTGTTTCCCATGATTATTATATCGAGTATGATTATTCAACGGAACCTAAAAACAGTTTCCGATGGGTTCCCATGATCACAAGGCATGGAACTGAAAAGGTGTTTCCCATGAAATTTGAAGTCCTATGGCCTGACTTATACTATACTTATGTTTGTAAAAGATATACAGTAAATATGGAAATGTTGGCGAACATAACAGTTTAGCAAATTTAGCGAGCTCATACAAGATGCTAATATTTCACAACGCTAAATTTAAAGATACATACAACAGACCGTTCCTTAAAATGTTTGTGCAATTATTTTGTGGGTTATTAACTGAACACAAAAACAATGGTTACATGCTATTGGAAATGTTTTATTTAATGATGCACTCAACACATTTTATTTATGGTTATATAGCGTCAGAACATGATATTGATTCAACCAAAAGGATTGAAAACAACAACAGTTAGTTAGTTAGCATGCCCATTACTGCAATTTTCTAATTAATTTTTCTGTAAGCTGCAGAAAGCTAAAATTAGTAAGCTTTTTCTTTTATTTGTTTCTGATATGACAACCTCATCAAGGTTTTATGTCTCCAATGTCAGTTACTTGAATTTCCAAAAAAAATTAAATAACCATTTTGATTTACAATATTAAAAATACATTAGAAGGCCTCACATTTTAGATTTTTCTGTGTATTTGGTTATAATTCAAGTAATAAATTGTACCTGCAGATACTTTTAAAGTTACCGTACCCATCATTTCACACTAAATACTTTTCACAAGAAGTTGTTCATTTAAGGTTACGTATAAGTTCACATTAGGGTTGGATTATCAAAAATAAATGCACTGTATTTCATGAAGTTGAATGTGCAAAGACTCAACTAAACTCTGTTAAAGTTAAGTATTAGTAGTGAAATTATACCACTCGATTTGTTTGTTTTTTAAAATTAAAATCCTTACAGATTAGTTTACAGTATTCATTTGTTTCTTCCCGTGGTAGGTGTTATTCTGTCTGTGGGATGATGCATATAAAAGACCCCTTGCTGCTAATCGAAAAGAGTAGCCCATGAAGTGACGACAGCGGGTTTCCTCTCTCAATATCTATGTGGTCCTTAACCGTATGTCCAATGCAGTATAACCGTAAATAAAATGTGTTGAGTGCGTCGTTAAATAAAACATTTCCTTTCATTCGTTTCTTCATATAAGATTGATATCTTGAGGGAGAATTCTGCCTGACCTAGGGCCTCCACGAGTCCAAAATATTGGACTCGAGTAATCGAGAGTCCAACTCTACCCGGACCCGAGTACCTAACACTTACACTAGATGATGAGGAGATTAAGGAATAAAGTAAAATAGCATTATGCATTTTAATTCCAGCACTAAACATGGATGCCAAATAATGCCATTGTATTGCAATTAAAAACGGTCCATATGTTCAGTGTTGTGATGGACGGACGGCCAGTTTAAAGAGAGAAACTAGCACATGATCATATAATTATTGTGTAACTTATGTCACTGATTACAAGTATCGTGCTATCCTGTCTGTGGGATGGTGCATATAAAAGATCCCTTGCTGCATTAGAAAAATGTAGCGGGTTTCGTCTAATGACTATACAAGTCAGCATTACCAAATGTTTGACATCCAATAGCCGATGATTAATACATCAATGTGCTCTAGTGGTGTTGTTAAACAATACAAACCTTTTTTAACTACTACTGAAATTATTGTCCTACATTGTCCATTGTATTATAATTGATCACTGTATTCCATCTTGTATGGGTACTCGAGTCCTGTGAACGGACTCCGAGTCAAGCTAGACTCTACCCATGCCAGAGTCAAGTACTCGTGGAGACCCTAGCCGGACAATTGTTGTAAATAGTCCTGTTTCCAACACCTATTAGTATACTGTGTT